>NW_006775074.1:710537-740700 GCF_000442215.2 Lipotes vexillifer
TTTTTTTTTTTCTTGCGTTATGCGGGCCTCTCACTGTTGTGGCCTCTCCCATTTGCGGAGCACAGGCTCCGGACGCGCAGGCTCAGCGGCCATGGCTCACGGGCCCAGCCGCTCCGCGGCATGTGGGATCCTCCCGAAACGGGGCACGAACCCGCGTCCCCTGCATCGGCAGGCGGACTCTCAAGCACTGCGCCACCAGGGAAGCCCCAGAAACTGCTTTTTGATAAGATACCTATGTGATTTGTAGTCACATTAAAGCCTGAGAAGTGCTGGGCTGGACAACTTTATTATTATTATTTTGTTGTTGTTACATGCCACAGAATAAGAAGACGGTGATCAAAGTAAATGACTCAATCTTGTTAGTATAATGAAAGCAGGAGATGCTTCATAGTCTCTAACCAAAAACTGTTTTAGAATTTAGAACTACAATTAGATGATCATGATTCTAAATTTAAATTTTTAAATGACGTGTATTAAATGTTGGAGGAGTTACAACTACAATGATCGTGTTGTTCATGAGAAAAAGGGAAAAAAGCACAAGTGAATAGGAAAAAGATGACAGTGAGGATTGCCCAAATTATCTACCTAAAGTACACTTTATAGGAGAGGTTTCTGGAAATATTGTATTCCAAGGAAAACCTCTCTTTGAAAGCATCAGTGTATATATAAGATATGCACAACTGTTCATGACTCACACACTAAAGTCAATGGGTTCCCTTGCTTTTCCTTCTATTGTTTACATTGTTTCATTTAGCACTTCAAAGAGGGAAAACCATATACTTTTGTGGAGGGGGAGACGTGCGGGGTAGCAGCAAGAAGGTTCCGAACATACAGGAGGCATTCAACATGTATGTATTTCCTGTTTCATCATTCGCGCGGTCATTCTTGTGACTGATAGCGATTGAGCACCTACCGTGCCAGGTAGACAAACAGTGGTGAGTGAAAGAGACATGGGTCCTGCCTTCATTGTGTTTCTGACAGTGTTTGAATTAATACTGACCAACTTTTGAGAGTTATCTGTGGGTTTTGTTCATCTGTGATATTGCTGTCTTGCATCTAACTTTCCTAATTGATAATGAGAAATATCTAATTCTCAGTTATCAGTTATCAGCTAATTCTTATGGATTCATCAGTTGTGATTTGTATAGCAGATAGTAGCAGTTTATATGGCAAAATGCAGCTGGTAACTTACAGAGATGAAGCTAAAACATACAACAATGTCAGTTACATACTATAACATGACCACTGTAAGGGCTTGATGTAGGCTGGAGATAGAGGGCTGGGGGCCGCTCGGAAGGTAGTGTGGATGAGTATCAACGAGCGGGAGCTGTGAATAAGTTTCTCCTAAACCGTGTGGGTGAAAGTAATGTAATTATAGTCAAAATCGAACATGTATTTTTTTATTATATGCCCCCAATTGATAAATCGGGTAATTTGTTCCACTTCTATGTCTTCAAATGAAGGTAATTTTTTCTTCAAACCAGTCTTATATTACGGCATTTAGAAAATCATCTCTAAAATAAATTGCTTTGTGAGTTTTCTTGGAATGATGGATTTGCCCACTAGAGTTGGGACCTGACAAATTGGGTGGAAAGCTGAAATAAACAGCCCCCACTGGGCAAGTGTCCCAGACTTGGGTGGAACAACCATTACTTCAGGTCACTGACATCTCTGTGGATTTTGCATGTAGTTGACTCCCAGGTTCCTAACCCTGAATTCCCATGTCCCTGGCATTTGTGCCTGTTTAACCACTACTATTCCACCCTTGTTTTCTGATGAGCGAATTCTCTGCCATGATGGCCCAAAGGTTGAAGCATAGTCTTGGAGTCAGATGGAAACAGGTCTGTAGTTCTGGCCTCACTACCCCCTAGACATAGTATCTTGGGTAATGTAATGTCTCCAAGCCTCAGTTTTCTCATGTGAAAAATGAAACTCTCATCTCATGTGACCCTGTGGCTTACATAACTATAAAAGACTGCCATGCCTGGCACATGATAAATGGTGGCTACTACTTTATTATTATTAAACCCAGGTCTCTATTACTGGTTCCTTTTTGCTACATGAATCCCCTTAAGTAACAAGTTTTTTGTTTGTTTATTTTTTCACCTTGTGTCACAGTCTTTAGTGGCTGTATTTTCCTCCTACTGAATCGATATTCTGGAGGCTTCCTCCCTGGGGACCCCCCTCCTTTGTGGCACTTGGGCTGAGCCCTCACGCCATTCCAGCTTCACCAGACAGCCCAGTTCCTGTGTACTGTCGGCTCACAGAGTTGGTGGTGCTTCGTGACTTCTACTCACTAGCTGAGTGACTTGGGTAAATTATTCAAACCTTTCTGAGCCTCAGTTTCCTCATCTGTGAAATGAACTGTACTTGTTTCATGTGATTGTTGTAAAGATTTAATATATAATTATATATGAAGAATCTAGAATATGAGGTGCTATATAGCATTTGCCAGTATGACTCATATCTTGGTTAAGAGGACCCAAGCTTGGCACTTACCCACTTCTTTCCTCTCAGCCCAGGGTTCCCTCCCAATTGTAGAGCTGTTTTCAGGACTTATAGACCCAGTTGTATGTCCGTACACTATCTGGACACTGCTTGTGCTTCCACGTCAGAACCCCTGCCTTCTCCACATCCTGCCACAAATATCGCTGGCAGACATCGGCTGGGACAGCGAGGAATGAGTAATAGCTTTTTCCCCAAACATAATGTCTGTGAGGAACAGTCTACTGGGGCCAGCCTGGTGGCCTCCTACCTAAAATAGGGTAAAACTAATGGAACCTAGCAAAGCAGTTGCCTTATTCTTCCTGAATTCCCTCGTCTCCCTTTCCTCATTTCCACTAGTAAATGCAGATCATCTGTCTAGAAGAAAGGACAGTGCAAGATTCCTCCCCACTGAGCCTGTGTGCTGGAAGGTCTTCTGTGGATAAAAAGGAAAGGAAAGAGTCAGGAGTATAACTCAAGAGTGTGAACTTCTATTGTATCCGTGGGGTAAATTGGTTACTTAAACTATTACTATTTAAGTTCCACAATGAGGCAACGTAGCTAAACTACAAGTAATCTGAGAGAAGCAAGTCAAAAGAAGATTGGCTTTTGACTGAGAGCTGTAAATAAAGCATACACCACTGGTTTATAAACCACTCAGTATCCTCCGTGCTTGGGGTGGAAGTCAAGGATATCCAGCTCTTACTTCGTAGCCCTCCGTGCCTCGAATAGTAGTACTTGGCTTGTGGCAGTAAACTGTTTCTGCTCGGCAGTCCTGGTTTCAAGCCTCCCACAGGGAGATTCCTTTTAATGCTCCAAATCCCTTCCAGGGCCACTGTCAATATTTTCAAAAGCAAGATCATGATTATTAGCTTCTTTTCTTTTCAGCACAAAATGTTCCTAAAGTATTTACTTGGTGACTATTTTCTTTAGCCATTTGGGTGGAGGTTTATTTGGTTTGATTGATTAAACCACCCAAGGTCTTTAGCCTTTGTTTAATCTGTAATTCTAGTTCATTCATTGAATTATTCCCTATGCAATTAAACCTCTACAGTGTTATGAATTTAACCTGCCCCTAAAGAAACAGATGAAAAGTCAATGAAGAAATACAAAGAGCAAGACGCAGAGAAATCAGGAATAAATAATCACTAATACATGGACTTCATCAGGCAATCTTATCTGATTCTGCTTTGACTCCTAGAAGCACAAATATTTCCCAAGATAACATAACCCAAAGTTACCAGAGTAATTCATCCAATAGATCCAACAGTCTTCTAAACTAGATGTTATTTAATCTCCCCCTTGAGAGAAACAGTAAACTCACTGGAAAACAGCATAACAAAATATTTGTAACGTGATGTCTATGCACTGTGCAAGGCAAATTATAGTCCTAAGTCCTGATACCATCAATAAGTATTGGTTTAGTAATGATTTGCACTGGGCTTTTCTCCATATCCTAAAATCACATGTTTAGATTCTGGGAATCAGTTAACAAGCATTTAGTGAAAATCTACTGTGTAGAAAACTGTGACCCAAGTCAAACAAAGAAGTGAATTCAGGTAAATGCCGTAAGTTGTTTTTCCCATTTCTGAAGCTGCAAATGTCAATGCCCAATATTCTCCACAGATCCAAGTCTGCCCACTGGCATACACACTGACATGATCCCTCCCTAAAGGAGTCTGTACCATGCAATGGGTAGGGGCACAGCCTTTGAGTTCAGAGGAGATCTGGGTTTCAGTCTCTGCTCTACCACCTACCAATTCTATGACTTTGGGCAAGTTATTTAATCCACGATGTCTCAGTTCCCTCATGGGGATGACAATAATATCTACCTTGAAGGATTATTATAGGATTTGGATGAAATGAAATGCTTTGTACTCAATAAATAGTAGCTTTTTTTTTTTTACAGGGACGATGATTTTCCTGTACAAGCATGGACTCAGATTCTATTTCCAGAGGCACAGTCACTGAGCTGACTCACCAGGCTGAATGTCAGTCCTTTCCCCTCCTTCCCGGCTCCTGAACGGAGTGGCTGGAGCTATCTGTCAAGATTCATTTCCTCTCTCTTCTTCAAAGATCTTCAAGGAAGACTCCACAATCTCCTTCTGCCAAGACCTTACAAAGTTCAAACCGTTCCTTATATCTAACCCAAATCTTCCCTTACTGATCAAGCCAGTTTCCTTTCCTGCCCCGTCTAGAGATAGAAAAGGGTAACAAACTCTCAGATGTAGGAGTCCACAAACATTTATTCAGTACCCCCCGTGACACCCTGTGAGAAACCAAGAAAATAGATTTAGATTTGTTCCGCATTGTGGGAAGGTCCGGTAAATGCAAAACGGTTAAAAATCCAGAGGTAGAACTCTGTAGAAAATCCACATCAAATTAAATAGAAGAGGGTTTCCCTGGTGGCGCAGTGGTTGAGAGTCCGCCTGCCGATACAGGGGACACGGGTTCGTGCCTCGGTCCGGGAGGATCCCACATGCCGCGGAGCGGCTGGGCCCGTGAGCCATGGCCGCTGAGCCTGCGCATCCGGAGCCTGTGCTCCGCAACGGGAGAGGCCACAACAGTGAGGCCCGCGTACCGCAAAAAAATAAATAAACAGAAGAATTGTACCAGTCTAATCTAGTTGGCTCTTTCAGATGCAATCACATTTATGGCTTAATAGAGAAAATACCTGAAATGTAAATGCGTATGCTTAGATAATGCATGGAAAAAAACCCCTCAAAGCAAAATGTTTTTATACGTAAGTGTTTACTGTACTTGGGGATAGAGGGTGCTGGGAAAAATAGCATGACTTTGATTTGATAGGATATTTGGATGAAGACATTATGGAAAGTGATATATTCAACTGGAGGAAAAGAGGACCAAAAAGAAGTGTGACTATCCTTTGAAGCAAAGGCTTCTTTAAAGGTAAGTTCAACTCTCTCAGCTCTGGGCAAATGCTTTCCCGAGGAGGAAAGAAGACAAAGGGGGGTGGGTGTGCAGAACGGGGCCAGAGAGACCTCAGTGTTGGCAGCTTAACCTGAAAAGGAAAAGGGCAGCAGGCGTAAGAGAGACGCTAAGAGAAAGGAATCAAATCTTTTCTTGCAGCTCAGAATCTTAGAGATTCTTCTCTCTCCGCTTCTCATGCCCCCTAACCTCTTCTACTCAAAAACCTTTTTAGGTGTGTTTTTATACTGAATTTTAAAGTTACAAAACCAAGTCTTGACGCTGAAAATTTTAGCCAATGGGATCTGACCTGGTCTATCAGAAGGTTGCCCTTTAAAAATATTTTTGTTTCCCCAGCTGTCTCAGGACTGTGGATAAGGAACATGGGAGCTTGAAAAGCCAGTTTAGAAACATATTGTCTATGCTTCCTTTGTATAAACATGGTCAGAGGAAGAAAATTATAAGTAATTAAAATTTATGTTTGGTGACTTCTAAGCTCCATAATTATCTATTTTTTTTTTTTTTTGGAATTATCTTGACATGCCTTTGGTGTCTAGTAAGTTCCTTGTATATTGTAGGTACAAAAACATTTTTGTTGAATGAATTAATGAATAGCAAAAATATCCACACTTGCTGGGTAATATTTCACATTTCTTAAATTTGTACTAAGCATAATAACTAAACCAGACTCAACGTTAAGTTTGCATGCATTCAGGCACATATAGACACAAATGAATGCATCTGAGACTACACTCTTGAAATTCATTGGGAAAGGAAATGTATAAGAGAACACTAGTGAGCTTCATTAATCAAAGTTTTCATGACTACTATAAACTCTGCAGGTTTTAGCCTGAAAAATACAAAAGCCCTTGCAATTTGAAAACATTAAAGTAGTGCATTAATGTATTTCCACATGGTCCTCTATAGAAAATTTTCAAAATGTAGAAATGGCTTTAAAATAAAGGGCAAAATGAATGCAATAGTCCCATAATGCATGTCTCATAAACCTACCTCTTTTTTTTAAAAAGTTGTAAGGAGGGGGAAATCTTCAGGGGACCACTAAGAATATATGAATTGTGATGTTAGCTAAATTCTTACTTATCCAGAAAGTTCCATAGGTTGCCCAAATTCCATTTACACCTGGCAGCAGATCTGATCAGAAAATTGCATTTCTTCTTTTCATCATTTCAGGATGATGAGACCCTGTGCATCCAGGCCCCTGTGCTTGGGGCAGGAATGTGTAAAGTCTCTGAAATCTCTTCTACCTCAAGTTTGAACTTGAACCTGGAGAACCGTGACAACTTTGTTGTTACTGAAGAGAATACTATTTGCTACCAGTACAGTTTCAAATCTTTTTTCCTCTAAGAAAACATAATCTTATATTTTAAAGTATATCCCAATGGCTAAGAGCAAAGACATCAGCTTCTGATGAGCCTACATTCAAGTATCAGTTATTCCACTGTGTGACAACAGGCAAGTCATTGTACCTCCCCCAAGCCTCAGCTTCCAGAGCTGCAAAATGGGAATAATAATGATAGGGACAGAGTACAGGGACAAAGTAGGTGATTAAATAGTTAATCCCACGAAGGGATCATAAGTAAAAAAAAAAGTATGGGAGACCTCTATAAGTTAATGATCACTCAAGAAAGCAGGCTTGCTTAACAACAAAACCAAGTGGGCTTGCTTAGCACCAAAACCATGCAACAGAAGCATTAGACATGTCCCAAAACAATAAAACAATGGTGGAATGAGACCCACATCCTGTCCAGTGAGGTCAGTAAGTTAATGATTCTTAGGACATGCTTCTCTGTGCACACTAAAAGCAAAACTATAAGGAAAAGGCGACATTAAACTGAAACCTGAGATGATTTACCATATTTTAGTATATGTAACTGCCTTTTCACTTATTTCCATTGCTCCACGATAGTCCCTGTTTGACCATGTAGGGACAAGAAAACTCCTGCCCAATGTGGAGGAGGAACTGATGATGGAAGCTTGATGTCTACCCTCCCCACTTTTCCTTTGATTATAAAACTGCAGCCCACTAAGTTCTTGGCATGCCACCCTCTTGCCCACCCACTTGTAAATCTCACAAGTGTCCTATACTAATAAACTCTTGCCTTACCTGTCACTCTGTCTCTCATTGAATTCTTTCTGCACCCAGACAGAAGCTGTACCAAGCTCTATGCTCTACTAAGTCCCAAAACGCATTCTGCAGTTTCAATAAGACCACAGGGTTTTTGCAAAGATTGAAAGAGGTAATTTGTAAAAACTTTCATGTCCAGGAGACGCACTGTGAATGATGGCCAATATAATAAATAAATAAATAAAATTATTAATGATTACCACCATCATCATCATCATCATCATTAGAGAGACTCCCTTCACCCACCTACCCCTCCCCTTCTCACTGAATCCATACAGCTCTACGTTAGGAGCCTGGAAGGACTCAAAAACCCAGAGAAGGGAAGGCTTAGAGGCCTGGCAGTCCATTTTTCTTGTTGTCACTGATGTCATTCCCCAGACCCAAGTATGGGGTGCACAGTAACAATCACCTGGGACATGTTGGCCATTGCAAGGTCTTCACAGCTCTTATTGACTGTTGTCATACACGACCACAAGAACAGGTGGGATAGCTCAATCACCTGAGGGTCCCTCACTGAACGGCTTTTTCCTGAGTCCCTTCTTGCTACCCAAATAACAATATTCTAAAATAAATGTAATGTTCACTCTGTTAAACATCCTTAAAGCCTAACTTCTGGATCTTTTGACCTTTGCTTGATATTGTTCAACCCAAAGAGAAGAAACTTTTGACCTTTTACCAATTTCATTCAACCAAAGGAGAAGAAAAAGGACAGAAATAACTTAAGTCCACTGCTTTGGGGTACTTCCATTATTGTCATCATTAGCTCAATCAGAAGTAAAACATGCTATCTTTTAAGTTGCTTAACTTCAGAACAAATGCCCCTCAATAGACGGTACGATTGAAACCAGGAGATTGAATTTGACCTTCAAGATCACTGCATTTGACCTTCAAGAAAAAGGTCATTTGCAATCGAAAAGAACAATTTCCCTGCACTCATGGAAGCAAAAGCCTATTTGGGATGGGTGAAGGAGCAAACGATAAGTAAAGAAGTGAAGACAATGAATGGGTCAAGCATACTTCCTCCTAACATCTGGGAATAGCTACTGTATAAGTCATACAAGCCCCTCAGAGTTTTATGCAGAATTATGGGTATATGTGACAAGGTGTGTTTTCCAGCAAGAGAGGCCATAGCTTTCTTCTGATATTTAAAAGAGTGTGTTACTGAAAACCTCCTTCTAGAAGGTCCAGTGGCTGACCCGAGCTGCCAGCCTTCTGGGCTAGGCTGGAAGAGTGTGGCACTCTCCCTGGGTGCTAGTTTCCTATTCTGGCCAAGGACGTGGGGATTCCAGCCATTAAAAAAAGGAGAAGAAAAGGAAAAGAAAAAATATAGTAGGTTTTTGTTTTTCATCGATAGAGCCCTTTAAGACAACCTCACAGAATCAATCTTCAGCTTTGAAAGATTTTTCTAGCCTAAACTAGCACCTCCGTGCGACCTCTGGTGGATGTTGTTAAAAATGCACCCCCCCATGCCCCCCAAGCATTCTCCATTTTATATGAAGAATATTTGAAAACACTGCTTAGAAAAATGAATTTTTATAAGCCGAATGATTTTTCCTAACCATTAATACAGTCTCATAACCAAATGTATCCATTAAGAATAATACAACATCCAACTGGTGTATAAATCGGTTTTTATGTAATCTCTGAAAACAATGAAGGTGACCCAAAATATAATAGTATTCACTTAATTTTTTTTTTTTAATCAGCAGGGAAGCAGTATATGTAGATTGGGGTTCAGAGAAGCAATTTAGTAGGTCATTGTGCATCCATCCATAGTTCAAACTCTAAGACTTTAAACTTTCCTTCAAGACACTATATGAACAAAACGAGCCATTTTGTTGGTCTCTCTTTGCATGAGAATGGGTGACACAAGAAGACCTAAAAGGTGTTTCTATGCTGGTTTTAAAACATAAAGTGGGAAAACATTTTTTAAAAAAGAAAAAAAAAAGACTTATTATAAAGCTATAGTAACAAAGACAATGTGGCACTGGTATTGAGATCAATAAATAGATCAAGAGGACCGAATGAAGAGTGAAGAGATACGGAAAAAAAAAAAAAGTGGGAAAATACACCATGGAGTCTGAAAAGATGTACCTCTGGGCTTGCAGCATCTTCTCTTAGGAATCCTTAGTGAATTGGGGTCCCACCAGATTGTTGTTCAACAGTCCTCCTCAGAAAATGGCAACTTCTCTGAGTATAGGAGCTGTGCCTTACAGTTCTTTTATATCTTCAAGCAACTGCTGGTACCCAAGAGGGTTGCAGTAAAAACCTGATGGTTTGAAAAGCATGAAATATGCACCTAGCAATCATTGAGAAGGAACTATGAAAATGAGGGGCTCCAGCAGTTTCAAAATAACATCTATGAGGGATTCTTGAGAGCATATCTTTTTTCAAATGAACCATCAATGCAAGCTATCAATGCCCAGGCCATGTAACTCACATACCATGTGTATGTGGGATAAAATCCTTGGCTGCTTTGACTGATTTAAATGACTTAGATTCTTCTGGGTCAGTGATTTGCAAAGTGGGGTCCCTGGACCAGCATCTTCAACGTCACCCGGGAACCTGGTAGAAATGCAAATTCTTGGACCCCACTCCAGACCATTGTTTTTCTTTTTAAAAATTTATTTATTTAATTTTGGCTGCATTGGGTCTTTGCTGATGAGCGCAGGCGAGAGGGGGCTACTCTTCATTGTGGTGCGCAGGCTTCCCATGGCGGTGGCTTCTCTTGTTGTGGAGCACGGGCTCTAGGCGTGCGGGCTTCAGTAGTTGTGGCACGCGGGCTCAGTAGTGGTGGCTCATGGACTCTAGAGCGCAGGCTCAGTAGCTGTGGCACACGGGCTTAGTTGCTCCGTGGTATGTGGGATCTTCCCAGACCAGGGCTCGAGCCCACGTCCCCTGCATTGGCAGGTGGATTCTTAACCACTGCACCACCAGGGAAGTCCCACCAAAGACCTTCTGAGCCAGTTATTCAGAAGTAACTGATGGATGAGGCCCAGCTATTTGCTTTTAACAGGTAATTCCCAGGTAATTCTGATGCAATCTAAACTTTGAGAACCACTGTTATTGGTCATACTTATATTGATAAAGATAGAATACGTTATTGTGTTTTTCAGGCACTTGGAAACAAATTCTACTTATCATCAAATAGAAATAACTCCACCAAAAATGGAGATTCTGACACCTAGCTCATTTTTTTCCCCTAAATACAACAGTTTATTTGGAATAGGCAAAATAATTATAAAATTAGCCAAGAATTTCCCGGGGACCCATTTTTCTTTTAATAGTCATGGTTTTGCAATAAATAAAATAATCGCTCTGCCATCAGACAGACAATTTTATATCCATTTTGCAAATATAGCTCATTTGTTACTGAGATTACCTGCAGGTGGATGTTTAATGTGGCATATTCATCTCTCTTAATATAAAGTTCTTCTTTCAGTACCTCCTTAATTCTCTTATGTGGCTCACAATATAAAAATTTCTTCCCTAAAAAGACATTAACAAAACTGGTTACTTATCATAAATTCTGCCCAACCTTCTAGCCACTACCTACATGAATAACTACGTTTTAAAGAGACAAGTCCTTCCGTGCAAATAGCAGACGATTCACCCTGCAGACTCTATTTTGGAAAGATCTCTTCCATTGTAACTTTTAGTTTTGGGGAGAACTTTACATTTGGGGGTTAAGTTTCAGATACCTCTTTTAGGTATTATGAAGTTTTCTTCATTAGCTTGAAGAAAACTTTCATTCATTCAACAAATTCTTATTAAAGACATACTCTGTGCCAGGCATTTGGGGCAGAGGACACAGCAATGAGTAAGAAAGATGTATGCTTGGAGCCTACATTCCAGATACATAATACAGAAGAGTCTAGCAGTATTTCATCATCTTTTTTAAAAGATAAATTTATTATTTATTTATTTATATTGGGTCTTCCTTGCTGTACACAGGCTTCTCATTGTGGTGGCTTCTCTTGTTGCGGAGCACAGGCTCTAGGCGCACTGGCTTCAGTAGTTGTGGCGCACGGGCTTAGTCGTTCCACGGCATGTGGGATCTTCCCGGACCAAGGATCGAAGCCGTGTCCCCTGCATTGGCAGGTGGGCTCTCAACCACTGCACCACCAGGGAAGTCCCTCATCATCTTTTAAAGAATAAACCTGAATTGTAGTAGTGAGCCACTAATGGACATAGGACTTTTTCCTGTCCTCTAAACCTGCCCCCACAAGACAACACTGCTATAGTTGAGGATGCATTATTTGTTCTAAGTACTTTAGCTACATTTCTTCTGCTCACCCCAGGGAGCGCTGCATCATTTGAGCCCTTCCATTTCTCTAATCTCTCCTGTCAGCTTCTCTGTCTTGCTCTCTCAGCTCCAGCCACATGGCCCTTCTGTCCATCCCCACATGGAAGCCTTTGAACATTCTATTTTCTCTGCCTGAACTGCCTTTCTCCTAATTTTTTTTTCCCCGGGTAACTTCTACCTGAATTTCAGGTCTATGCTGAAATGTCAGTTCTTTAAGGAAACTTTCCTTGCCTCCACAATCTTGAAATGCCCCTGGTTACTTTTTCCCAGAGTAGTCTCCTCTTTTCTTTCATTTGATTTATTGCAATGTGTGTGCAGCCTCATTTCCTTTATATACAATTTTTTGTGTAACTATTAGTTTACCATATGTCTCCCTTACCAGGCCATAAATACCATAAGAGCAGGACATAACAATAGATGCTCGACAAATGTGTGTTCAAGTGGAACTAAGCATTGTTCAATTAGTGAAAGATTCTTCTATATGCATGTCTGCACATGCAGCCTTGTGAACAACAGGGAACCAGTATTTCTAGTCCTAGTGCCCAAAAGCTCAATCCAAGGAGCCATGGAAAACCTGACTAACGAACACAAAGATATGGCAGGTGTCATCTTTTCCCGACTAACCAATAGGGAACACAAGTAAATAAATTTGACTTGTGTGCAGACTGACCCAAATGGGGCAAAAGACCTGCTGTGTATGGCTGTGGGTCTGGTTCATTTCTGGTCGTGAGACCCAAACACACCCTCAGACATGAACAAGGCAGAGTTAGATACTTTCTGAATCTTGTTTCCCCTAAATTAGGAGTCATATGAATAAGAGATGAATGAGGGTCAGAATTACTCTAGCTTAACTTTGGTTTAAACTTTTTTGGTTAAATCATGATCTTCAGGCAGAAAAAGGGTTTAAGAAATGTGGCTAAGAAAGAAGAAAAGGCTGTAATAGTTCAGAAGAGAGGAAGAGATCACTTGCTCTAAGTTCAAGTCTCTTGACAAATTTCAGCCCTTCTGTTATGAGAATTTACAGAGGAAATCACCAAAGGTTTTGAGGAACTATGAAAAATGAGAGAGTAGTAAAGAGCTAGTATAGGCAAATATTCCCTGCTCCAAGAAAGACAGAAAGAAAGAAAGAAAGCAAACAAGCTGGCTAATAACAACTGCTACAATTTATTGAATGCTACCATGCCCTAGGCATCTTACATATATTATCTCTCTTCCTGACAATCAACCTATGGTCAGGTATAATTATTCCTATTTTATAAATGAAAAAGTAACTTCCAGAAATCATAAAAATTAAAAGCATGCCTACCTAACTCTCTCAAATCAAGTTACTAAACTAGATAGATTAGGGAGATGCTGTAGCCACAGTGTAGTATGTGCATTTCAGCAAGGCATTTGGTAAAGTGCATTTCTCTTTGGCAGAGAGCGCCCATGCCAAAGATGCTGACTGACAGATCACGGGCTTCTGGACACTCTACTTGGAACTGTTTGGGGTCACGATTTAATTTGTTAATTTGAGTATACGAACTTTCAGCAAACTCACCAACTGTGAGAATGGCACAAACCTGGTGAATGGTTTATGTGCTGAATGGCAAACTCAGGACTCAAAGGGCCTTCTACACCTAGAATGAAGTGCTAAAATTCATAGGACGGTATTGTTGGGGATACATATAACGACCTGTATTTAGGACCAAACAAAGGTCCTAACATAGCATAAGCATAGGACAGAAAAGGCCTGGGTCAAATATTTTCAGTTGGACAGCGGGGGAAAGAGAAACTAAGGATGTCACAGACTGCGTTTGTTATGTGTGTTAATAATATAATGTATCTGTCAAAACAGCTCATGTAATTTTAGATCCACCTAATAGAAGTATAATTTTCAGATCAAGGGAGGTTATAGTCCTACCACATACACTAAGCTGATTGTACTGGATTCAGTGATTTAATAAAATGGAGAATACTGGGATAGTTCAGCCAGTGTGGTGAAAGCACTACAAATTATTTTAAAGGTAACACTGAAAAAAGAAAAAAAGAAAGGTAACATGGAGTCTATGAAAGATTTGGTGGGTGCTCAAATAGCCACCACTATATAATTCAAAAATGTTTCAGTGGGAAAGCACCACATTTTATCTGTGTATATTCGGGAGCAGATGTGTGATTAGGGAGCAGAAGCTGTACAGAGACTGGGGACCTTTCCAAAAAATAGAGATTGAAGACCTTTCAAAAAAAAAGTTTTGAAAATTGAATGGGTACTTTGTGCAGGTGTAAATATTCTGTCTCTACTTAGGAAGGCTGAGGCAGGAACTCAGGAAGGCTGAGGCAGGAACTCTTTATATGCCCCCCACTCTGACTTTGTGAGCTCCTGAAAGTCTGGACACCTGCCTTAATTCATTACTCATTTCCCAGCAACCAGCCCAATGCCTGACATGCAAAAAGGACTCCATAGCTGTCAAATTGATGAGTGAATGGTTAATTCCACCTTTTACTCCTACAGTCACAGGGAATACAGAACCTTTAAATTATAGCATCTTTAACAGGAAAATTCCCAGATAGACAGAATTTTAAGTCAGAGTAAGGAATTACTTAAGTATACTGAATACTTATATATACTGAATTTAGTTGCTCTAGATAAGGTCTCTGCATGCTGTTGACAATAACAGGAATGAGGTATCATAATCAGGCACATTGTGGCTGATGCTGAGGGAAGAGGTCCTTTTACCAGGTGGCAGCAGTTCTGTGGCTCCTCGGGGGGTCTCCGTCTCCCGAGAGGAGGGTGCGTGGTCGCTTGAGGAGCGGAAGCTGAGCGGCTTCAGAACAACCCTCGCTCCTCTGTTGTCCTGGCGCAGAGGGAGCCACGGTGCTCTAGAGAGGCAATCAGGGAGGTGCTGCAAAAGGGCTGGGAACGCTTGCCTTCCTCTTTGGCCTATTATTTTCATCTTCATCATTCCTTACCACCTACTGAAGACATGTGGGGCACAAAGGGCTGTGAAATATCTGTAAATTTATGGAACAGTATGGAAGAGCACTTGGACCTAGCGTGGACTCAACCATGTTGGCTGTGACTGTGAACCAGAACTGCTTTTATTTATTTGAATGTTGTTTGTGTGTTTGGCAGGGCAGGGAGGAGACAACAGCAGTGTGTTAAAACGTGGCCCGTAATTGTGAGATTCTAAAAGGATCAGGTAATCATAATTTATGAACTGATAATCCAAGAGATGGGGGTTTAAGTGTTTGAAGAATTTCTCGAGCACTGAGTGACGGTAGGCAAGTCACTTCCTTTCCTCTAGTGTAGACCTCAGTTTCCTGGTCTGTAAAATGAAGGAACTGACAAAAATGATCTGCATATTTCCGTGTGTGTATATAAGTTATGTATTTAAAATATAAACTTCATAGTTTTATTATGTGTAAAATTTAAATTTATATATTACATTTTACACATTTTTATAATTTAAACATATTTTTAAATATATTTAAAACTTAAATATATATTATATTTTACACATTTTTATAATTAAGATATATTTTAATATCTTTAATATCATATGTATGTATATATACACACAAACAATTTTTTTCAATACCTTCCAGGCCAATGACACCACCAATTAAGTTGGAGGATACCTGGACTCAGGTAGCCTTTTATGAAGGACGGCTTGGGGAAATGGACCAGATGCCTTCGGCCACAAAACCATCACCTCTGTCTTGCCAAAACACCCTTGCCAAAACAGCAGCTCCGCCCCCTCCCTCCAAAAGCTTTGCGGCTTCAGCTAGTCGTGCTGCGGTTTCCCCCAGTTCACCTTTCACCGCTTCTCCTCGCCCACGTCCCTCCGCGGGGTCCGAGGCTGAAAGGGAACTCACACTGCTTCCAGAACTCTTGGGGGCCGCGGCCCCCGGTCTCCCCGCGCGCCCCGCACCCCAGGCCTGCGGGCGGCCTAGGCTGCTCGCCGTCGCGGCCCGCCTCGGGCATCGCCACCGCGGTCACCGCCTCTTCCCCCCTCATGCCGCAGGGGTCTTCTCCGCGGCGCGCGGCCGGCTGGCCTCTGCTCCGCCGCAGGCTGCTGGGGAGCGCGAGGCGTCTCCGGTTGCCATGGTGACTGTGGATCCTCCCCCAGCTGCTCCCAGAGGGCGTGTGCAGGTGTCCCGCGCGGCCAGGAAGGCGCTGGAGTTGGGGAGCTGCAATTACTTACCGACCAAAGCAAAGGACTTTCTTTCCATTTATCTCTCGTTTGTTTGTGACACCAGTTTCGCAAGAGGGGGTTTACTATTCCCTGGTAGGGGAACTGAGATTAAGCAGAGGATATTATCTGAGGTTACACAACTAGAAGTGCCACAGCCGGAATCCTAATTCCGAAAAGTTTGGCCCCAAAGGCTAAAGAATAAATCACCACCTGGAACAAGTAGGGGCGGGGAGGAGGGACTGGACAGTGAGTTCAAGGAAAGGTCTCTGGTTTCACGCAGTGCTTTGCTTGTCGTGTCCCGCTCCCTGCTACACTCACATGATCGAATAAATCAATGTTGAGGATTCCCAACTTTTGGATTGTAAGTTGTTGTTGTTATTATTAATAAACAACTCTTGCAGTGTCCAAGCACTTTTGCATTCACAATCTATTTGAATCCATTTAAAAGCTAATTTTACAGATGAGGAAATCAAACTCAGAAAAGTTTAATTTGAATAGCAAATGGGAAAATCTAGGGTTTTATTTGGAGCAAGAGGTTGCTTTTGTTTTGTCTTTGCAGTCATTTAAAAAAATGTTATGGTGTTAATTTTATGAAAGCTAAACGTGCAGAATTAAATGGTTCTACAAGGTTTGTAGCCAAATACAGGGGACCCCATCTGCCTCCATTTTACCTCCATTTTACTCCACTTTTCACCTCTTTTGGCTGATAATTTAGCGTTTACAACCATATAACCAACTGCTTATTTTGCTGTTCTTTAGATTTTTCAGTTTTAGGTATCATGTCTTGATTTCCTGCTATGGGAGATGAGGATTTAGCTCTCTTCCATGCTTCCCACCTCACATGTACTTAACTGCACCTTCAAACTCCCAATGTAGATAAATTGAAATTTTGCCTAGAGGGTTTTCATTTACTATGGCTATGTAACCTCTAGTCGCAGCTGAGTTTATCCACTGCACAATATCCTAGGGTCACTTTTTCTTTCTGCACAACATTTTAATTACCTGGAGTTGATAGTTGCCTTGCTCTTTTTTTTTTTTTTTTTTTTTTTTTTTTTTTTTTTTTTTTTTTTTTTTGTATAGTTAATTTACAATGTTGTGGTAGTTTCAGGTTTTTTTTTTTTTTTTTTTTTTTTTTTTTTGCTTCTTTTTTCTTTTTTTATTGACGTATAGTTAATTTACAATGTTGTGGTAGTTTCAGGTGCACAGCAAGGTGATTTGGTTACATATATATGTATTCTTTTTCAGATTCTTTTCCATTATAGATAATTGCAAGACACTGAGTATAGTTCCCTATGCTACACAGTAGGTCCTTGTTGTTTATCTGTTTTACATATAGTAGTGTGTATCTGTTAATCCCAAACTCCTAATTTATCTCCCCCCCATCCCCTTTGGTAATCAAAAGTTTGTTTTCTATGTATGTGAGTCCGTTTCTGTTTTGTGAATAAGTTCATTTGTATCATTCTTTTAGATTCCACATACAAGTGATATCATATGGTATTTGTCTTTCTCTTTCTGACTTCACTTAATATGAGACTCTCTAGGTGCCTTTCTCTTTAATTTGCTTGATTTTTAATGTCCTTATCACTAATTAATTCCCAAACTCTCCTTGTGTAAATCTCTTAATATGTTCAAACACATGAGGAATTCTATCAATTTCATCTTTTTGAAAAAGTCCCTTGCAGAGAGACCTCTGATCTGCCCCAGTCTGCACTGGTCGCTCTCCAGACCTGTGGTTGCACAGCTGTTGTATAAGGATCTCCCTTCACCATCATGCCTCTCTCTTGCCTTGAATCCCTGATTTGTAGAGTCCATATTCTTCTCTTTCTTGGTTTACTTACTTATTTGGTGGAGCATATCTCCAGGAGCTTTTTCAGAAATTGTGTATGGGAGATAAAATGTCCAAGTTTTTACAGGTTTAAAAGTATCTTTATTTTATTCTCTACTAAAGTGGGGGTCTAGCTGATTAAAGAACTCATATTTGGGTATAATTTTTCTTCAGAATTTTAAAGTCATTGCACCATTGTCTTTTGGCATCTACTGTGGCCGTAGAGAATTCTACTGCCATTCTATTCCTGACCTCTTGGATAGGACCTGTTCTTTCTTTCTAGAAACATGGAGGATCTTCTCTTTGTCTTCATTGTTCTGAAATTTCATGATGATATGCCTTGATGTGGGTAAATTTTCAACAATTTTGCTGGGCACTCAGCAGATCATTTCAATCTAGAAACTCATGTCCTTCATTTTAGAGACTTTTTCTTGAATTGTTTTATTGTAATCTCTATTTTTTCTCTGTTCCTTCTGGAACTCCTGTCATTTGTATATTAGATCTTCTGATTTGTCCTCTAATTTTCTGACTTTTTTTCTATTTTATATCTCTGTATTTTTGCACTATTTTCTGGGAGATTTCCTCAACAGTACTTTCAATGCATTTTATTTTTCACTTCTGCCATCAAGTTTCTAATTTCTCAGAACTCTCTTTTTCTGTATAACACTTTGGCCTTATACCATGGATGCACTATCTTATCTGTCTAAGGATATTAATGATACACTTCATTTCCAATGTTACTTTCTTCTTGTATAATTGTTGCTTCCCCCAAGTTACCTGTTCTGGTTTGTTTTATTCTCTTAGTAGCTTTCCTCTACCTTCAGGTGATCTTTGACTGTCTTGCCCAATCTAGTAGTGGACATATGATTCTGTGCATACAGGTGGGCTTATCAACTGGGGGTTTCACTGATGGGTGATCTGTCTCGTCTGTTCAGTTGGGGAAGCCCTCATGTTGATATTTTAAGGTCTTATCTCGTGAACTGCTCTGATTCTCCATGGAGTGACTCCTCCGGTCTCCCTGCTGGAGGGAATCAGTCTGGTACCAGCACCCTGGGAAGTGAGGGGGAGAGAAGAACTGAAGGCTTAATATGTAGAATGTAAGTATTCATGAAATTCCCATTTCAGTATGGTGGTCCTGCCTTCAAGTGTGCTTTGTACCTTCCAACCAGAGAGCTCGTTTGACTTCCTTCAGTGAATTACCTCCAATCTTCTGCTGGAGTGGAGCGGGGGTCATCCATCTAGCTGCTAGGAATGGGGCATCTGGAGGTCTAACTGCTTTATTTTTATTGTGATAAAATGTACATAACATAAAATTTACTCTTTAAACCATTTTTAAGTATACAATTCAGTGGCATTAAGTACATTCATAGGGTTGTACAGCCATCACCACTATCCATTTCCAGAATTTTTTCATTATTCCACACAGAAATTGTACCCATTAAACAATAATTCTCAATTTCCCCCTCTCCCTGTCCTCTGGTAACCTCTGTTCTATCTTCTGTCTCTGTGAATTTGACTACTTTCGGTACTTCATATAAGTGGAATCATACAAACTTTTCCATTTGTGTCTGGGTTATTTCATTTAGGATAATGTTTTTAAAGTTCATCCATGTTGTAGCATGAATCAGAATTGCATTCCTTTTTTAAGATTGAATAATATTCCATCGTACGTACATACAACATTGTGTATATCTGTTCATCTGTTGATGGGCATTTGGGTTGTTTCCACCTTTAGGCAGTTGCAAGTAATGCTGCAATGAACACTGGTGTACAAGTATCAGTTTTGAGTTCCTGCTTTCAGTTCTTTTGAGTATATACCTAGAAATGGAATTACTGGATCATATGGTAGTTCTGTGTTTAATTTTGTGAGGAACCATTCAACTTTTTCAAGTGGCTGCACCACTTTACATTCCCGCCAGCAATGCACAAAGGTTCCAATTTCTCTATATCCTTTTCAACACTTGTTACTTTCCTTTTAAAAAATATAACAGCTAGCTATCCTAATGAATGTGAAGTGGTATCTCTTTGTGATTTTGCTTTGCATTTTCCTAATGACTAGTGATTTGAGTAACTTTTCATGTGTTTACGGGTTGTTTGTATATCTTCTTTGGAGAAATGTTTATTCAAGTATTTTATCCATTTTTGAATTGGGTTTTTTGTTGAGTTTTAAGAGTTCTTTGCATATTCTGGATATACAGATATATCAGATATATCTGTATCAGATGTATGGTTTATATATATTTATTTATATATATGATTTATAAACATTTTCTCCCATATAATGAGGTGCCTTTTCACTTTGTTGATAGTGTCCTTTGATTTTAAAAAAGTTTTAATTTTGATGTAGTCCCATTTATCTATATTTTTCCCTTAATGCGGTGTTTTTGGTGACATATCCAAGAAATCATTGCCAAATCTAATATCGTGAAGATTTTTTCCATTTGCTTTCTTCTAAAACTTTTATAGTTTTAGCTCTTACATTTAAGTATTTGATCATTTTAATTTTTGTATTAACATTATAGTGTGATGTAGGAGTCCAACTTCCTTCTTTTGCACGTGGATACCCAGTTTTCCCAGAACCATTTTTTGAAAAAGGCTATTTTTTCCTCCACTGAATTTTCTGGACACTATTGTCAAAAGTATTCAGTGCTCCATAAATGTGAGGGTTTATTTCTGGATTCAAAATTCTGTTCCATTGATATATATATGTTTATCCTTATGCCAGTACCACAAGCTTTCTAGTAAGTTTTGAAATAAAAAAAGTGTGAGTTCTCCAACTTGTTTCTTTTTTTCGAGATTGTTTGGCGCTTCTGGGTTCTTTGCATTTCCATATGAATTTTAGGGTCAGCTTGTCAATTTTTGTGAAGAAGTTAGCTGGAATTTTGATAGAATTACATTGAATCTATAGATCAATGTGGGGGGTAGTGCCGTCTTAACAATAATAAGTGTTTTGATCCATGAAAATGGGATGTCATTCTTTTTATTTTGGGCTTCTTTAGTTTCTCTCAGCAACCTTTTATAGTTTGCAGAGCAAAAGTTTTGTACTTCTTTTGTTAAGTTTATTCCAAAGTACGTTTTTTCTTGTCAATGCTATTATAAATGAAATTGTTTTCTTAATTTAATTTTCAGTTTGCTCATCGATACTATATAAAACTAAAGTTGATTTTTGTATATTGATCTGGTATCCTGGAACATTGCTGAACTCATTTATTAGTTCTTATAGTTTTTTCCCAGTGGATTCCTTATGATTTCTCATATACAAGATCATATCACCTGCATATAGAGATACTTTTAGTTCTTTTCCAATCTGGATGTCTTTTCTTTTCTTGCCTAATTGCCCTGACTAGAATCTGCAGTAAAATGTTTAATAGAAGTGGTGAGAGCAGACATCCTTGTCTTATTATTATTATTTTTTTTTGAAAATGTGACCTGTTTTATTTACTAGGGGAGCATTTGAAACTTTGAAAAAGAACATCCATTTTTTTAAAATTAATTTTTATTGGAGTATTGTTGCTTTACAATGTTGTGTTAGCCTCCACTACACAACAAAATAAATCAGCCATACACATAGAGATATCCCCTCCCTTTTGGACTTCCCTCCCATTTACGCTACCACAGTGAATTAGGTAGAGTCCCCTGTGCTGTACAGTATGTTCCCATCAGTTGTCTATTTTGTACATAGTATCAATATACATAGTATACATAGTATCAATACACAGTATATGTGTCAATCCCAGTCTCCCAATTCCTCCTACACAACCCCTTTCCCCCTTGGTATCCATACATTTGTTCTCTACCTCTGTATCTCTATTTCTGCTTTGCAAATAAGATCATCTACACCATTTTTCTAGATTCCACATATATGTGTTATTATACAATATTTGCTTTTCTCTTTCTGACTTACTTCACTCTGTATGACACTCTCTAGGTCCATCCACCTCTCTACAAATGACCCGATTTCATTCCTTTTCATGGCTGAGTAATACCCCATTGTATATATGTACCACAGCTCCTTTATCCATTCCTCTGTTGATGGATCCTTGTCTTATTCTTAATCTTAGAGTGAAAGCACTCAGTCTTTCACCACTAAGTATGATGTTAAGTTTTGGGGTTTTTTTAGATGTCCTTTATCAGGCTGAGGAACTTCCTTTCTAGTCCTAGTCTGTTGAGAGTTTTTATCATGAAGTTTAGCTGTAACTCTTTGCTTTGTTATTTTAGTGGTTGCATTAGTGTTTATGGTATACAACTTTAACTTTTCATGGGCTACCTTCAAGAGATATTATACCACTTCAGGCATATTTTAAGAGCATTCCAGGGACTTCCCTGATGGCACAGTGGTTAAGAATCTGCCTGCCAATGCAGGGGACATGGGCACGATCCCTGGTCCCAGAAGATCCCATGTGCCGTGGAGCAACTAAGCCCATGTGCCACAACTACTGAGCCTGCACGCCACAACTACTGAAGCCTGCATGCCTAGAGCCCATGCTCCGCAACAAGAGAAGCCACTGCAGTGAGAAGCCTATGCACTGCAATGAAGAGCAGTCCCCGCTCACCGCAACTAGAGAAAGCCCTCACGTAGCAACAAAGACTCAATGAAGCCAAAAAAAGAAATTCCATTTCTCTCCTTCCAGCCATTATATAACTGTTGACATATATTTTACTTTTAGATATGTTATAAACTCTGTAAAAATTGTTAATATTTTTCTTTAAACAGTCAATTATCTTTTAAAGATACTAATTTTCCAAATCTGTATTATAATATTTACTTGTAAAATTAATGAGACCATTTAAGGTACTTTGACAATCACAAACATTTGCAATTATCTTTTCTATATGACTAATAGTTTTTTTAAACCATCTTAACCATTTTGAAGTGTTGAGTATATTTACATTGCTGTGTAATGGATCTCTAGAACTTTTTCATCTTGCAAAACAGAAACTCTATACCCATGGAACACCAGCTCCCTATTTCTCCCTTCCCCCAGACCCTGGCAACAACAATTCTATTTTCTGTTTCTATGAATTTGAATATTTTATTTATTTTTATTTTATTATTATTTTTTAATAAATTTATTTATTTTTGGCTGTGTTGGGTCTTCATGGCACACGAGCTTTCTGTAGTTGTGGCGAGCGGGGGCTACTCTTCGTTGCAGTGCACAGGCTTCCCATTGCAGTGGCTTCTCTTGTTGTGGAGCATGAGCTCTAGGCACGTGGGCTTCAGTAGTTGTGGCACACGGGCTCAGTAGTTGTGGCTCACAGGCTCTATAGCGCAGGCTCAGTAGTTGTGGTGCACGGGCTTAGTTGCTCCGTGGTATGTGGGATCTTCCCCGGACCAGGGCTTGAACCCGTGTCCCCTGCATTGGCAGGCGGATTCTTAACCACTGCGCCACCAGGGAAGTCCCTATGAATTTGAATATTTTAGATGTCTCATATGAGTGGACTCATACATAATTTGTCTCTTTGTGATTGGCTTATTTTATTTAGCATAATGTTCTCAAGGTTAATCCCTGTTGTAGCATGTGTTAGGATTTCCTTCTTTTTTAAGGCTTAATAATATTCAATATTCTATATATACTACATTTTCTCTATTCATTCATCTGTCAATGGGCTTTTGGGTTGCTTCCATCTCTTAGCTATTGTGAATAAGGCTGTAATGAATGTGGGTGAGCAAATATCTATTCAAGACCCTTCTTCGAATTCTTTTGGATATATATAGAAGTGGAATTGCTGGATCATATGGTAATTCTACTTTTAACTTTTGAGGAAACCACGTCAACATGGTTATACACATAGAAAATGCAAATGAATGTACAGATAAACTATTAGAATTAATACATTTATTAAGGTTGCTGGACACATAGTTAATAAAGAAGAATAAATTTTACTTTCATATATAGAAACAAAGAAATAGAAAATGGAATGTTAGAAACAGTACTATTTAAATAAAATAAAAGCCACCAAATTCATAAGAATAAATCTTTTAAAAAAGGAAAGAACACCAGAACGCTCTAAAACATTACCAAGAAAAAATAATGAATATCTAAGTAAATGAATGGATGTATTACATTCAAGAATTGTAACACAATTTTATAATGATGTTAATTCTCTTCAAACTGATCTATATCGTGACCTCAATCTAAGTCTCAGCAGGGTTGTTTTAATATGGAAATTGACAAGGGGATTCTAAAATTGAAAAGTAAATGCAAAGGTCCAAGAATGGCAAAAACGACCTTGAAGAATACAAACAAAGCCAGAACATTTACACTACCAGATATCAAGACTTACTATACAGCTACAGTATTAAGCCTGTGGTACTGAGGGAAGGATATATCAATTTGAACAAAATAGCGAGTCTAGAAACAGACCCAACCACATATGATCACCAAATATATGACAAAGATGTCACTGCAGTGTAGTGTGTGCGTTTGTGTGTGTACAGGGTGGTCTTTTAGATAAGTAATATTGGATAGATTGGATATTCATATGGGGAAAAAATGAACTTAGACTCCTATCACATATCAAACACAAATATTAACTCAAAATGGATTATAGCACTAAACATAAAACAATAAATTTTCTAGAAGATAACAGTGAAAAAATATGTTTGTGACCTGAGGTAGGCAAATACTTCTTAAATAGGAAATAAAAAGCACTAACCATAAAGAGAAACAATTAATAAATTAGAGGCCATTAAAATTAAGATCACTTCATTAAAATCACCACTAAGAGAGTGAAAAGTCAAGACACACACTGGGAGAACATTTTTGTAATACATATATCCAACAAATGACTAGTATTCATAAGATATAAAGAGAGCCTACAAATCAATAAGAAGAGGGCAGACAACCCAAGAAAAAAGTGGAGGGAATTCCCTGATGGTCTAGTGGTTAAGATTTGGTGCTTTCACTACAGTGGCCTGGGTTCAATCCCTGGTCGGGGAACTGAGATCCGGCAAGTTGTACAGCCATAAAACAGCATATAACAAATTGCTCCACATCATTAGTCATTAGGATAATACACATTAAAGCTTCAGCAAGATATTATTACATACTCACTAGAATAGCTATCTAAACAAAGAAACCTGGCAGTAACAAGTGTTGGGAGGATATGGAGCAATTGGAACTCTCATTCTCTGCTGCTAAGAGTGTAAATTGGCGTAACCACTTTGGAGAACTATTTTTGCAGTTTTTACTAAAGCTGAATATATAAGTATACCCTGTGGCCCAGCAGTCCTGACACTAAGTATATACAAGACTGTATGTACACAAAAGCCTTGTACTAGAATTGTTCACGCCAGCACTATTCATAAAATACCAAACTGGGAACAATTCAAAGGCTCTTTGAAAATCAGCAGCAAAATGTATATATAAATGGTTGTATATTCACATGATAGAATACTCCACAATAAAAAAGAACAAATCCCTGCTACATGAAAAAGTATGGATGAATCTCACAGATGTAATGTTTAGTGAAAGAAATAAACACAAAAATATACATAATAATTTCATTTATGTAGGCAAAACAAAATTATGGTGATAGAAGTTAGAATTATGGTTACCTTTTAGGGAGCACGGGAAGAGGGAGCACAAGGCAGACGTCGGGGGCACTGGTTATGTTCTATATCTTGAGCTAGGCGGTAATTAAATGGATGTGTTCAACTCCCAAACTCATTCTACGAGGCCACTGTCACCCTGATACCAAAACCAGACAAAGATGTAACAAAAAAAGAAAACTACAGATGAATATCACTGATGAACATAGATGCAAAAATCCTCAACAAAATACTAGCAAACAGAATCTAGCAGCACATTAAAAGATCATACACCATGATCAAATGGGGTTTATCCCAGGAATGCAAGGATTCTTCAGTATATGCAAATCAATCAATGTGATACACCATATTAGCAAACTGAAGGAGAAAAACCATATAATCATCTCAATAGATGCAGAAAAAGCTTTTGACAAAATTCAACACTGATTTATGATACAAACTTGCCAGAAAGTAGGCATAGAGGGAACTTACCTCAACATAATAAAGGCCATATATGACAAACCCACAGCCAACATCATTCTCAATGGTGAAAAACTGAAACCATTTCCACTAAGATCAGGAACAAGTCAAGGTTGCCCACTCTCACCACTCTTATTCAACATAGTTGTGGAAGTTTTAGCCACAGCAATCAGAGAAGAAAAAGAAATAAAATGAATCCAAATCGGAAAAGAAGAAGTAAAACTGTCACTGTTTGCAGATGACATGATACTATACATAGAGAATACCAAAGATGCTATCAGAAAACTACTAGAGCTAATCAATGAATTTGGTAAAGTAGCAGGATATAAAAGTAATGCACAGAAATCTCTTGCATTCCTATACACTAATGACGAAAAATCTGAAAGAGAAATTAAGGAAACACTCCCATTTACCTCTGCAAAAAAAAGAATAAAATACCTAGGAATAAACCTAACTAAGGAGGTAAAAGACCTGTACTCAGAAAACTATAAGACACTGATGAAATAAATTAGAGATGATACAGGCAGATGGAGAGATATACCATGGTTTTGGATTGGAAGAATCAACATTGTGAAAATGACTATATTACCCAAAGCAATCTACAGATTCAATGCAATCCCTATCAAACTACCAGTGGCATTTTTCACAGAACTAGAACAAAAAATTTCACAATTTGTATGGAAACACAAAAGACCCCGAAGAGCCAAAGCAATCTTCAGAAAGAAAAACAGAGCTGGAGGAATCAGGCTCCCTGACTTCAGACTATACTACAAAGCTACAGTAATCAAGACAGTATGGTACTGGCACAAAAACAGAAAGATAGATCAATGGAACAAGATAGAAAGCCCAGAGATAAACCCACGCATATATGGTCACCTTATCTTTGATAAAGGAGGCAAGAATATACAGTGGAGAAAAGACAGCCTTTTCAATAAGTGGTGCCGGGAAAACTGGACAGCTACATGTAAAAGAATGAAATTAGAACACTCCCTAACACCATACACAAAAATAAACTCAAAATGGATTAAAGACCTAAATGTAAGGCCAGACACTATAAAACTCTTAGAGGAAAACATAGGCAGAACACTCTATGACATACATCACAGCAAGAACCTTTTTAACCCACCTCGTAGAGAAATGGAAATAAAAACAAAAATAAACAAATGGGACCTAATGAAACTTAAAAGCTTTTGCACAGCAAAGGAAACCATAAACAAGATGAAAAGACAACCCTCAGAATGCGAGAAAATAGTTACAAATGAAGGAACTTACAAAGGATTAATCTCCAAAATATAAAGGCAACTCATGCAGCTCAATATCAAAAAAACAAAAAACCCAATCCAAAAATGTGCAGAAGATCTAAATAGACATTTCTCCAAAGAAGATATACAGATTGCCAACAAACACATGAAAGGATGCTCAACATCATTAACCATTAGAGAAATGCAAATCAAAACTACAATGATGTATCACCTCACACCCGTCAGAATGGCCATCATCAAACTATCTACAAACAATAAATGCTGGAGAGGGTGCGGTGAAAAGGGAACCCTCTTGCACTCTTGGTGGGATAAATTGATACAGCCACTATGGAGAACAGTATGGAGGTTCCTTAAAAAACTAGAAATAGAACTATCATACGACCCAGCAATCCCACTACTGGGCATATACCCTGAGAAAACCATAATTCAAAAAGAGTCATGTACCACAATGTTCATTGCAGCTCTATTT
The DNA here is from genome assembly GCF_000442215.2 of Lipotes vexillifer. Classification (NCBI taxonomy): domain Eukaryota; kingdom Metazoa; phylum Chordata; class Mammalia; order Artiodactyla; family Lipotidae; genus Lipotes; species Lipotes vexillifer. The sequence continues at coordinate 738,144 of NW_006775074.1, forward strand.
ACAATAGCCAGGACATGGAAGCAACCTAAGTGTCCATTGACAGATGAATGGATAAAGAAGATGTGACACATATATACAATGGAATATTACTCAGCCATAAAAAGACGTGAAATTGAGTTATTTGTAGTGAGGTGGATGGACCTAGAGACTGTCATAAAGAGTGAAGTAAGTCTACAGAGTGAAGTGAGTCGGAAAGAGAAAAGCAAATACCATATGCTAACACATATATATGGAATCTAAAAAAAAAATGTTTATGAAGAACCTAGGGGCAGGACGGGGATAAAGACACAGACCTACTAGAGAATGGACTTGAGGACACAGGGAAGGGGGGAAGGGGAAGCTAGGACGAAGTGAGAGAGTGACATGGACATATATACACTACCAAACGTAAAATAGCTAGCTAGTGGGAAGCAGCCACATAGCACAGGGAGATCAGCTCAGTGCTTTGTGTCCACCTAGAGGGGTGGGATATGGAGGGTGGGAGGGAGATGAAGAGGGAGGAGATATGGGGATATATGTTTATGTATAGCTGATTTACTTTGTTATACAGCAGAAACTAACACACCATTGTAAAGCAATTATACTCCAATAAAGATGTTAAAATAAATGGATGTGTTCACTCTGCAGAATTAATTGGTTTATGCAGTTTTGTAGAGGTTTGCTATACCTCTACAAAATTATACAAAATTTAAGCATATTTTAGTTAGGAAAAAATTAGTCTGAAAATATATTTACTCAGAAAAACCAAATGTGGTTTAGTTTGATCAAATAATAAAGAATCATGCAGTTATTGTTTTTCTTCTATCTCCAATACCCAAAACCTTGGAGATAATTTAACTGTCAACTGTGGTAACTATTAACTTAGGTGGTATATTTCCTTCTTTCGCCTAAATGGCTTTTGGTTTTCTGTTTCCAATTAGTACATGCATGCCACTAATTATACACCATCTCTAATCTTCTTAGGAATTAATATTGATAAAAGTAAGTATGAAATGTACTGTTTTATCCATGAATTATGGTTACCACTTTTTTATTTTTTTTATTCCAAAAAACTAAAAATGAACAACAAAAACATAGTGGCTTATCCTTTTTCATTTTAGTTAAATGCAAAAGACCAAAATATCCACTAGATGGAGGCAAAACCCAAGACTAAATTTTTCTGGTAATAAGTTAAAAATTATTTTTAATGTAAAAACATGAAGTCTTTATCAAAGAAATAAAACTTAATATATTGCCAATATATATATATTACTTTGTGTTACTTAATGGTATATTAGTAAAAATCTGAATGGATTAAGTTTTGCATTCTGTATTTGTCTACAGATATCAAACATGTCTCCAGAAGTAATCTCAGTCTTTCTTCTGCTTAGTAATAAGGCAATTGAATAAACAATGGGATATTTAATGTTATTGCTTATTCTTCAGAGAAGTAGATGCTATAACCACTTTGGTATGCTCTTCTAGATTCCAACAGTCCTGATCTAAATTATTTTAAAAGCCAACAGAATCCTTCTTATTCTAAGTAAACCATCTTCTCAAATTTGTTGAATGCTGTCAAATGAACTAATTATTTTAGGGCAAATATTTTGCTTACTACTGTATCATTTAATGGAGAAACTTCTCCTTGCAGTTATAAAGGGCTTTTTGCTTGGGATTTAAAAAATTCCAGTGAATTGGTGAAATGTATCGTTTTTGGATAACTCATAAGACTCTGCAGGCCCCCAGGAAGATATACCCCTAGAATTTGGCGAGGAGGTCCTCATATATTCCTCTTTGCTAGTGAAAATAACAAAAGGATGAAATTAGTCATCTCTGGGTGACTACTTTTAAAAATCAACTTTAAGTATAACTTATGCATAAAAAGTGCATTCCAGGGACTTCCCTGGTGGCGCAGTGGTTAAGAATCCGCCTGCCAGTGCAGGGAACATGGGTTCAAACCGTGGTCCGGAAAGATCCCACATGCCGCGGAGCAACTAAGCCCGTGCACCACAACTACTGAGCCTGTGTGCCACAACTACTGAAGCCCACGCCCCTAGAGCCCGTGCTCTGTAGCAAGAGAAGCCACCGTAGTGAGAAGCCCACGCACCTCAACAAAGAGTAGTCCCTGCTTGCAGCAACGAAGACCCAATGCAGGCAAAAAATAATTAATTAATTAAAAAAAAAACCTGCATTCCATTTAAAGTATAGAATTCAACGACTTTGGACAGCTTTATATACCTGCAAAACCACCACCGCAATCAAGATACAGAACATTTCCACCACTTTCAAGAGACTCTTCCTGACCCTTGGCAATCAAACTTCTGTCTCTCACCAGGCAACCACTGCTCTGAGGTATATAAATTAGTTAATTTTTTGCCCAAATGGCTATTCAGTTTTTCCAGCACTAATTCTCTAAGAGAACTTCCCATTGCATTCCTCAGAATCTTTGTCAAAAATCAAGTGACTAATGTATATCTGGATCTATTTCTAGACTCTGTTCTATATTTCCATCCACCAATACCATACTGTCTTGATTCTGCTCTTTCATAATTTTTTTTTTTTTTTTTTTTTTTTTTTT
>NW_006775074.1:740710-759060 GCF_000442215.2 Lipotes vexillifer
TTTTTTTTTTTTTTTTTTTTTTTTGGCCGCACTGCGCGACATGAGGGACCTTAGTTCCCCAACCAGGGATCAAATGGGTGCCCCCTGCAGTGGAAGCTCAGAGTCTTAACCACTGGACTGCCAGGGAAGTCCCTGCTTTTTATAATTTTGAAATCAGGTTGTATAAATCCCCCAACTTTTTTTTTTAATTGCTTTGGCTGTTTGCTCACTTCCGCAGCACATATACCTGCTACCTATCAAGCTTTGGCTCTTATGATTTTCAACTAATGGAATTTGTGCCTATTTATGTTTTCATCCCACAAAATGCAACTTCCTCCTAATAACAGTGGTTTCTATGTCCTCAAACACTACAATAAACTACATAAAAATAATATTAAAGAAAATGGAATTTTTGTTGTTATGATTATTTGATAGCCTAACTGGTGTTACCTAGATATTAACATTCATAGGTGAAAATCTATAACTTTTGAACAAAGATTTCTGGAAACAGTTCAAAGAAAATAAACTAAATGTGCACCAAACAATGTCTTCTTTAATCAACTTTACAAATAGATATCAGATCAAAGATGGTGGAATCACAAAGACAGGTTTGAAAGTTATCTCCCACTCTCACTGACTGCATGACAATTAACCTCCATAAGCCCACTTTCCTGTTTATACAATGACATCTTATCTCATAGGGTTACTGTGAAGCTCACATGAGATAATGTATGTGAGCACCTACAGCACAGCTGGCACCCAATAAACAGGTGTTAGCTATTATCACAGTGGTTCAGGGTAGCACATTTTGGATATTTAAAAACTTTCATAAAGAAGATCAGATGAGACTATTCCATTTGTGCATTGCATAAAAAATGACTGGGGAAGGCTGATAAACAGATATAGAATTTTTTTTTTTTTTTTTACATTATGACTTTGATATATTTTACCTTGGGATTCATTTTTAAAGTGAAATTCATCTCTGTTGGTTTGCAATCTCAGGAGTTTCCTGGGTGAAATCTAAGACTGGCCCCCATGCATGGAGGATGAGGAGGCAGACAGCCTCCAGCTTGATAGGTGGCAGGTTTAATAAGCACGGGAACTTACATAGGAAGCTTGTCTACGGAGGTTGCAAGATGAGTAGATCTCCATACCTGCCTGCCAGAATCTTAAAAATTTACATAGAGGCCTTAACTGGGTTCAGTCATGTATTCAGTCCAGGTGGTCTCAACAACACATTGCTCTCTCAAGGTCACGTCCTTTAAAGGGCTCCCATGGTGGGAATAGTAGGAAGAACATACATTACAGGGACAAGGGAGAGGGTGAGGGGACTTCATTGCCCGGGTCCACATCCTCTCGATGACCTCCTCCAACAATTGCCAAAATAAATTATACTGCGTGATTTTTATATTTAATAACAAACTAAAAGAGTTCTAGATTGGTAATGATATTAAGAGATTGTCTTCTATTTCCACAGTTATTGACACTTGGAAGCTGCCAGCTCCCTCCGCATTTCCCTCTTCTCTGCAGAGGAGGTTGGCTTCTCTTAACACCATTTCTTTTAGATGGGGAAAGACTGTGCATCAATTACATTGCATTTTACCCAAGAATGCAATAAAAATTTTACATTTATAATGGTGCAACCTATTAAAAAGTCAGGCTTTGTTTATGATCTCCCTTAATACCCAGAAGTTAGAATTTCTGTAAATTCTCTAGAATTTCTCATCTGACTTAAGGGATAAATTTCCTAGAGGCCAAACCTGGGAACAGGAGTGAGTTTTTCTGACACATGAAACTCCGTATGAAAGATTTCTCTTTTTCTAATTGTATGTTTTTGCCCAATTTTTGAAAGTCTTTGAAAGATCTCATTAACAAAATACTAAACATTTCAAATAGAATCAACGATTATCTAATTTTTGAATGTACACTGATGAATATTTGGAATGCCTAAACAAAATCTAAGGAAAACACACAATATGAATAAAATTTACCTGCATGCTAATAAAACAGCTCTGTGACCAGCCAAATTCTGAAATCTCCTGCCTTAGAGACTTCTGATGACATACAGCAGGAAACACTTGGCAATGTCTGGAGACATTTTCAATGGTCACAACTGGGAAGGGGGAGGTGCTGCTCTCATCTAGTGAGTAGAGCCAAGAATGCTGCTAAACACCGGATAATACACAGGATGCCCCCCAAAACACAGAATTCTCTGGCCCCAACGTCAATAGAGTGAGGAACCGTGACACACAATTACTTTTCTAGATGGACTCCAGAACCACTTCATTGCCCAAGGGTGCAGACTGAAATCAAAAGAATGGATCAAAGGATCCTAATACCCTTTTCTTCCTTTTGATTCTTCTTGAAAGCTTTGCATATATTCAAATAAGAAATATACAAAAGCACATGGAAGCAAATCTGAACTCGAGTGCTTTTCCTAGTACGTGTCATGAAGGATCTGATTCGTATATTAAATGTTAATATTTTTACAGCAGAGCTATGTCTTGCTCCTAGATTTGGTTCCTTTAATTGGGATATATTTTCTTCATGAGTTATTATATTTGGGTTTAGAAAAACCTGATAGACACCTGATATTTTAACAATGGCAGGCTCACCTTTTTTTTTTTTATTGCTAAAAATTGCCTTGTTTAAGCAGTTGTGTCTGGAAAAGGAACTCCAGTGACTACTCAGGAGACAGTGCTTCTTATGAACTCACATTAATTCTCCAGTGATGTTTTCCTAATTTTCAAGTACTGTCTAGCAGAGACGAAATGTTGAATATATTATAATAGAAAGGGAAGGGACCAAACAAATTAGGTAGTAGTTTGCTTTTAGATTTTATAAGCTATTTCTTTCATTAAGCACATTTTCTGGCCTACAGATTTCTGCATCTCTGAGATCTACTGGCAGATGGGGCCACGTCATTAAATTCACGGTGACAACTATTAGATGTTCCTGAGTTTCAACTTAATAATTATAGTGATAAACCAAATATGAGTGTTTTTATATTTTTTGTTCCATTTTCTCAGCATTACAAAACCCATCCTGAAAAGGGAAAAAAAATTAGGCATGAATTTAAAGAGCCACTCATTTGGTAAGTACCAAGAAGCCGCACACAGAATGAGCAGTAAAACTTTGAGTTTCAAGGCCCTGGGTTCACAATGGAAGTACATTTTCTCTCAGAATCTAACTTCTTCAAGTCCTTGTAATTATCTGCTGAAATTCTTTTTCTTTATTTTGCTTATTCCTTGAATTTTTCTTCTGTTGGAGACCTTTGACACCTCACAAGGTCTTTGAAGATGGGGTAGGCATTTTTTCTAGGAGTGGAGGTGTTTGGATTCTTGAAAGAAGCTCCCTGCTGCATATTTTACTAAAAAGTCATGCAAGAGGACTATAGGAATATAAAGGGAGAGCTTTGGGATCTTCAAGGATCCAAATACCTAAAATAGGAAGGGCATTTCTGCTTGAAATGATGGAGAAAAGAACCACTCAATAGCATTTTTTTGAGTACCTGAATTTTTTGAGTACCTGAGATGTAATGTGGGTAGGTAGCCTATCCACATTACATTTCATTTATTCCTTACAAAATTGTAAGAAGATAGATACTATCATTTATTCCTTACAAAATTGTAAGAAGATAGATACTATCTCCATCTTACATGTGAGAAAACTGAAGTTAGTTACCAAAAGGCACACATAGGTGGCAATCATGATTTGCACCCAGATTTAACAGCCTCAAAGTTCCCTGCTCCCCCTCTTAACCATTCTGGTTTGCCTCCAGGGAGTATTTCAGGCATCTAGACCTGCACTGTTCAACAGAGTAGCCACCAGTCAAATGGGGCTAGTCTGAATGAGATGTGCTGTAAAATACACATGATTTTGAAGACTTACTGCAAAAAAAAGTAAAATCTCTCAATTTTTAAAATATTTGTCATGTTGGAATATTTTGGGTGTATTAAATAATACGTATTATAAAATTAATTTCATTTTAATGTGGCTACTAGAAAAAAACTTAACATTACATATGTGGCTCACATTATGTTTCTATGTGACAGCACTGATTTAGATAATTTCCACTTAGGTTCCCAGAAGTGAAATTGTAGGATTTCAAAGGGAAATTTTCAGGAATTTAGAACATTAATAGGCTAATTCAATCTTTCTTAATTTACTGCCTTTGGAACTTAGTAAACATAGATTTTTAAATTCCCTTTAGAGAATGCCCTTCATATTGCACAAGTTGAATGGTCATCTGGTAATCCTACGGAGGGACTAGAGCATCCCATGGCAACTAATTACAGTAAAGCCATCAATGACGCCATCATGGCTAGTACCTCTCAGAGCCAAAGCAGCTCATAAATTCCTAGAGCCATTTCAGGTAGGGTGAAGATGGCATATGTATTCATCAGGAACGGAGAATACAGACGTTTCATTTTGGTTTGGGACATAAGTCTCAGAGCAAGTTTCATTTTGGTTTGGGACATAAGTCTCAGAGCAAGTTTCATTTTGGTTTGGGACATAAGTCTCAGAGCAAGTGTTACTTCTCTGGACCTCTCTTGGTCATGATTTTCTAGCATAGTGGTGGATGCAATAATAGATGCCAATGAACAGAAATAAATGGATGCTGTCACATCTATAGTATAAAAACGCTAAGAAGTCCCATCAGTGTGTTAGGTTGTGAGCCAGAAAGCTCAGAGCCACTCATTTGGTAAGTGCCAAGAAACCGCACACAGAATGAGCAGTAAAACTTTGAGTTTTACTGCTTAATATGCTGGAGAAGCATATTTAAGATATATAAAAGCAAAGCCAGCTAACTTCACTGTGGGCCTATGGATTATGATGTGTCCCTTGAACAATGACAAAAAGTCACCTCTTCCTCAAGCATATAAGTTAACCACAATTAAACTTTAGTTATGAAAAACATGGATTTTACGTTTTTAAAAAGTCTTTGGACAAACTCAAGACTAGAGGAAATTTTGTTTGCAAAGGTAGCTATTCAGCTTTCTTAAAGAAAACTGGAAAGCACAGGTAATACCACTGACCCTTAAACACAAAGGTTAGGGATGCTGACCCTCTGCGCAAAAACCAAACTTTATCATCAGCCCCCATATCTGTGGTTCCGCATTTGCGGAACCAACTTCATGGGTTGTGTAGTATTGCCTTTAAGTGTACCCATGCAGTTCAAACCAGTGCTGTTCAAGGGTCCACACTGAGTAGTCAAAAGCATGATTAGTGCATGTCTTCTGTGGACAGAGGAGTCTACTAAATACAAGGAGAATATCAAATCGCTTTGTTATACACCTGAAACATAAAATTGTATGTCAACTACACTTCAATTAAAAAGGAAAAAAATAATTAAAAAATGAAATTTAAAAAAACACTAAGGAAAGTATAAAGGATGCAAACAATGCAAATTCTGCCCTCAGGGATGGAAGGGATTTCTCTAATATGGAGAATTTGCTCCCTAGCACTGGCTGAGTGTTGAAGCCTGAAAAAAAGGGAGAAGTCACATCTCAGCTTCTTAGAAACAAAGCAGCTCCTTTGGAGCCATACTCAAAGGGAAAACTTACATAAAATCATGGATGCAACTCATTCCCAAGTAAGAAAGAAGCCATGGGCTCTGTGATTTTCAGATAACTAGGCAGCCTCGTTTAGCAGTCTAAGGGGTAGTGGGGGTCTTATTCTACTGTCACTGTCTATCAGCTGTACCTTGTCATTTGGTATCACTAAATTAAGGCAGATTAAACAGAAAGCAACCTCTCACTTTCTGCCAAAACCCTGATATCAAAGATATTGATACTGATACTCTGAAACGGAGGCATCTCCTAGCCAGAGATCACAAAATAATCGAAGCACTCCTAAGTCTTAAGATACTGTTTGTCACAAAGATTCAGTTCATATGTTATCTTTAACTTTTCTGAGATGATCCAATTTTGTTCTAACCTAAAAATTGCCACACATATCTGATTAAATAACATTATTACTAAGATGACTGGGTCACATGGGCTAAGTCAAAAGAGACAAACCTCGGTGGAAATTTAAAAAATATAACCGAAGGGCCATTGGTTTAGTTCCCTTTGCCCAGTGTGTTAGTTCTGGGGCGAAGAAGTTAAGAGAAAACCCCTTTGTTTTAGTCACAGAGGGGTTATGTAGTCAACGGGAAACTGCTACTGGAGAGATGGAGAGAGTACATGATAAATAAATGTATGCTGGATGAATAAACATGTTATGGATCCAAGGAAGATACACAGGTAAAAAAAGAATTCATGCTTTTTTTTGGTTGTTCAAAACTTTTATTTTTTTTGGAATATTTATATTTATGCTTTTGTCACTATCCACAATGTGGCTTTTAAAAAAGGCCTGAGCCACTTGGCGGTTCTCACCCCAATATAATCATCATCCCCTCATTCTTAGAATTCCTTTTCCCTGTCACTTTGTCTTTGTGTGGCTTGTATAAAATGAGGACCCTGGAAAAGAACACTTCCTGTGAACTTGAGAGACTAGATGAGCAGTGCCCAGCTCAGCAGGACCAGGGAGGTAAAACTAGCTGGAGAGCAGATACGTTATGATCTGAACCAAGGTATAGTTGTGCGCATGTCTGAAGGGTCGTGCTGACTCACCAGCAGCATAAGGAGTATGCAGGTTGACCAGGGTGAGGTAGGATGGTCCACAGGATTGTGTGGATTGTGGGAGGGGGCAGTATATAAAATTCGTGAATTAAACACCTAGCTACTTCCTGAAAATGGCCTAGGTTCTAGAAAACAAAGATCTAGGTGTCTTGATTTTTTTTTAATTTACGAAGATTCAAGACACTAATATGTTCATTCTTACGGTTTACAATGAAAGCAAATGGCTATGGTGATGCAGAGAAGAAAGCTGAACTGCACCAGTATATTAAGAGTTTTAAACGAAATTCTGAGTTACCTGACCTTATAAAAATACACATTAATATACTAAATACTGCACAAAGATATAGGATGGGGGGATATTTAAAAATACATTTCTCTTGGATCAGCACCAAAAATATCATTAGTTTTCTGTACAACTTGTGACAAGTTTTTCAGTATAGGTAAGTTAAAATGATTTGATAAAAATCACAAACACCACGGAAATCATTAAAGATATATCCAATCAACTTCCAAATACATTTTGACATCAAGGTCAGGCAATTCACTTGGAAGGATATTATCGTGAGTACCACTGAATTACTGTCCTAAGACTTTTGATGTCAACTTTGTATGATGGGGACATTTCACATCTCACACAAAGGAGGCACTGGGACTTAGAAACTTAAGAAAATTATCAGAACCATTAAGACTGAGGTGAAGAATTTGTGCAGCCTTCCACAATTTCAAAGAGGTAGTGATAGATGCTTGTCCTCCTGGCGATGTCAAATGCAGTTTCCTCCAGGTTGTTCTTCAGACCTGCTTTGATGTAGCGGTTCATCAGGAGGAGTTCAAGGGTATCTTTGCTGTCTCTGTTCCCAGCAGCTAGATGTAAGGGGGTCAAGAGGCCTTTTGTTTGGGCGTTGATATCTGCATCATGCTGCAGTAAGAAAGAAGCCACTCTGGTGTTATTCCACTTACAGGCACTGTGCAGGGGTGTCCAGCCATCCACAGTCACCGCATGAACATCTGCCCTGTGTGCAATCAGCTCCCGGACCACATCTAAGTGTCCGCTGTAGGCTGCTCGATGGAGCGGGGTGTACCCATCTTCATCTCGAGTGTTCACGTGGGTGACCTTTTCTGAAAGCAGTCTTCGCACTGTGGTCAGCTGAGAAGAAATTAGATCTTTTACAAACCCAACTCGAAATGAAACAATAAGCAAAGAAAATTAAACCGTCTAGTGGTGTTCAATTTAATTAAGTTAAATAAAAATTTTTTTGTTAGCAGATGACTGTAAAATAAAAAATAAGATTTTTGGGGGGGGGTGGGGAACTGATTTAACAATGAACAAGTCAGTGTTAACTATAAACTGTTGATTCTAAGAACATGATTCTCTGAATACCAAACGGTACCTTTATTCCTGGTCCAATGAAGGCTTATTGTATAAAAGCTATAGTCCTAGATGAATAATACAGGCTAGAATTGTATTAATATTTTATATTTCATCTGCGAAGAAAACATAGTAATGGAACAGACTGATCTTTCTGTAGTTGGATTACCACACCAATATACATACTGTATAAAACTTTAAAAAATACCTACTGTATAGCACAGGGAACTCTACTCACACTCTATTCTGTGATAACCTAAATGAGAGAAGAATCTAAAAAAGAATGAATATATGTATAACTGAATCACTTTGCTGTACATCTGAAACCAACACAACGTTGTAAATCAACTACACTCCAATCTTAAAAAAAAAAACAACTTCTTTTAACAGTAGAATACAATGGTAACAAGGAAGTCGAGATTAAGGAGCGCAATTCCTTCTAACTAAAACAACCTCAGATACATGATTTCAGGAAGTGATTTTCAGTTTGGTCTGAGGACCTCTGGCGGGATGCAGTCTGCTCTTGGCTTAAAAAGTTATCCAAAAATATAAGACCATTTATTAGTTTATTAACACAGACATGGGGGAACTTAGTAAAACAAGATACAAATGGCTAAGTGGGAAGAACAGACTTTGGCTGTTAAGCAGGGTCATCCTACTTGGACGATCCTGGGCAAATTAATGTTCCTGAATCTCAACTTCTTAATCTGTAAAAGGGAAGAATATGACATATCTTATACGGATATATGAGGATTAAATCAATAATGTAGTAAGGCACATGGTATAGTTGGTATTTAATAAATGTTAATTCCCATCCTCTCTTTACTAAATACTTGTCTTTAGGATGACCCTAATGACTTAATATAAATGATTTAAAGATACAGATGATTGCTTGCTCTCTTTATAATTATTCTTAAAGCTCCCCAAAATACCCATGTGACACTTTGTAGCTTACTATGTGTTTTCACATACATTGCCTCTGTATAAAACCCTGTATGAAAGAGGCAGGTATTATAGTGGCCATTTTTACAGATAAGAAAATAGAGGTTCAGAAACAGTAGGCTTTGCCCAAAGTTACAGACTAAAGCAAGATTCAGGACAGGTCTTCTGGCTTCCAATCTAATACGTTTCCTACTAAATTAAGGTTTCCTCTTTAACTGTTCTTTTTTTTTTTTTACCCGATTTTTTTCAGCAGCCCAAAGAAGCAATTTGCTTGGATCTTTTTCCATTTTTTTTTCTTGCAATTGATACCACTCTTCAGTTTTTTCATCTTGCTCTTCATCTTCATCAGAATTCCCTACCCAGAGACTTTGGGTGCCAGTGGGAATAAGGTGTCCATGTGTTTCTAATAATTCAAGTTGGTTAAAGTGTTCAGAAAAGTCCAAGGAGTTCTCTGGGTCTGGTTTTCCATCATCATTTACTTTCTCTTTTTCCATTTTTTACTACTATTCTAAATACAAAGCATTTCAAATGCCAGAGTATAAATAATCTTTCCAGAGATGAATTATGTCTGCTTTATTTTATTCATCAAGATCTGAAACACAAACACAAAAATTAGGAGCAAAATGGTTATTGAGGCTTTATCAATAGCATAGATAAGTCTTGCAAATATACACAAATAAACCCTGCCTAAACTTTTTTGGTGTTTATTAATACCCTTCACATTCATTAAATATTGGAACTGATAGATTTCAGTTATCTTTATTTTTAATATTGTTTTTCTGCTAAGTCAGTGGTTATAACACTATTTTGAATCTATTGGTTCACATACTATATTGTATTATGCTAACAGTGATTAATGCTTGAAGCTTTTAAATTATAACTAATAAAGATAAGCACATTCACGATTTTTATAGACTAGACACACAGAAGCTATAAAGCAGGAGCAAAAATTTTTAGTTCCTAAAAAACTACTTCCAAGTATCAGAGATTCTTAGAGATGGAATAGCCCCCAAAGGACATGTGTTCCAATCTCTCATCAATGCAGATATCTTTATCATGACATCTGTAATAATCAACCTATTTCTACTTTAACAATTTCAGGCTTAGGAAAATTCACTGCTTTAAAAAGTAGTCCTATTCATTGACAGATAACTACAGTTCTTAGTTGGGTTCTTGTTTTGAAACAGAACTTTGGCTGTCATTTACTCCTTCATTCAACAAAGATGAATAGAATGCCTGGTATGTGCCAGTCTCTGGGTACTGGGATTCAATAATGAACAAGATCCACGTCTTAACCTCAAGAAGCTTCCTGTCTCATCAGGGAGATTGGCAAAGACAGTGTTTAAGTGCTATGATAAGACCATATCTAGATATGATGAATATACAGGAAGGTCATAATTAACCCAGTCCTCAGGGAGTAGAGAAGGCTTCCTGAAGGAAATGATATTTATTCTGCTAGGCTGCCATAACAATTTATAAACCAGTATCAGCTTAAAGAGTTATGCAGCAGATTAAACTTTAACCAATTAAACAAAATGAGAATAACAGATATTTTAAAAATATTTCTCAGCTTCCCAACTATATTTGTCGAAATCTTATCAGTCTTTCATGACTCTTCTCAGATGTTGCCTCCTTCATTAAGTCTTTCTTGAGCCTCCAAATTAGATCTCTCTCTAGTTTCTACTTTTTTTTGTGCTACATACTGTTTTATTTCACTACTAATTTTGTTCTTGTTTTAGTCTCTTAAAAGATTGTAAGCTTAAGGATAGGGACTATATTTAACTTACATTTATGTCCCTCTTATATATAGCAAACATTAAGAAATATTTGTAGAATTAAACAGAATTAAAGCCCTATCACTTGATTTTGCTTGGAATGGATTCCGAGAAATTTGAGAGTTAGTCGTGTACCCCTAAAATATTGATTTCTACCTAATTTTTACGAGCTTTAATTGATACAATCCTAATGCATCAGTAGATTTTATTACTACTGCCAAGAGCATTAAAGTCAAGTTTAAATTTATCACGCATGACCAGTACCTTCTCTGGACCTGTTACTTTGTTGCACAATGAAAGGATTGTACTAAAGGATTTCCAAAGACTGTCCAACTTTACAGAGTCAATCGAGAGACCCTATCAGAAAGGCTTTATGTTCTAATATTTTCACTTTCCTCAAACTATTCTCTGAACCTTGCAATGCAAAAGTGATCACAAATCTACTCATTAAACACTTTATTAAATACCTTACTATATAGTTCACTTGTCATTTGTATCAACCACAGTAACATTATAGCACAGATCTTATACCCCCCTTTCCTTTTCATAAAAACTTTTTATAATTTAAATTTACTGTTCCAGGTAAAATAAATTACATATAAAAATTTCTTAATGGATTTAATTTAAAAAGTCAACCCCAGGTGCATCTCCCTGATTCAGGGCTTAAAAAGCCGATCAAGATACCTACTTGATGATACTCCACCAAGAAGAACTAGGGTATGTTTTTTAAAGATCACATTCCATAAGAGATCTAAACTATGTTAGCTCTTAACAATTCAGTGACAGGTGGGGCCGTAAACCCCATTTTACAAGTGAAGGCGCTGAGGTTCTGATAGATTAAAACAACTTTCAATGGAACTAAAAGCCCACATTTTCTAATTCAAAAGTTTCACATTGTTTTTTAATGTACTCTATTTTACTGCTGTCAGCACAAAGCAATGCAGATGTGCTGAACCCGGGATCCAGGCAGACAATAAGGGGACGCAGGAAAAGTCTTGTAAACTGGAGTCCGAATGCTCAATCTCTGGGGAGTGGAGGTGAGGGAGAAGACCACCAGTCCCGGCCCTCCAGCACCGGCTGGTCACTTCACAGGCCCAGGAGTCGCGTCTGCGGCCTTCCGAACTTCTACGAGCGAAGAAGCCGCTCCAGCCCTACTTAGGACCCACGACGCGGCCCGATTTGCAGGGCTCGGCAGGGGTCGAAGGGGACCCGCCCCTTTGGGCCCAGGAGTTCTTAGGTGGCGCCAGGCGACCAGGAAGCGTGGCCCCGGACGAGAAAGACCTACCCACCTTAGAGAGGGGAAAATCGCCGCCGGAAAGCTCGCTTCCGGGGTTCGTCCCCCGGGCTACTCAGGATTGGCTCCTGTATGAGGGCGGGTCCTCGCTGCAACTTTTCCTGCTACCTTACGGCAGTCGGCAACCAATGAGAGGAGTTGAAGCGCCTACGTCATTTATGAGGTATCGCGAGAGAAGGAGGTGCTTTTTCTCTCCCGCTTAATTCAGGTTTATGGCCAAGCAGCTTCTCAGGCGGTGCTGTTGCTTTTCTTCTCACGAATCTCCCTCCTTCTTCCCGGGTAAAAGACAGCCTCGGGTTCCAGGGTGGGGCTTTGGAGAGTCCAGATGTGGGGTAGTTTAGGAGTCGCTTTCTGTATCTTGCAGGATCGCGAGCGGAAGCCCAGAGACGATTGACTCTGGGCCGGGTAGGCTCGGGAGGAGCCTGGGAGGTTTCCGCGTTCCGGTTTCTGAGGGTCCGGTGGTGCGGGGCTGCTGAGGCTTAGAATCCCCACCGAACCAGGAATCCGGACGTGGGAGGGGTCGTTCCGCGGTGGCAGCTGCTCCTCCCCAAAGATCCTGGTCATTTTCCGTAAACCACGTGTTTCTGCTTATTTACACTAGCTGTAAACCTGGACCCCCCTATCTTTTCAAAACAAGCCCATTCCTTAAAAAAAAAATTTGTGTTTAAGCAGGAAATACGGGGTCGCCTCATGCTCCAGAGTAGCCCATGCATGCAACTTAAACATTTCTGCACATCCAGAGTTCGTGTGCTAAACCAGAACTATTGGGTGTGACCTTTTTTGCCCATTCATTTAACAAGCATTAGCTTCCCATGGGGCATAGAAAGGGAAACAGGAGAGGAGCTTAATCATAATGGTAAAACTAGAGTGTTACTGGAGATATGTTTTTCTGTTTTGTTTTTTAAGCTCTGAAAATAAAAGTATAGTAGGTGCTTAATTGAAAATGAGACACTTCCAAAATTGCCAGTCTGCTTTTTAAAAATGTGTTTTAAATAATATAATTTTGTTTTAGAATTTGGAATCGAGTGAGTTTTCTGACGTGTTTGAGCACAGGACCCAGGGGTACTTGGAGAGAGAAGTGGTCCTGGAGGAGCTGGACTGATCATAGAAATGAGTCCTGCAGATGCTCTGTAAGCACCTGTCTTCCGAAGTCGTCTTTGTTGCTTTGGGTTTCTACAGTCTATCAACTATGATCACCATAAAAGAAAACTTATTTAATAAATTATGAGTAAATAAAGACCTTGCCTCCGAATACAAGTGTTAGTCATCAAAATGAATATTTGGAATGGTTAACATTTCATGCTATATGTTTATTAACTAAAGATAATATGCAGCTATAGATTGGGGTTTTGCAGTAGGTTGGCATATTGCTATATAAGTTTATGTTCTTATGTTTTGTCTTAAACTATTGAAGCTATAAATATGCTTGAACTAAGTCTTACTAGCTAATGCAAGTCTTTTTTTTTTTTTCTTAATTAATTTATTTTTGGCTGCGTTGGGTCTTCATTGTTGCGGCGGGCTTTCTCTACCTGCGGTGAGCGGGGTTGCGGTGTGCAGGCTTCTCATTGCGGTGGCTTCTCTTGTTGCAGAGCTCGGGGCTCTAGGCTCGCGGGCTTCAGTAGTTGTGGCGCACGGGCTTAGTTGCTCCGCAGCATGTGGGACCTTCCCGGACCAGGGATCAAACCCATGTCCCCCTGCATTGACAGGGGGATTCTTAACCACTGAGCCACCAGGGAGGTCCTATTGCAAGTCTTTTAAAGCAGATTTTTAAAGAAGTAAATTGCTTTAGTGCTGAATAAATTGCAAATGAATCTGACTAAAATGAAAATAAATAAAAGGACTAGAAAAAGTTATGTGGAAAAAGCTTCAGACTTGGAATCTTTCACGCTTGTTTTAATTTCTTTTTATCTATCTGTCTATCTATCTATCTATCTATCTATCTATTTATCTAATCTATCTAGGCTGCACTGGGTCTTCGTGGCAGCGCGCCCGGTCTTCCTTGCAGTGCACGGGCTTCTCTAGTTGCGGGCTCTAGAGCGCGTGGGTTTAGTAGTTCCGGTATGCGGGCTTAGTTGAGGCATGTGAGGTCTTAGTTCCCCAACCAGGGATTGAAGCCGGGCCCCCTGCGTTGGAAGCACAGAGTCTTAACCACTGGACTACCAGAGAAGTCCCCTTGATTTCTTAATTAGCATTGTGTAACTTTGGACAAGTTAGCAAGCCTCTAAACTTTGTCTCTATTTCTTCATTTGTATAATTGGATTACAAATGACTCTCAGGGCTTCCCTGGTGGTGGCGCAGTGGTTAGGAATCTGCCTGCCAATGCAGGGGACACGGGTTCGAGCCCTGGTTGGGGAAGATCCCCCATGGCACCGAGCAACTAAGCCTGTGCGCCACAACTACTGACCCTGTGCTCTAGAGCCCGTGGGCCACAACTCCTGAGTGCACGTGCCACAACTACTGAAGCTCACGCGCCTACACCCCGTGCTCCGCAACAAGAGAAGCCAACGCAATGAGAAGCCCGTGCACCGCAACGAAGAGTAGTCCCTGCTCTCTGCAGCTAGAGAAAGCTGGCGCACAGCAACGAAGACCCAATGCAGCCAAAAAAAAAAAAAGGCTCTCAGATTAATTCTCATATTTAAGTGACAGACCTCAAGGGAAAATACCTTACAGATTGCTATGGAAGTCTGGGTAGTAATGTGATCTGAAAGTATTCTGACTTACCTGTATGTATATAGCAATCAGAACTGTTCATATCATTTTGAAGTTTATGAAGAGAAATCTTTTCTGGAAAATTCTCTTATGTATAAAGATTTGAATTTTGGAGATATATATAAATTTTTTTTGAAGTTCGTATGGTTTAGTGAAAACAGCCTGAGTGTTAATACCGGGTTTTAGTTCCATTTCTACCATTTTGTTTCATGATAAATCAGTTAATTTCTCTGTATATAGCTTTCTAGTTTTTCAGAGATAACAATACTTAACCTGTTTACGTGTGGGAGTTGAGATCAGGGATACCAAAATATTTTAAAGACAATTAAAAGTTATATTAAGTTTAAGAGAGAATTAATAACTATCATATTGCTGCTTCACATGAAAGTACTTTTGAATACTACCAAATTTAAATGGCATTGTAAATTAGTTTTGTTACTTGACCAAAGTCATTAGTGAAAAACTAACTTTGTATGGAGAGCAAACCTCTTCAGGGGCCTGGATGTAAGTTACTAGTTTATTAGGATAAAAATCTACTTATAAAGTAAGGGGAAGGGCTCTTAAAATTAACCAGTTAATTCTAATTTTCCTGGGAAAGTGCAAAGTAGATAAATAGCAAGTTTAGATACTGGGATCAAATCCTCTTGGATTTTTGCTGTAGAACAGAGCAGGAAAACAACCAAGCTTTCACATCCAGGTTACATATCAGTTTATGAAACTGGTTGTAATGAGGTTATACATTTCTGAAGCAGTTACAGAACCTTTTAAAAATGTGTGTACATTTGTTCTGCTTTGTATTAGTGGTAAGAAAACTGTGACATTAATGGTCTGTTGAATGCTTCAAATTTTTGGACCTAGTTTAGGGCTAGAAAAATGATTTTACGTCATAACTGCTATTATTTTATAGATTTAGGTTTCAGTTTGCTTGAACATCCTTTTAATGAATTATATTGACGTGTTTCTTCTTTTTAAATACAGCGATGATGAAAATACATTTAAAATCTTAGTTGCAACAGATATTCATCTGGGATTTATGGAAAAAGATGCTGTCAGAGGAAATGATACGTTTGTAACACTTGATGAAATTTTAAG
Source organism: Lipotes vexillifer (assembly GCF_000442215.2). NCBI lineage: Eukaryota > Metazoa > Chordata > Mammalia > Artiodactyla > Lipotidae > Lipotes > Lipotes vexillifer. The sequence goes on from NW_006775074.1 coordinate 756,494, forward strand.
ACTTGCCCAGGAAAATGATGTGAGTTTAGTTTGCATTTTTGCGATTTCTACCAAGTTCCCTTACTCAACTTGCTCTTTTTCCTTTTAAAGATAGAGGTTTGTTTTATAGGCCCATGTGCTCACACTGCCTGCTTAAATATCAGTATACTGAAAGCCCAGAGCAGATTTTGTGTGCTTTATTCCCTGAATTCAAGTAGGAGCTACTTTTGTAAATAGTCTAAAATTTTACAAATATTTACAGTGTTTACTGAGTGCAGTATCCCGTGGCAGTTTCTATTTGAAATGTAAAGATGACTGTCATAGTTTCTGCTTTCAAAGAACATGCAGCAAGCAAATCAGTATGTGAGATATGATAAATGTCAAAAATGCTCAGATGCAAGAGCCATAAGATTATAAACAGCATTTCCTGGGAGTTTGGAAATAGAAGAGATCACATTTAGATGAGGATAGCAAGATGAGGTGAATGAAGTGGCATTTAACTTGGGCTTAGAAGGATGGTAGGCTTTTAATGAGTGAAGAGCAAAGAGAGTGTACACCTCCCGTGAAGCAGTAGGAAGGGCACAGAGGTGAGATGATTGGTCCATTAGGGGTACAGCAGCTGTTTGGCTCACTGGTAGGTCGCGTGTTAGAAAGCGCACTGAAAGACTAGAAATGTGGTTTGAGCTGCATCAAGAGCTTCAAATACCAGATCGAGGAGTTTGTACCCAGTTTAATAGAAAGTCTTCTGGCAACAGAGTACAGCACGAAGGCAAGATAAGTTGGACGCTTTTTAAAAGTGGTGCCATGGAATGGAAAAGAGGAAGTGAATGCAGGAGATAATACAAAGAGAGAATTTGGATACTTTGATTGGTTAGTCAGTCATAGGGGGTGGGGATGAGGGAGAAGGGGATGACGGTGACTCTGGAGTGTATTATGTTTGGTTGGATGGTGGTACCAATAATAGAAGTAGGTTTTAAATAAGGAAGATTTCTTCCTTATTTTCATACTTCCTTATAACATCCTTCCTAATGTGGGAAGGTGATGAATTCTGATTGAGACCCTTTGAGTTGGAGATTCCAATAGGACATTCAGGGAAACATTCCAGCAGACAGTTGAAATGTCCATCTCGAGCCCAGAAGACAGCTGGGGAATAAACATAAATTCTGGGGACTTGCAAACTTCAACCTTGACTTTTCCTCAGAGTTCTCTTCAGTTTTTCTGCAAGTCCTTTGGTTCTTACTCCCAAATGTATACAAGTGGAACCTCTCTACTATTTTCTACCTTCATGTCTGTAAACTTAGTCCAAAACGTTTGTCATATTTTGCTGGACTGCAGTAGCTCCCCTTAGGTTTTTTTACTTCCATTCTTTCCCCCCTACAGTATTCAGCATAGCAGCCAAAGTGAACTTACAAAAATCATGTCAGATCATGTCACTCTGCTGCTTATAATCTTCTAAGTGGCCTTCCACTGAATCTAGAATAAAAATTAAACTACAAGGTTCAGTGTAATCTGGCCCCTGCCAGGAGACTTCATCTCCTTCCACTCTGCCTGGTTGGTTTGTGCTTCATCCATACAGAGATGTTTGTTCTGCTCTGGTACCTCTGCATGTGTGGTTCTCTTCCTGCTCAGATCACCTTGATCTTGCCAGGGTTGACTTCTCAGTTCTCAATTCAAGTTTTACCTTTTTTGGGGAGGTCTTCCCTGATGTCTCCAAACACTTTTATCACATTACTCATTTATTTTTTTTTATAGCACCATCTGAAATAATGTATTGAATTATTTATGTGTATATTGTCTTCTCCAATAGAAGGTGAACTCCATGAGAATGAAAAATCTTTTTTGTTTGCTCATGTGTATCCTAGTACCTAGAAAGAATCTGGCAAGCAGTAGGTACTTTTTTTTTTGCGGTACGTGGGCCTCTCACTGTTGTGGCCTCTCCCATTGCGGAGCACAGGTTCCAGACACGCAGGCTCAGCGGCCATGGCTCACGGGCTTAGCCGCTCCGCAGCATGTGGGATCTTCCCGGACCGGGGCACGAATCCGCGTCCCTTGCATCGGCAGGCGGACTCTCAACCACTGCGCCACCAGGGCAGCCCAGTAGGCACTCTTATAAATGTGTCTCCTTTTACCCTGAGGGCAGAGAAATTTGCAGTCAAAGAAGGTCTGTTTCCTGCCAGAGAATCCTCCGTCCTTTCTTTTCCAACTCTTAGGTGCTGAAGTATTTCCCTGAGCATGAGCTTTTTTTTTTTTTCTTTACCTTGTCCTTTCCTTCCCTTGCATTTCCTCCTGTTTCCCCTCCCTGTATCCTTTAATCTTAACTGCCCCCTCCCACCTACAGCCCCATACTGGTACTTCCAAATGCATGTTTACTTCCCCCCATCATTTGTATTTATTATTTCTTCTTATTGAAATCTAAGTTCTTCCCGATTTTTAAGTCCTCTATTTTGTGGGCCTGTGCCATCCAACCAGCCTTATTTCTACTCTCTAGTTCTTTGGAATCTTTTTTTTTTTTTTTTTAATTTTCATTGTTGAAACAATATCAATCTTACATAAACATTACAAGAATAGTACAAATAATTCCTTACCCT
>NW_006775074.1:759070-814656 GCF_000442215.2 Lipotes vexillifer
TCCCTACACTTTACTACATTTGATTTATCCTCTCTCTTCATAAACACACACACACACTTTTCCTGAACCATGTGAGAGTAAATTACATATGTAACCACAGTGCACTTATCAAAACCAGGGAATTATGTTGATTCAGTACGATCATGTAATTCTAAGATGCTGCCAGTTGTCTCGACAAAGTCTGTCATAGCAGTTTGGGGGCAGGTCAGTGGTGGTCAGATGCCAATCCAGGATTACATTTTGCATTTAGTTGTCATGCCTCTTTAGTCTCTTGTAATCTGGGATGTTTCCTCTGTCTGCCTTGTCTTTCATGACCCTGACATTTTTGAAGAGTCCAGGGTAGTTACTTTTGCAGAATATTCCTCAGTTGGAGATGTCTGACATTTCCTCATGAGTAGATTCACTTTGGGCAGGAATACCACAGAAGCAAGTTGTGTTCTCAGTGATCCCTGGAGTCACAAACCAGTTTTTTAAAATATCAAAAAAAAATTTTTTTTGTTGTTTGTGGTAAAATACACATACCATAAAACTTACCATCCTAACCATTTTTAAGGGTGCAATTGAGTAGTGTTAAGCACATTTGCATGGTTGAGTGACCAACCTCCAGAACTCTTTTCGTCTGGTAAAAGTGAAGCTATATCATTTAAACAACTGTTTCTCTTTCCCCTCCCCTGCAAAAATGTTTGTTTGCTTTGTTGTTTTTGTCTTGTTTCTTCTATGCCTTGGATTATGATCATTTTCTCCCTTTACTCAAATCATGTTTAGTTTTGAAGACCTGGCTTAAATCCCACATTTTTATTGAAGTCTCTCTGACTGTTGTCAGGGCAGAAATCTCTTCCTTCTCCCCTTCTAAGTTCCCTGGCTGGTCTAATAATTAAGTTGACGTAATACAGATTAATAGGGTAAAAACAATTTTCATATGCATGGGAGCCCCACAAAAATATGAGACTCCTCAGCAGTGAAGTAATTGAGGCTTATCTGCCATCCTGAGCTAAGGAGAAGGGGAGAGGAGTCTGGGGCTTTAAAGGGGAGGAAGGCAATGCACAGGAAGATGAGACGAGCACATGTTTGGTAAACAGGTGTTTGCCATGCCATGCGATATCTTTCTGATATCAGAAATTATCTCTGGTAATAGCTCTCTTCCTGGTACATGCCCCCTATCCAGATTCTTTTAGGCAGTTTAGAGAGAGGTAAAAAAGCTTTTCCTGACTCTCCTGGGTCTGAATTGCCTTCAGCTCAAAACAGTCCACATTGCCACAGTGGTCCATTTTGTGGTGACATATCCTGCTGCCCTCACTACTGTAGCCCATGGCGATCTGTATTGCTGGGTTCTTTTGTATAATTAAGAACTTAATCAAGTTTCTTTAAGTAGATTGTACACTTTTGAAAGTGTGTTGGACTTTCTTTCTGTGTGATTTCCCTTCTCTCTGGTTGTTCCTGAATGCTCTTCCTCGAAATCTCATTTATCCTTCATGGTGCAACTCAGATGCCACCACGTTAGCCCATTCTTCCCAGATGTTGTCCTCGGGTGAATTTCCTCCTCTCAGTTGGAATTAATTGTAATGTCATCTTTACTCCTGGTTTGTTTATATATCTGTTCTAGTGTGTGTCAGAGTCTGACTTACGTTTAGATGCTTAGCAGTTTGTCTCTCCCATTAGATTTTGAACATATTTAGGATAGGGATCGTGTTTTATTTATCACACTCAGTATAGGGTAAGGCACGCTGTCTGTATTTAATGAGGGCAGGGACATGATATATTTTGTAGATTGCTATTTCCTTAGCCGCCAGTGCCTGTAGGGACGCTAAATAATTGTTGAATGAATCAAGTGAATAATTTGGATTGAATCTGCTATCCCTTCCATAGGTTTTATTAAAGTGCTAAGTTTATGTTTGATTTGGATAACTTTAAAAAAACAAGTATGATCACTTTGGGTAGTGTGAGTTAGAAACTTGGTGTAGTAATTTGAAGATGGCCTTTTTGAAGGTGGTCTAGGAACCTAAGCTGAAGTCATATTAATAACCAGATTGAAAGGCCCTTTAACGAAACAAAATATGAAGCTTTAAATCTCCACACATAATTGTATCTTTTACAAGATTTTTTTTCTATCTCTTTGTGCTATAGTTTTAAAATTTTTATCTATAAAGCATACTAATTTTCACACTATTTTCTGTTGATTAGGTGGATTTCATTTTGTTAGGGGGTGATCTTTTTCATGAAAATAAACCCTCAAGAAAAACAGTACATAACTGCCTCGAGTTATTAAGAAAATATTGCATGGGGGATCGTCCTGTACAGTTTGAAATTATCAGCGATCAGTCAGTCAACTTTGGTTTTAGTAAGTAAGTATATTTAAATGCTTAAATGGATGTTTCTTTATGATATTTAATATTACATGTATGTATAATATATAATATGTTCTGTATAAGACACATGAACACGGTAACAATTAGCCATTTTACCTTCACTATAAGCTATTTCCTTGGTAAATGTAGTTCTTTGAATTTTCTGTACATTGTGTTAAATTCTATTTCCCTAATTAATAGTGAGATAAGTAACTTCTCAAATTTTTTTCGTACATTTGGTATCTCTTCTGTTCATATCCTTTGTCCATTTTAAAAATTGGGATATTTTTGCCTTTTCCTTTTGAATTTGCAGGAGTTATTTCTAGATATTAAGCCTTTGTTAAGGCATCTATTTTTTCCCAATCAGTGGATTGTCTTTTGATTTTGTTTACAGGGCCTTTTGATGACAGAAATATTTAATTTTGATGTTCATAGTCAAACACGTTATTTTTTTCTTTAATATTTGTGCTTTGGGGACTTATTTACAATATCCACCTAGAACCCCATGTCATAAAGGTACTCTGTTTTTTCTTAAACATCGTACAGGATACCACATTGCATTTAGTTGAAATGGTCTCAGAATCTCCTTTCGCCTATGCCAGTCTTTTCCAGACAGACACTGACACTTTTGAAGTGTACTGGTCAGATATTTTGTAGAATGTCTCTCAACTTCTCGTGATTAGACTAGGGTTATTGGTTTGGGGGAAGGAATACTCTTTATAGGTGAAGTGCCCTTCTCAGTATGTAAGGAGTACATGCTATCAACATGGCCTGCACTGGTGAGGTTAACCTTGGTCACTTGGTTAAGATGGTGTCTTGCAGGTTTCTCCACTGTCAAGTTACTATTCTTCCCTTTCCATATACTGTTTGTTAGAAGAGAGTAGCTAAGTCCAGCCCACACTGAAGAGAGGGCGTTACGTTTCACTTCCTGGAGAGAGCAAAGAGTATCAAAGAATTTATGGGCGTGTTAAAACCACTACAGTAATTAGTAAATATTTTAGGGGAGGCTATGCAACTATTCTGTTTCTCTTTAAAGTTTGTCCAATAATTTTAGCATTCGTCAGTGGCTCTTGCCTACAGCAGTTTTAACTGTGGTGTCCTAATGGTGATTTTCTAAACATTTCCCACATTCTTTCTGCATTTATTAATTGGAATAGTTCCGTAAAGATTTGTCCCTTGTCCCCCATTTGTTTATTTATTTATTCAGTTGTCTATATCAGTAGGAATTTATTCAATTGTTTATATCAGTATGAACTCATTTTTTTTCCTTTGAATGGTAATTTAATACTATTATAATCTATTTTGTTGCTCAGATAAATTGATCCAGCTTTAGCCATTGGGCACTCTTTCAGACCACCTCTTGGGTCCTTTCAACATGGCGTCATCTTTTTTCACCCCTTTTTTGCTCTGTAAGATGCTCCAGGCTAATTTTGTATTTTCTTTTCCCTAGCTTTAGACTTATCCATTTCTTCAAGGAGTCTTGGTTCCTTTTGGAATGGAACTAGAATTTGGAAGCTAGAATCTGGATGCTAGGCATGCACATGGCTATTGTCTTGTCACTGCTTCTAGGCTCTCTCAGTGCATACAGCTTAAATACACACACACACACACACGTATACATGTAAATGTAAAAAAAAAAATATATATATATATATATATATATAAAGTAACCCCTGAAAACAGACATAGCTATATTTATTTCTTATCTATTTGTATATATATATATTTTAAATGAGTTTATATTGGGAGGTAAATTTTTGGAGATTTTTTTAGGTAAGAAAATGGCTATTTTTAACTTCGGATTGATAATTTGGCTGAGTACAGAATTGGATTTTAAAAGATTCTTGTAATTTTTAACATATGTCCTTGTTCTTAAGAATTCTGATCAGTCTTTACCCGACTTCTATTCAAATCTAAAACTTTATTATTTTTAAACTGCTTCACCCACCCCGTAGATGTGTTTACCTATTTCTTTGCTTACTATTGCTGTTTCTTATGTTTCATTCCTTTTGTCTAGATTCAGTTTAGTAGTTTTTCACTGCCTGTCAGTAAACTCTTATTTTTTGGTGCTTTTGAGGAGTCTTGCTGTCATTTTAGTTGCTGGAAAAGCAGTATAACATAGTGCTTAAAAGCATGGATTCCGGTATAAGACTGTCTGAGGTCAAATCCTGGATCTGCCCTACGTTCGTTTCATTATTATAAGATGGGAAAAGAATAGTGCTAATCTTACAGAATTGTTGTTAGGAGTAGTTGAGTTAATAAGAAAATTGCTTAGAATAATAGCTGGCATAAAGAAAGCATTCAGGTAACCATTAAGTTTTTCTCATTGCCCTTAGCATTTTGCAGTCTTACTGTGACATATTTAGTTGTGGATTTAGTTCTATTTATCCTGTTTGGGCTACATGCATTTCAAACTAAGAATTTTTTTTGCAGCAATTTTGGAAAATTCTTATCCAGTATGTTTTCTGTTTCCTGTTCTTTTTCTTTCTGAAAATTATTTATATTTTACCCACTTTTTAATATTCCCTAAAACTTTATCTCTTTGTACTATATTTTGGATAATTTTCCCTCTGGTTTACTAGTTCATGTAAAAAATAGACCAAAAAAAAAAAAATAGGGAAACTCAGAAAAGAAGACTATAAGTAGTGACTAGCTCAATTCAATCCCTATCAAAATTCCAATGGCATTTTTCACAAAAATAGAACAACCAACAGGTACATGAAAAGGCGCTCAATATCACTAATCATCAGGGAAATGCATATCAAAACCACAATGAGATATCAACTCACACCTGCTAGGATGTCTGTCATCAAAAAGATAAGGGAGAACAAGTGTATTTTAAATGAGTTTATATTGGGAGGTAAATTTTTGGAGATTTTTTTAGGTAAGAAAATGGCTATTTTTAACTTCGGATTGATAATTTGGCTGAGTACAGAATTGGATTTTAAAAGATTCTTGTAATTTTTAACATATGTCCTTGTTCTTAAGAATTCTGATCAGTCTTTACCCGACTTCTATTCAAATCTAAAACTTTATTATTTTTAAACTGCTTCACCCACCCCGTAGATGTGTTTACCTATTTCTTTGCTTACTATTGCTGTTTCTTATGTTTCATTCCTTTTGTCTAGATTCAGTTTAGTAGTTTTTCACTGCCTGTCAGTAAACTCTTATTTTTTGGTGCTTTTGAGGAGTCTTGCTGTCATTTTAGTTGCTGGAAAAGCAGTATAACATAGTGCTTAAAAGCATGGATTCCGGTATAAGACTGTCTGAGGTCAAATCCTGGATCTGCCCTACGTTCGTTTCATTATTATAAGATGGGAAAAGAATAGTGCTAATCTTACAGAATTGTTGTTAGGAGTAGTTGAGTTAATAAGAAAATTGCTTAGAATAATAGCTGGCATAAAGAAAGCATTCAGGTAACCATTAAGTTTTTCTCATTGCCCTTAGCATTTTGCAGTCTTACTGTGACATATTTAGTTGTGGATTTAGTTCTATTTATCCTGTTTGGGCTACATGCATTTCAAACTAAGAATTTTTTTTGCAGCAATTTTGGAAAATTCTTATCCAGTATGTTTTCTGTTTCCTGTTCTTTTTCTTTCTGAAAATTATTTATATTTTACCCACTTTTTAATATTCCCTAAAACTTTATCTCTTTGTACTATATTTTGGATAATTTTCCCTCTGGTTTACTAGTTCATGTAAAAAATAGACCAAAAAAAAAAAAATAGGGAAACTCAGAAAAGAAGACTATAAGTAGTGACTAGCTCAATTCAATCCCTATCAAAATTCCAATGGCATTTTTCACAAAAATAGAACAACCAACAGGTACATGAAAAGGCGCTCAATATCACTAATCATCAGGGAAATGCATATCAAAACCACAATGAGATATCAACTCACACCTGCTAGGATGTCTGTCATCAAAAAGATAAGGGAGAACAAGTGTTGGAGAGGGTGTGGAGAAAAGGGAACCCTTGTGCACTGTTGGTGGGAATGTGAATTTGTGCAGCCACTATGGAGAACACTGTGGAGGTTCCCCCCCAAATTAAAGATAGAATTATTCTGTGATCCAGCAATCCTACCTCTGGGTGTATATCCGAAGGAAATGAAAATGGGATCTCAAAGAGATAATCTGCACTCCCACATTCATTGCAGCATTATTCACAATGGCCAAGATATGGCAACAACATAAGTGTCCATCAGTGGAAGAAGGGATAAAGTTGTGATATGTGTGTGTGTGTGTGTGTGTGTGTGTGCAGATATATGTGCACACACACAGCCGTGTGTGTGTGTGTGTGTGTGTGTGTGTGTGTATATATATATATATATATATATATATATATATATATATATATATATTCAGCCATGAGAAAGGACATCCTTTCATTTGAGACAACATGGATGGAACTTGAGGGCTTTATGCTAAGTAAAATAAGTCAGACAAAGAGACAAATACTGTGTGATATCACTTATACAGTATATGGAATCTGAAAAAGCTGAACTCATATAAATGGAGACTAGAATGGTGGTTACCAGGAGCAGGGAGTTGGGGGAAAAGGGGAGATGCTGATCAAAAAAATGTATAATTTTCAGTTTAAAAATGAGTAAGTTCTCAGGATCTAATGTACAGCATAGTGGTTATAGTTAGTAATATTGTATTTTATACTTGAAAGTTTCTAAGGGAGTAGATCTTAAATATTCTCATTACGAAAAAGAAATGGCAATTATGTGACATGATGCAGCTGTTAAGCTAGGTGTGTGTGAAGCTTAAACTGTTAAGTAAGCTATAGTGGTTATCATTTTGCAAAATATGAGTGTATCAAATCAACACATTGTATACCTTAAAGTTATACAATGTTACATGTCAATTATATCACAATAAAGCTGGAAAAAAGAAAGTATATTATAATGCTACAATAATTTAAAAAGTGGTATGACTCACGAATTGATAGGCAGATAAGTGGAAGAGTATAGAAATTCCAGAAATAGCCACAATACATGTGGGAATTTAGTATTTGATAAAGGTGGTATCTCATATCTCCACAAAAAATATAGCTTATTCAATAAAAGAACTAGAAGAAACTGTTAGACATTTTTTAAAAAGATCTGGATGTGAAAAAGACTTTTCTAAGTGTTAACACAAACCCAGAATCCATAAAAAAAAGATTGATAACGTTTGTCTCTGTAAAAGTAAATTTCTGCATGGCAAGAGCCTCCCAAAGCGAAGTCAAAAGTCTGGGTTCAACCAGGAAGAATATTTGCAACTCATGGCAAATTATGGTCTAATTTTCCCAGTAGTTAATAGTTAAGTAGTTCTTTCAAGTCAATTAAAAAAAAAGTCCATGACTTAATAAAAAATAGGTAAAGAATATGGACATAGTTCATAGAAAAAGAAATAAAGTAGCATTTTAACATATTAAAAGAATATGAAAGATGCAAAATGAAGTATACTGATATATTTTTCTCCTATAAGATTGATATAGATCAGTAATTCTCAATCCTGGGTGCACATTATCATTACCTAAGAATCGCAAAAAATACTGATGCCCAGTCTCCAGGTCATTTAATCTCTCTGAATGTGTCTTGGACATTGGTGGATCTTCAGAGATTCCTAGAAAATTCTCACATGCAGCTAGGGTGTAGAACCACTGGCATAGATTGAAAAAGCTTGATAATGTATTAGGCTGGCCAAAAAGTGCCTTCGGTTTTTAAGTAAAAATAAAAGACACATTTTTTCATTTTCACCAAAAACTTTATTGAACAATGTATTCACCCTTTTGTTCCACTACCTTCTGCCGTTTTTCAGGCAACTTCATAATTCCATCTTCCCAAAACTTTTTATCTTTTTGAGCAAAGAGCTGTTCCAGGTGCCTTTTGCAGTCTTCCAGGGAATTGACATTTTTTCCATTAAGAGAATTTTGTAAAGATCTAAATAAATGGAAATCCGAAGGTGCAATGAATGTGTAGTGAATATAGCAGATGAATCAGAAGTTCCAGCCAAGCTGTAACAGTTTTTGCCTGGTCATCAAAGAAACATGCGGTCTTGTGTTATCCTGATGGAAGAGTATGCGTTTTCTGTTGATTAAATCTGGATGCTTTTCGTCCAGTGCTGCTTTCAGTTGGTCCAGTTGGGAGTAGTACTTGTTGGAATTAATCGTTTGGTTTTCCAGAAGGAGCTCATAATAGAGGACTCCCTTCCAATCTCACCATATACACAACGTCACCTTTGGATGAAGACCGGCCTTTGGTTTGGTTGGTGGTGGTTCATTTCGCTTGCCCCACAATTTCTTCCCTTCCACATTATTGTACATATCCACTTGTCATTGCCCGTCACAATTTGTTTTAAAAACGGAACTTTTCATTACATTTAAGTAGAGAATCACATGCGGAAATACGGTCAAGAAGGTTGTTTTCGCTTAACTTATGTGGAACCCAAACATCAAAGCGATGAACATAACCAAGCTGGTGCAAATGATTTTCAGTGCTTGTTTTGGATATTTTGAGTATGTCGGCTATCTCCCACGTGGTATAATGTTGATTGTTCCCAGTTAATGTCTCTATTTAATCGCTCTCAACTTCAACTGATCTGCCTGACCAGGGAGCATCGTCCAGTGAGAAATCTCCAGCGCGAAACATCTCAAACCACTTTTGACACGTTCGATCAGTCACAGCACCTTCTCCACACACTGCGCAAATCTTTTTTTTGCATTTCGGTTGCATTTTTACCTTCCTTGAAATAATAAAGCATAACATGCCAAAAATGTTGCTTTTTTTCTTCCATCTTCAGTATTAAAATGACTACACAAACCTTCACCAATTTTCATAAGTCTTTTTTTTTTAAATGCACGCTGATATGACAACTGTCACATACAATCTAACAAAATTGTTTCAAATGGAGTTAAAGACAACTAAGCGCTACTAGAGCCATCTTAGGGAAAAAACCGAATGAACCTTTTGGCCCACCCAGTATCTTGGTGGAGTAGGGGGAATTAGTCTCATGGATTGCCATTGTACTATGAGTAAATCATACAACCTCTGTGGAGGGAAATTGGCAGTAGTTATCAAATTTGCAGATGCATGTGTTCCTTTTGACCTGACAGTTTCCTTCTAGATATTTTCCTATACTCTCACAAGGGCAACTTTGTACAAGATTACTCACTGTAACAATATTTGTAAAACAAAAGGCTGGAAATAGTCTAAATGTCCATTGATAGGTAACTACTTAAACACATTATAATAATCCATGCAGTGTCCAGCTAAAAAAATCACAAGGAAGCTCTTTATGTACTGATATGGAATGATTTATAAAGTATGTAAAGTGATAAAGGCAGGGGGGCAGAAATCTATATTGTGCTACCATTTGTTTAAGAAGGAAGATGTATTTATTTGCTTTACAGGTATAAGATATTTCTGCACAGATACACTAGAAATTCCTAATGTTATTTGCCCCTGAGAAGAGAACCTTGGTGACTAGGGGCAAGAGTGGGTGGGAAGCTTTAAGTCATCCAAGTAGTGAGTGATAGAGCTGGAGGTTTTTGTTTGTTTGTTTGTTTTTTGCGGTACGCGGGCCTCTCACTGTCGTGGCCTCTCCCGTTGCGGAGCACAGGCTCCGGACGCGCAGGCTCAGCGGCCATGGCTCACGGGCCCAGCCACTCCGCGGCACGTGGGATCTTCCCGGACCGGGACACGAGCCCGCGTCCCCTACATCGGCAGGCAGACTCTGAACCACTGCTCCACCAGGGAAGCCCAGAGCTGGAGTTTTTAATCTAGGTCTTTTGGATTCCAGAGTAGATGTATTTCTTCCCCTCCCGCTTCTACAAATAACCTTTTATAAAGGCTTTCAAAATTTTGAAAGCCTATTTCCCATTAATCAGATATTCAAATCTTTCATACAGTTCATAAGCATCATGTATTTGTGTGGTTTTCTTTTAAAGTGTAGTACTTTGAGATCTTTTGAAACTTGAATTGAAATGAACTGCTGCCTAGGATTTTATTTTTTTAAAGCTCCAAACTAGTGGTCATTTGCCAGCTTAGATCATCCAGTTTGCCTATAACTGTATTAATTTTTTGGAGGAGGATAACGGTGGAAACAGCTTTTGTCTCTTACAGAAACTTTTCTTTCTTTCTTTTAAGGTTTCCATGGGTGAACTACGAAGATAGCAATCTCAACATTTCAATTCCTGTGTTTAGTATTCATGGCAATCATGATGATCCTACGGGGGTAATTATTGGGTTCTTAGTTTGTTGAAATTTTAGAAACGATCAGTTTAGTTTGTCTTTGGAAAGCATTTCAGTTCTTCCCAGCAATTTGTAGTCAAATTGAGTCAAAATTTCAAATTGACTTTTTTTTTTTTTTTTTGCGGTACGCGGGCCTCTCGCTGTTGTGGCCTCTCCCGTTGCGGAGCACAGGCTCCGGACGCGCAGGCTCAGCGGCCATGGCTCACGGGCCCAGTCGCTCCGCGGCATGTGGGATCTTCCCGGACCGGGGCACGAACCTGTGTCCCCTGCATCGGCAGGCGGACTCTCAACCACTGCGCCGCCAGGGAAACCCCAAATTGACTTTTTATCATTCATACAAGCTTTTATACTGCTTTTTTGATAATTTTTAAAAATCTGGAATAATAAATGGCATGTGACATACACATTTATTTCATAAGTGCCAAGGTTAACAATAAGTAACCAGGAGGAGGAATAAACACCTAACATTTGTATAATGCTTTACAGTTTACCAAGGGCTTTTGTATCTCTTATCACATAAATCTCACCTGTAGGAAATGAGGGTTTCATGAACAGTTTTAAATCTAAATTAGATCATCTTATTTTCTGTTTGATATGAAAGTACAGACTCCCTAGTTTATGAGGGTTCGACCTTAGATTTTTCAACTCTACAGTGGTGCAAAATGGATATACATTCAGTAGAAGTTGCACTTCGAAGTTTGAATTTTGAATATCTTTTTTGGGTTAACGATATGTGGGAAGATACTTTCGTGTGATGCTGGGCAGCGAGGCACAGCTCCCGATCAGCCACATGGTCACGAGGGTAAACAGTTGCTACACTTAAAACCATTCTGTACTCATACAGCCATTCTGTTTTTCACTTACAGTACATTATTCCGTATATTACACAAGATACTCCATACTTTATTGTAAAAGTATACCTTTGCCCAACTGTAGGCTAATGTACATGTTCTGCACATGTTTAAAGTAAGCTAGGCTAAGCTATAATTTTCGGTAGGTTAGGTGCTTTAACTGCATTTTTGACTTAACGGTATTTTCAGTTTACGATGGATTTATTGGGACCTAAACCCATTGTAAGTCGAGGAAGATCTTTAATAATAGGGGTCCTAAAATAATCTCAAAATATCTTTTTGTTTTATCTGGTCATTAATGTATTATAAATGATTACTTAGCTAGTCCTTTTTTTCTCACCTCTTAAGAGGTCTGCTTAATATGATTTCATGGCTGTTTTTTATTTTTCCGTGGACAAGACATCATAAGTTTTGATGAAATGTTAACTTTGCATTTAGCATGTGATTCCAGTCGCAGTGGGTCACTTGTAATAGAAAAAAGATAGCGAATACTTTTACTATTGTAATTTTGTTTTGAGAAGACATTATCCTAATCTAGGTTTTTGTAACTACTATATAAAATATACTTTTAATAAGTAATAATATGATATGCAGATTACTTATTTTTAGATATACATTTATATTATTTGAAAATATTTTGCATAGGCAGATGCACTCTGTGCCCTGGATATTTTAAGTTGTGCTGGATTTGTAAATCACTTTGGACGTTCAATGTCTGTGGAGAAGATAGACATTAGTCCGGTTTTGCTTCAAAAAGGAAGCACAAAAATTGCTCTATATGGCTTAGGTAAGATGGTTTTATTTTACTATTTATGTCAATAAATGCTTAAGCAGTTAGGAAATCAAATTCTGGAGTTAACTTTGCTGCTGTTTGGGGAAAAGTGAGGCAAATCTAATTATTCCTTATGGGTGACTTAAAAAAATGATAGAAAGTTTTGGTAGAAATTTTTTAGTATTTTATAAGCACCAGTAGTCCTTGATACTTATTTTTAATAGCAGTTTTGGTGAAAAAATATTTTTCCTTTAGTATCTATTTATTGTTTATTTTTTCTTTCTTTTAGACTCAGATAAAAACCCTGAACATTAGCATTTACAGAGTAATTAGAAAAACTGCATTTTGATATCTTGGAAGTCTTTGAAAGTTCTAAAGTTTCACTGTCCAATACAGTAATCATGTAGATACTGGGCACTTGAAATGTGGCTAATCTGAATTGAGATATGCTATAAGTATAAAATACACATCAGGGTTCAAAGACTTAGAAAAAAATGTAAAATACCTTTGGTATTTTGGGTTAAATAAAATATCTTAAAATTAATTTCACCTGTTTCTAGTAGCCATATTAAAACAAGTAAAATAAAATTTAAAATTACATATTTGGCCTGTTTTAGTGGCTCACATGATATTTTTATTAGGCAGTGCTAATCTAGAGCTATCATCTACAATGCTCAGAAAATTTGCTTTATCAGCTTCACTATCTTCAATTCATTTAGTGTCCAGCAAAAAGCTTGTTTTTGCTAGGCTTTATTCCATATGAATGGAATAGTGTCAATTCATTTAGTGTCATTTAATGCTAAGAAAATTTGCTTTATCAGCTTCACTGTCTTCAATTCATTTAGTGTCCAGCAAAATGCTTGTTTTTGCTAGGCTTTATTCCATATGAATGGAAGACTATTTTTAGAGTGCATTCAAAGGCTATTTTTTGTGTCTTCCTTGGATTAAGTTCAGTTTGATTTGTTTTATGGATGCAGTGGTTTTATTGATTTTGTTGTGTATAGAGTATTATAAAAATTATACTTCACGTTAAACCAACCTTAAAGTACCGCAAGAGAAATTGAGAAAAAGTTTCACGCTGTAGCTTCTACATAGTTTTTATTATTTTTTGAGTGACTAGTATAATAGAAGCCTTAGAAAATTTTATTTACTTCATTTCTCTTTGTGTATGTTTTTTAAAGAATAATTATGATGGGTGGTTTATTTACATACTTTCTCTAGGAAGCTTCTCTAGGAAGCTTATAGTCTTTGCCCAATTTTCATAATTTCGCCAACAAGTAGAAAAGCATCGTGGTTATCTATATTTTAGAGATATGGAAAATGCGATCAAGGAATTATGTCTGATTTTGCAAGTGATAGAGCAGGAAGTGGAATATGCTTTTTTAAAAAACTACTAACAGGTATTTTAATCACTGTAACGTTAGGGATCATATCTGCAGAAAATGGTTGATCCTCCTATTTTCAGACTAAGGACAGATCCCGTTATGCCTCAGTCACTGCCAGAAGCAAACTGCTTCAGGCATCCATTTTCGCCCAAACTCTCATCTCATCCTGTTCTGTTTTCCTTAACTGGACTGTCTCTACCATCCACCCACTCCTCTCACCCCAGCTCTGTATACTCTAGAGCTCTTTTTAGTTAGCAAATTCCCTCATTTCATCAGTCTCTGAATGCTGTCTGTACTCTCTAACCCTCAGTGAAACTGAGTGGCCCCTGAGGATACTGTGTCCCACTTAGTTCTCTCGTGGCCTCTTATGGGCTTTAGGGCATAAGGGGTGGAGGGCAAGTCACTGTTCTCCTTGCTTCCTACTGATACCTCCTTTCCTGCCTGCAAACACCCTTGAAGCTAATTGCCAACTGGCTAAACTGCCTTCTTCATTCCCTCAATTTTCTTACTTGCCTACCTTCCAATTTTGTCAGTGTTCTCAGTGCTTCGACAGCCAAGTAGATCAACCTTCTAATGCCCTGGATTTTTTTAGGTCTTGGCTTTTTTGTTCCAGTTATATATTCTGCATGCCACCATCTATTTCATTGGCCACACTAGGAATTCTTTTTAGAAGCTAGACCTCTTCTAGCTCTTATACTTATGTGGTGTTGGCCTTTCTTCCCAGGCCTTCCCTAATCACTCCATCAAGTAGCAACCTTGTCCTCCCAGTGATAATCCCCATCTTAGCAGCCTGACTTTTTTCCCTTTTATAATATTTAAAATTGCAATTTTCATGTTTAATTGTTTTTGTTGGCCTCCTTCACTAGACTAAGGTGATCCTTTGGGGAATAGGAAGAGTTATTTAAAAGTCATTAAATTATTGAAAAGCACAGTATTTTTATTTAAAAGCATAATATACATAAGGCTATTATTTTAAAATACATTTTTAATCTCATCCCCTGTAATATCTCTTCCTGTGTATTTTACAATGTATATGTTAAATCAAAAGTACATATATACTTAGAATAAATAAAGGGAGAGTGGAAAACAATATTATTAGAAATTTTAATAAGAATTTGAGCATAGAAAACTCAAATTTTTATTCCACATTTTCCAGATCTTGAAAGTATATATACTTGACCTGGAAAACATTCTTCAAATGCAACTAACTGCTTAGCAGCTGTCAGGCATGAACCTGGAACATGTTCATTTGTAACTAATGATATCAGATTTCAAATATCTCTCTAATAGGAAAATGAAATACTCAGAGAAACACATAATTTAGAAGCAAAACATATTCGTTTTTTAAAACCGAGTAAGAAACCACTTTTAAAATAATATAATATCCATTTCAGGATCCATTCCAGATGAAAGGCTCTATCGAATGTTCGTCAACAAAAAAGTGACAATGTTGAGACCAAAAGAAGATGGGAACTCTTGGTTTAACTTATTTGTGATTCATCAGAACAGGTAAAAGTAGTCTCTGAAAATTTTTGAGTCAAGTATTGAGGTTCCCCAAATCTCTGTTTCCAAGCTTACCTATTTCAGTAAAATGTTCCTTATGCTTTGAAAGTTGTCAGTGCAGGATCAGGCAAGACTTCGGTATGCATTGTGTGACTGCATCTTGAAATTGTTTTCAGTATATATTCATACATACAAAGAATATTTCTAGCATATGGATAAGAAGAACCATAAAATGAATAATCCTAAATTCAGAAAGAAGTGGAACATTACCAGTACCCTACCCCATGCCCTTCCCTGACCACACCTTTTTCCTCAAACTCCAGAGGAAGCACTATCTTCAATTTTTATTTCATCTGTCCATAGCTTTTCTTTATTGTTTAATCACATACACATTCATTATGAGTATTTTTTATTTAGTTTTGGTATAACTGGAACACGATACTTTATATTTTGCAGTTGGCTTATTTTGTTCAACATTAAGTTACTAAGATTCATCCATTTTGGTGCTTAAAAGTGTAATTCATTTTCACTGATGTATACAGTTCAGCTTTCTCTCCTCTTAGTGTTTTGTGTTATTTCCAGATTTTTGCTTTTTTAAACCTTTTTGTTAGGAACATTCTTATAGATTTTTCCTGGTACATATATACAAGTGTTTTTCCAGAATATTAAATATAGCTAGATCAACTTTCTTTCGTTAGTAGTTTTAAGAAATTTAATCTGTTGGCGGGGTATAGGATTGATTGAAAGGAATAGAGATTTGAAGAAGCAAGATTTATTATGTGATCATTATAGTAAAAAAAAGTGTGAGATGGTAACAGTGATGGTAGTGAGAATGATATGTAAGGGACAAAGCTGAGAAGTTATTAAGGAAGAATCTAAAGGGGTTTGGGGCCTGATTATATAATTTATTATTTATTGAACAGATATTTATTGACAGCAGAATACTCTGGTACTTACCCATCACTGGTACTCGGTGAAAGAAAGGCTTTAGGGGGCAGTCTTATGTTGCCTTATGTATATTCTTGAATAAACAGTGTGGGTTAGAGGAGCAGTCCAGAGTTTTGATATGTGTGGTCTCCATATAACAAACTGGGAGTTTGTTCCTTCTCTTGCGGAGGGCTTTCCAGTTCTGCTACACTTTGTACTTTCCCAAGGTAGGGATAAGTCAGAAGGAACAATTATCAGCGATTCCAAGCCAGAATGAAAGTTTGGAATGGCAGCATTGGTAAGGGGAATGGGTAGTATAATGTTGGTATGGCTGGTTACTGGTGATGTTAATAATCTTGATCATTCAATTAAGGTGGTGTAGACCAGGTTGCTCCCCTGTGGAGGTCCCATTTTCTACTTTGTAATTAATAAATATTTTGGGAAAAATTCATTGAGACTATGTGAACTTTCTGTTTCAACTTAAACTTTTGCCCACAAATTTTAGCATCCATTGGTGGATCTTGTTTCCAGCAATTAATACTGTGGTGTTGTTTCTGATTTTTTTTTTCCCTCATTCTTTTAATAATTATTAATTGAAATTCTTCTGTTAGGAAAATTTGTCCCTTCTCATTTATTTACTTATTCATTCATTCATTCATTTATGTTACTGTGGACTCAAGGATGTTTATTTAATTCTTTGAGTTATAATCCAATCCTTTAATTTTTTGATGTTGTTTTTTTGTTGCTCAGGTTGTTTTAACTCTGACCATTGGGAGCTTTTTTACATTGGCTTCTATGTCCTTTCAACATGCCCTCTTCCTTTTTGTTTTTTGAGCATGTCCTTAACCTTCTAGTACCACAAGATGCTCCTGGCTCATCTTGTATTTTTTCTCCTCAAGCCCTAGAATCAACCACTTCTCCAAGGAGCCCTAATTGTTTTTATTGGAGAGTGGTATTTTGAAACCCAGATATGGCCACTAAATGTGCTTATTGCTACTGTGGGTCTCTTAGCCCTCATGACTAGAGTTAAAGAAATATATGTATATTCACTAATCCATGCATACATGTCTGTATGTATACATATGTTAAAAAAAAAAAAAACAAGCACGAGTTCATACTGATTCGAATCCAGCTCTACAGGATTCATTTTTGTCTTTTCTTATTTGTCACTTCTTTCTCTAACAGTTAGAAACCTCGAATGTATTATCTACGGTATATTTACTTTTTTTTTTTCAATACTGGTTGACATAAGAAAGTAATTTCAAAATTGCTGACCCATAGCCCTGTGAGAAACAAATTTGCCAGCTAGGGTACAGTGTTTGTATGTTATTTTAGTCCTTAGCCTTACTATATCTAGTCAAAAACACCACTTTCTAAAGTTAACTTTGGTCAGTTCCTTTTCCCTTACCCCTTCATTGTGGTTATAATAGTTTTTTTGTAATGCTGTTAGGTTCATTTGTCATCCTCTGCATTCTTAGGTACTTCTTTTGTTACTGTTTTCAGGATCTTATAAAAAACAGGTTTTCTCATATTAAGCGAGAATTCTTGAGCCTTTTACATTTTACTTTATTTTCCATTTGTTTCTATATGTGGACAAGTTTCTTTCTCTTGCAGCAAAAGAAGGTAAACCCTGAGCAATTTTGTCATGCAAAATATTTCCACAAAGATGTTTTGATCAGCTTCTAGGTCACAAATCAGAGTCAGCCCACCAGCATAATCTTCCCTTTTCCAGTTCTCCATTAAAGCATAGTTACATCATGTCGTATTTGAGTTATTCTGCATTTCTTCAGTAATTGTGATAGGATCTTAATGTTTTTTACATAAAAATGTTTTTTACATAAATATTCCTAGATACATGAGCTTCTCTGATTTCACTTCCTGCTCTTCCTTGCATTCATTCTGCTTAGCCACGCTGGTCTCCTTGTTGTTCTTGAACTCACTGAATACATTCCCATGTCAGCATCTCTGCCATCAGCTCATCCCTCTGCCTAGGACTTTCTTCCCATGCACACCTGATCCCTCCTCTATGTTCTCTGCTCATTTGTCTCCTGTCAGAGATGCCTTCCCTGACCACCCTTTGTATAGTAGCCTCCCTTTTCCATGTAATTTTTCCCTTTATTTTTCTTTATAGCACCTGTCGCTACCTGACAAATTTTATATATGTGTGTGTGTGTGTGTGTGCGCGCGCGTTGTGTGTGTATGCATATACGTAAACATAGTGTATTATTGCTAATTTCCCCCACAATGAGCAAGGACTTTGTTCATTGCTATGTCTTCAGTATCTAGAAGAGACCTGGGAAACCTGACACATAGTAGACACACAGTAAATATTTGTTCAATGAATGAATGTCAGTTTGCCTTAAGTGAATGCTGGTTGAAGTATTTGAACACTTTTACTTAAATTCTCAGTGATATAAATCAGTATTAGGGAATACTTTTTTTTTTTGTCTTCCTCTCTTTGGGTTTTCACATATCTTTTAATAATAGCAGCTAATCTAGGTATAAAATGAGAGTTTGAAAATCACATATTCATACAATATTTTATTTAATATTGAAAACTCTTATCTCTGTGTAAGACTGACATTCTCATTATTTTTATAGTCAGTAAAAGAAACATGTTATTAAAAAAATGATGGAACATATTTAGAGTTTTGACTTTATTTTACAAAGCTTAGACTAAACTCACTTCCCATTTTCTGTACTCTGGTATACACTCAGACCAATTTATAGGTTTTTACTATTTTTAGAGCTCATGCTTTTCTGACTTTCCCATAGCGGGAGTTATTCCTCTCTAAAGCCTTTCATGATCTGCCTCTGTATGTAGAATTGACTGCTTTCTCCTTTGAGGCTTCTACTTGTCTGTGTCCTGCAAGTTTGTAAACCCTTTGGGGGCAGAAATTAGATACTGTCTTTGCATCCCCAATCCCTTGAAAGTTTCTGGCATATAGAAGGGATGTAATAAATCTTTAGTTAATGGAGAAAGAAAGATCTATACGGACTTACTTATTATGAAGTTTTTCTGTATCTCTGGACATTTATAATATTTATTTTTAAAAATCTTGGCATAGGAGTAAACACGGAAGTACTAACTTCATTCCAGAACAGTTTTTGGATGACTTCATTGATCTGGTTATCTGGGGCCATGAACATGAGTGTAAAATAGCTCCAACCAAAAATGAACAACAGCTCTTTTACGTATCACAACCTGGAAGCTCAGTGGTCACTTCTCTTTCCCCAGGAGAAGCTGTAAAGAAGTGAGTAATTATTATTGTTTTTAAATCAATTAAAAATAATTTGCTGTGATAGTCTAACCATCTCATAGGCTCAAGGTACTGATGATGCTGTTATTTATATGATAGATTTATTCATAAAGACTGATCATTCAATACAGTCTTACTATTTGCCCAGATTTTAAGCTGTTTTCAACAGGAGAAGATCCCAATGGTGTTAATGATTTTGCTGCTCATTAGGCCAGTTCAAGGCTAATGTTTTTATTAATTAAATTTTAAGTTAGAGTGCTGTAGGAAAAATGATGTATGAATGGATTTTATTTGGGGGAAGAAGAATGTTTAAGTTTTTTCCTGTGATACAACATTAAGATTAAATTACTAAAAACACTTTTTAAGGGTGTGATTTTATGAATAATTTGTAGAAATTTAGAAATATGATAGTTTTGATGTGCACATTTTCCTGAGGAAGTTTACAATGTGACTATGCTTTCATTTCCCTCCTCATTTCAGACACATTGGTCTGCTGCGTATTAAAGGAAGGAAGATGAACATGCAGAAAATTCCTCTCCACACAGTGCGGCAGTTTTTCATGGAGGATGTTGTTCTGGCTGATCATCCAGACATTTTTAACCCCGATAATCCTAAAGTAACCCAAGCCATACAAAGCTTCTGCTTGGAGAAGGTAATTCTTATAGATAAAGGTCAGTGAGATCTACTTTAGTTGAGAGGTTATTTACCTTGAATTAAATACTTCAGTAGAGTAGAGGGAAGTCATTATATTTGTTACATTCTCATGAAGCCTGTAAGGAACCACTGTTGTTTTATAAATGAGTTCAGTTGTATCAAATTTTTTTCTTTTTTTTTTTTTTTTAATAGGGACTTCCCTGGCAGTCCAGTGGTTAAGACTTTGCCTTCCAGGACAGGGGGAGCGGGTTCGATCCCTGGTCAGGGAGCTGAGATCCCACATACCTGGTGGCCAAAAAACCAAAAACATAGGACAGAAGTGATACTGTAGCAAATTCAGTAAAGACTTTAAGGATGGTCCACATCAAAACAAAACAAAACAAAACAAAAACCTAACATCTTCCAGAGGGAGGAATGTTATAAATGAAGAAACTTTGTTTAATTAAGCCCCTCTCCCAGATCCTTTCCTCCTTCTCAAAAACATATACGTAATCTTTTCTCTCTTTTTATCCTAATTTGATAATTTGTTCATTTTATTAATGAAAGCAGGCAGTGGCTTTGATTGGAGAATGGCAGGATGTTATGGTAGATGAGGAGAGCCTTAGCCTCTCTAATAATCTCCATTATGCTAATAATCTCTATCACACATCCCTTTCACCCTGAAATCTCCCTCCAAATAAAATCTTAAAATGTGTGCTATGCACCTTGTCACTTGAGTGTAAGTCCCATACCTCCCACCATGCAGATTGCCATCCCTAAACCACTGCGGAAATTCTAGAGCCACTATGAAGTTGGGTGAATGCATTTAATAATATGGAACTGGACAGCTTAATAACATTAATTACTGACACTTATTCAGTTCTTATGCTGTGTAGGCTCTTCTGCTTTGCGTTTTATTCTTATAAAAATCATGATAATGATAATGATCACTGATATTCATTGGCGGCGTATATATTCTGGACACTGTTGACAGCATTTTGCATTTAATCCACTGAATGATGCTATAGGTAGGTAGAGTCTACCATACACGTTTTATAGAAAGAGGAGCTGAACCTTAGATAAAGTAACTCGCCCAGTGTCACAGCTTACTAGCAACATGTAACTCATATAACTGGAAAGTTTAAGAGTTTGCTGGTTTCAGAATGACTAGATCTAGAAACTCAAATTAAGACTGTAGTTTTCTCTGTTTCTGTGTCTAGTTCTGTGCCACCCAGTCTAATGGTTTCTGTCTTAAGCTTCGCTATAAGGAGGGCATTTTCACGTGGTGGTCCACAGACTTACATTGTCCTTACAGCTGAAAGAATCCTTTTTTCCCAGTAGTTCCAAAGAAACCCTTAGCATTGAGTTTCCCTGGACTGAGGTCATGTACTTGTCCCTGAACCCAATCTCTGAGGCCAGGGAGATGGAAAATGAATGGATTGTCTTGGCCTAGTCAGGGAGCCCGGGGTCTCTCAATCTTGGCACAATTGTCATTTTACTGGGTAACACTTTGTTGTGGAAGCTTGTTCTGTGCATGGTAGGATTTTTACAAGTCCTCTCTGACCTCAACCACTAGATGCCAGCCGGTAGTACCTCTTCCCCCTAGACATGACAATATCTTTATTTTGAGATTGAAGAAATGCTTGAAAATGCAGAACGGGAACGTCTGGGAAATTCTCGACAGCCAGAGAAGCCTCTTATACGACTGCGAGTAAGTCCTCTTTAGATAAATTCAACTTTATTGATTTTCAGAGGAGAGTATTGTACAGTTTACATGGAGTTTTTTGGAAAAGTACCAAAGAGAGTACGTATAGTAAAAAAGAGAAGTCATCATTGGTGGAAAAAATAATAAAGCAGCCAGGATTTGATTTAATCATAGTTTCATTTTGATAGGTTTGGGGTTTTTTTTCTCTATTTTTCTCATTTTCTAAGTAGTCTATTGTATTTGATACGTTGGCTGTGCTCTCTGACTTCATCGTTTACTGTTCCCTTCTCTCCCTCCCTTCCAGACACTTGGCCTTCTTGTAATTCCTCAGATGCATCAGACATGCTCTCACCTCCTCCAGATCTGTTCAGATGTCACCTCAGTGGGCCCCAGCCTAATTAAGATTGCAACCCCCATACCCACTCTCCAACACTCCTGATTTCACTTCTCTTCTCTACTTTTTCTTTTCTTTTTTTCCCACAGCACATCCTCCTAACCTACTACACCCAATTTATTTATTTTGGTTATTGTTTGTCCTCAGTTACAAAACTATCAGCTCTGTAGAAGCATGGAACTTTGTGAATCTTCTTAACTAATATATCCAAAGATCCCAGAACAGTTCCTGACACATAACAAGTGCTTGATAAATATGTGGAAAGAATTGATAAGTATTTGACACTATTAGAAAAGTCTAAGAAATTGAAGTGTTTCCTGTGCCTATAAGCCTGCTTACAAACAAACAAATAACAACAGACTTTTTTTTTTGCCCCTCTGCCTTTCCCTTCTCCTAGCTTCTGCCCTTTCTGATTTTCTTTCAAAAAAATACATTGTCTATATTGCTCATGTAATATTCTCTTCCTCAATCTACTATAATCAAGGCTCTGACACCACCATCTAAGGTGGAAAAGATGACCTTCAGCTGTCAAATCCAGTAGATTTTTGTCATTTTACTGAATCACTCTTCGGCATTCTCTACTACAAATGATGTTTGTCCCTTCCTGTCTTTCAGTTAGCCCTCTGTTCAGTCTAGCCATATGGTCACCTATAGAATGACAACTCGCAAATTTTTTTTTTTTTTTTGCGGTACGTGGGGCTCTCACTGTTGTGGCCTCTCCCGTTGCGGAGCACAGGCTCTGGACGCGCAGGCTCAGCGGCCATGGCTCACGGGCCTAGCTGCTCCGCGGCATGTGGGATCTTCCCGGACCAGGGCACGAACCCGTGTCCCCTGCATCGGCAGGCAGACTCTCAACCACTGTGCCACCAGGGAAGCCCCCAAAAGAAGCCTTTCTTGACTTCCCTTCAGAGTCGTTGCTTCTTCCTTTGTGTCCTCGGTCTACTTTCTACATACTTCTTTTTTTTTTTTTTTTTTATTTTGCCAAGAAAGAGAATGGCTTTATTACATCTCACTATCAGAAGATGTAATAAAATGTTATATATACGTATATATGTAATAATGTTTTATTAAATTTTTTTTTAAGTTTTTTTTTTTGGCTGCACTGCACGGTGTACATACTCTTACAGCACCATCACATTCTGCTTGCAATTACTTCTTTACATAGTTTATCTTCCCAGTCAGCTTGTGAATTTCTTCACAACCAAGCTGCTGTTTTACTTATGGTGGTACCCCAGGCCCTTAAAAGAGTGCCTACACATTGTGGACACTCAGTAAAGTTTGCTTAGTGAACGAGTTTTGCGACTTTTAGGAGCAGAAAATTACAAATAAAACTAGGCTGGAGTATAGTTGTTAAAAATGTCTGAAGAGTTTTGGGGAGGCCCAATAGCTTGAGCATTTGGCATTTTCTGTTTTAGAACATGGCAGCAGCTGTAGAGATGGTCTGGGTAACAGAAACATAGTTGCTTCGGGGGAACCACATAGTTCTCTTTATCAGGGCAGAAGGTCCCATGTTCCTCATCTATGTCTGCCTGATACCATTAGAACCAACCAGACTTGAATTGAAAATTGGCATTCCTTTTTCTAAACACACTAAATTATTAATTCATTAAGGAAACAAAAGAACAAATATTTTCACGTAAGTAGTATTCCAGAAGTACATTGTGTTGGCTAGAGGACGTTTACTGATTCACTAATGCAGTGAACAAATGTATGTTGAGTACCTTCTTTCTGCATGCTGGTGGATGGGGAGGAGGGCCACAGTGATGGTGAAATAGACGAGGGTTACAGGAGGTGGAGGTGTGAGGAGAGACAATAAACAAATAGTGAATACATGAACAAACTCTGAGCTAGTGCTAAGTGTGATGAAGAGTGTAAGTGGGGTGGAGGTTAGGAGTAATCTGGAAAGGCTGGTGATGTGGTACAATGCTGATTCCCAGAGCATACTTTGAGAACAGCTAGTTGAGGAGAACAATTATATCTCTTAGAAAGAGATGTAGTATTTTTCTTTGTAAAGAGCTTGGTACCACTGTAGACTTCTTTAGAAAGAGCCTGCCTTGAGAGCAATTATTAGTTCTTTTATAAATTGAAACAGTTGGCCCTCTGTACCTGCACTTCTGCATCCACGGATATGGAGGGCTGATTGAACTCCGCCATTTTATATAAGGGACTTGAGCATCCACAAATTTTGGTGTTCTTAGGGATCCTGGAACCAATCCCCCATGAATACCGAGGGATGACCGTACTGTGTTTTGAAGGAAGGTGATCATTTCTCAAAGCTCACAGACTAGCTTCTTTTCTTCCATGGATTTTCCCAGCATTTATTTTTGTCTAGTGTAAAAGCTTATCCCTACATGATAGACCAATTAACAAATGCATCTAGGGCCAGCATTTTGTTTTGGTAGAGAATCTCCTTCTGTTTTAAGTTTAAAAAAATTTGTTTAGAAATTTCACATCCTTTTCAGATGATATTCCTGGTACCTAGACTGCTAGTTTTATCATGGGGAGATGTAATTTTCTGACATTGTGGGAATTCTTACTGTATCTTGATTCCATCAAACAATGTTCTGCCTAAGCGTAAACCTTTGAAGTTTTATTTTCTCAGTAGAATAAATGGTATAACATCATCATGATCTTTAAAATGAACTGTGGAACATTAACATATTAACTTAAAAGTATTACACATAAACATGAATACTGAAATTGGTGATCTGTTTTTTCCTAGCCTTCATAGCTTATTCTGTATTTCCAGGTGGACTATAGTGGAGGCTTTGAACCGTTCAGTGTTCTTCGCTTTAGCCAGAAATTTGTGGACCGGGTAGCTAATCCAAAAGATGTTATCCATTTTTTCAGGCGTAGAGAACAAAAGGAAGACACGGGTAAGCTAGTTATCTTTACAAATTAAAAAATGCTCTTATAGGCTTCACATAAATCAATCTCTAGTAAAAGTATAAAACAATAATGGAAAATGTTTTATTGTGATTCTTTATAATATCTCAGACAAAGAAACTGATAGTTGGAATAATTAAATCTCTTCTAAAAATTAGATAGCAATCTTTTGTAAACTTGTGGATATCAATAAAGAAGCCTTTCATAGTTTTTTTAAAACGTGCTGCTGATTAACAACACACTTTAGAGATA
This sequence comes from Lipotes vexillifer, assembly GCF_000442215.2. Classification (NCBI taxonomy): domain Eukaryota; kingdom Metazoa; phylum Chordata; class Mammalia; order Artiodactyla; family Lipotidae; genus Lipotes; species Lipotes vexillifer. The sequence goes on from NW_006775074.1 coordinate 784,222, forward strand.
AAGTGTTTAAATATCTACTATTTACTATACATTATTAATGTTCAGAGAACATACTCTCAAATTTTGCAGGGCTAAATATTTCAACTTTACAGTGTACAGTGATTTAAGAAGACTCCAGTCTTTTGAAATAAGAGGTGTCCCAGAATGTTAAAAAGATATGTATTTAAGGGCTTAAGTTTGATGTTTCTGTTGATCAGATCATTAATTTCCAATTAAAGTTCATAAAAATGAATTGCCCTTATTTTAGCATTTGTCAAAAACAGGTCATCTGACTGAAAGAGTGCTTCTTCTTAAGAGGTATTGGTCCTTTTAAATACAGAGGCTCATCTCCTTAGAACTATCAAGTCAGAATTTTCATAGAAAAATATGGCCCTTGTTTACATGTACACTACCTTGATTTTTATTAACCCCGATTTAATGAGCTTCTGTTTTTCATAGTGAAATTGTGATCACAATGGTGTGTGCTGTTAATTCAGCCTGAAACAGTCATTTGGATATTTAAATGGATCTCATAGAATACTGTTTTAGGGGGGGAAAATCCATATCAGAGAATGATATTTTTATGCCATGAATTTTAGCTAGTTACTTACTGATGGTGATTTACTTTAATTGTCCATCCTTATCAATTCCTTGAATTTTTTGGGTGTAGCATTTGTGAGAATGTGGAGTATAGAACCTAGTACCTTATGTTACTTGAGTTTCATCCATTGTCAGTTTTGTTCTCATGATCCCTTTTTTGTTTAAACATTAATTGCTGAATGGAAGCAGTGACCCTTTTGTATATCTTATTGAAAGCATGAAATTGTTTGTTGTTTTGGCCAGCTCTGCTACTTTAACTACATGTGTGACATCATGCAAATTACTTAATCTCTGATGTTTTGTTTTCTTGTCTACAAAATCAGGATAATAACTGTACCTGCCTCACAGGACTGTTGTGAGGATTAGATGATATACTGTGTGTAAATGGTCTTAACATAGTGTCTGGCGTAGTAAAATATAGTAATCATATTTATGAAGCAATATTAATTCTCCTGTCTTGAAATTCAAAAAAGATTTCTATTCACTTGTCCTCACCACTTTGTAAGAGGCACACTGAACTTTGTGCCTCTTTACCCCCTAAGCCATTGCATAAACTTTTCCCTCTGCCTAAAATACTTTTTCTTTTTCCTTTTTTGCTTACTAAGTCTTACTCATTCTGCAAGTCTTTTTCTTTTTTGTTTTTTCAATTTATTTGTTTTTATTTTTGGCTGTGCCAGGTCTTAGTCATGGCATGCGGAGTCTTTGTTGCAGCATGCAGGATCTTCAGTTGCGGCATGCGAACTTCTTAGTTGCAGTGCAAGTCTTGAGTCAAATGATAACTGCGTTTGCTATCTGCATGTTATTTTCAGCCTTCTTTGAGAAGAATTAATTTATTTCTTCTCTGTGTGTCATATTTTCTTTTCTTACCTCTGTTGTAGCACTTACCATCTTGTATTGTAATCATTTGCTATTATGGGCGGCATCCTGTCATTTTATCATTGTGTTTTCCACACCAGGTCACACACGTGCTAGACAGTTAACATTCATTTCCCTGACAAAGGTTATGAGCAGAGCACCTACTGGACCCTATGCTTTTTGACTTCTTGCCCAGTATTCTATTTATTCTGTACCTGCTGTTTTTTGAGACAACCATCCTGCCTAGGAATGAAGCAAATGTGCTTTAAACCTACTTGCCATTTGTCTCACAGAATATTAAAAAGATTTGTGTTTAATGGCCAAGATTTAATTAAATTAATAATTTTTGCTGTTTCATCAAGGACATTCTTATGTGAAACTGGCTTTTTGTTTTGTCTTGTTGTGAGTACAAAGTGATGACTCTCAGTAGAACTCAGAGACACTGCCTTGACTCATCTCAAGGAACCGGCAGTTTTACCCACGACTGCTTTTGTATCATCGGTGCAAATGTCAATACGGTGGGAGAGATAAATAACGTCTTAGTATTATTATGAAAGTACGTTTGACCTTAAGCCCCCTGAACCAGTATGGGGGACTCCCAGAGATCTGTGGACCACTCTGTGAGAATAGCTCCAAGAGACATACTACTTGGAGATTTGGAAAAGAAATACAGACTTTGGGGAAATGACTCTAGATATTAGCAAAAATGACATGTTTTTGCCTCAAAATTTACTGGGTTGAGCAAACTGACAGTTGATAAAGTTTGGCCATACCTCCTTCACTGACAGCAATCTTCAGTGAGTTTGGGCACTTTAACTTTAAAAGAGAAACTGCTACTTTTTTTTTTTTTCATGGACTTCTTTTTTCTAGGAGAAGAGATCAACTTTGGGAAGTTCATCACAAAACCTTCAGAAGTAACAACTCTAAGGGTAGAAGACCTTGTGAAACAGTATTTTCAAACCGCAGAGAAGGTAATTTCTTAGTTACAGTTCTCAGTTTAGATAATGGCTATCTTATAATAACAGATTTTAATTTTAGATATGTGTAATTGATAGTTTAAACAAAATGAATCCTCAGAATGTCTCCATGAAGTAAGCAGGGTGACAATTACATTCATTTATAGTTATTATGTATCAAGAAAAATAAGTGCTTAATTAATGTCAGTCATTAATATTGTTATTATTGTTCTATTATTGTCAGTGTTGTTATCCTCTTTCTTTTTATCGCTACTACCTAAGTCTGAATCCAGGATTTAATTTTCTTGCATCCGGATGTAATTTCAGAGTTACTTTATTAATAAGCCACTGGATGGTGAAGCTACTCTTATTTTTGTGGGTATATGCCACTTTGAGATCCTCTGGTTGTATTAGCTTCCTATAGCTGCTGGAATAAATGTCCACAAACTTAGTGGTTTAAAACAACACAGGTTTATTACCTTACAGTTTTGTAGGTCAGAAACCGGACACTGGTCTCACTGGACAAAAACTGAGGTGTTGTCAAGGCTGTGTTCCTTTCTGGAAGCTGTAGGGAAGATTCCATTTCCTCATCTTCTCCAGCTTCTGGACGTACCCGTGTTTCTTGGCTCTGGGCCCCCTTCTTCCATCTTCAAAGCAAGCAACGCCGGATCTGTCTGGCCGTCATTTCCCTGGATACTTCTCTGTGACTCCCTTCTTCGGCCTCCCTCTTCTATTTTCAAGGATGCTTGTGATTACACTGGGCCCACCTGGATAGTCCCTGATAATCTCCCAGTTTTGTAGCAGCTGCTTAGCAACCTTAATTCCAACTGTAACCTTAATTCTCCTTTGCCATGTAACATATTCATAGGTCCCAGAGATTAGGATGTGGACATCTTTAGGGTCCATTCTTCTGCCTACCACACTGGTTAACCTGCTCTCTTAGTCATCAGCTGCTATTTCTGGACTCTGTGTCCCAGCCTCTCAGGGCTCTGCAGTTTCACAAGTCCTGTACTCTACTTTTTCTGGCCCTTAATATTTATCAGTAGGCTTAATTACCGTCCATTGATTTATTTTGCTTTCCTGTGTTTTCCCTCCAATAGCTAGATGACTTTTTTGTCTTTTTCTGTGGTAAAATTATTCTGTAATTTTCCTTGCTTATACAGAATTGTTTTGTAAGGAAGATACTGCATCTAGTGTTTTATGTCTCTTACAGAACGTGCAGCTCTCACTTCTAACAGAAAGGGGAATGGGTGAAGCTGTACAAGAATTTGTGGACAAGGAAGAAAAAGATGCCATAGAGGAATTAGTGAAATATCAGTTGGAAAAAACACAGCGATTTCTTAAAGAACGTCATACTGATGCCCTAGAAGATAAAATCGATGAAGAGGTGAGTAACCAGTTTGGGGTGGGAAATCTGTTATTTAGATAGTCTCTCCTTAAGAGTAGCTCTAAGTTTCTTTCTGGTAAATCACTAACTTCACTGATTTGTTTAGTTTCCTCATCTATAAAATTGAGATCATAAAGTGAGGATTAAATTAGAAAATGTCTAATAAGTATCTAGAACACAGTCTCAAATATGATTGATACCCAGTGAATGTTAGTTTTGTTGCCCATAGCTAGTATCTTCTCTTGAAGATCATGAAAGTGCTTTAAAATGAACCTCATAGGGTGAAAATGTCTGCTTATCTCAATTTTTTATTAAGTTTTGATTGAGATTTTGAATTTCACCTAGGAAATGCAGTCCCTCTAAGCATAAAAGCAGAGGAAAAGCTCTTTAGATTTGACTACAAAAAATTTTTAAATGTTTGCATGTTAAATTGTCAAAAAACAAAATGAGAAGGTATCGACATGGAGAAAATATTCGTATGTGGGCAGAACAGAAGGTTAATATTCTTACTACATTAAAGGGCTCTTATGAATCTTAAGAAGAATATTAAACATTTCAATAGAATAATGAACAGAGGACCTGAATAGGTGGTTCACAAAAGAAATATAAATGGCTAATAGGCATTTGAAACTGGTATTTAACCTAGGATAATCAAAGAAGCTCAAATTAAATGTATTTTTTATCTATCAAAGTGGCAACAATTTGAGAAAGGTACTTAGTACTCTGCTGGTAGGAGTATCAGAGTTTGAACAGCTGCAGTGAAAAGCATTTTTGCCTTCTTAAGCATGTCAAGAAGCTTAAGATTTGTCCTTTAACTCAGCCCTGGGAGATCTTCCTAAGACAGTAATGAGATAGAGATTTAGAATGGGGAGTAATTTATGTCAGTGTTATCTGCAGTAGGGAAAAGTTGGAAATGTTTTGGTAAAATAAATATTGGCACATACACAGTATGGAATACTATGCAGCTATTAAAAATTACACTTTTGAAGAACATGGAAAAGTATTTTCAGTGTTAAGTGGGAAAAGAATTCCAAAGTGGTAAAACTATACACAATGTGATCCCAGTTATTTTTATTTTATATGTGGGTGTGTGTATGCAAAGAATGGAAGAAGGTATTCCAAACATTAGCAGTGGTTATGCTCAGGTAGTGGGATTATAGGGGATCATTTCCTGTATTTTCCAAATTCCCTCTGAGCAGAAGAACACAATGTTATTTTTAAAACTCATTCCCTTTTACTTTTATTTTTGTGCTTTTAGTCATTTAACGTGATTCTTTTAAAGCCTTATGGTGTCAACTAATGTACAACCAGTAATATTAAATGCCAGGTACTTTGACAGGGAAGGCAGATAATCCACACTCTAAAACTACTTACTCTGTGGCTCTGGATGTGTTAGGTTCATAAATTTTTAGCATGGGTGGATTTGTCAGTCAAGTGCCATAAATATAACATGAGCATTCCCCCTAAATGTAAAATGCAAAACTAAAACTCCTAGGAGCTAACATAGGAGAAAACCTAGATGACCTTGTATATGGTGATGACTTTTTAGATTCAACATCAAAAGCAGGATTCATGAAACAAGTAATTGATAAACTAGACTACATTGAAATTAAAAACTTTTGCTCTGCAAAAGATAACGTGAAGAGAATGAGAAGACATGCCACAGACTGGGAGAAGACAGTTGCAAAAGACAAATTTGATGAGGGATTATTATCTAAAATATACAAAAACTCTTAAAATTCAACAATAAGAAAATTTAATAATCCATTTTAAAAATGGGCAAAAGACCTTACCAGACCAAGGAAGTCAGTTGGCAAGTAAGCATATGAAAAGATGTTCGACATCTTATGTCATTAGGGAAATGCAAATTAAAACAACGAGATATGCCACTACACACCTGTCAGAACAGCCAAACTCCAGAACACCGACAACACCACATGCTGGTGAGGATGTGCTGCGGCAGGAACTCTTAGATTGCGAGTGGGAATGCAAAATGGTGCAGTCACTTTGAAAGGCAGTTTGTCAGTTTCTTATAAAAGTAAACGTACTCTTCCCATACTCTCCAGCAGTCGTGCTCCTAGGTATCTACCCAACTTATGTCTAAACAAAAACCTGCACATGATATTTATAGCAGCTTTATTCATAATTGCCAAAACTTGGAAGCAACAAAGATGTACTTCAGTAGGTAAATGAATAAACTGTGAAACATCTGGACAAGGGAATATTATTCTGTGCTAAAAAGAAATGACCTATCAAGCCATTAAAAGACACGGAGGAACCTTAAGTGACTATTGCCAACTGAAAGAAGCCAATCTGAAAAAGTAACTTAATGTATGATTCCTGCTATGTAACATTCTAGAAAAGGTAAAACTATGGACATAGTACAAAAATCAGTGGTTGTCAGTGGTTGGGCAGGGATGGGATAAGGGGATGAAAAGGTGGATTCACAGAGGATTTTTAGAACAGTAAAACTACTCTGTATCAAACTGTAATGGTGGGTTATACATGTATACATGTCATTATACATTTGTCCAAACTCATAGAATGTACACCACCAAGAGTGAACCTTAAAGAGTTTAGGTGATATGGAGTATGGAGTGTCGGTATTGGTTCATCAATTATAACAACTGTACAGTTCTGGTGGGGGATGTTGATATTAATAGGGGAGGCTGTGCATGTATGGGACAGGGCTATATGGGAAATCTCTGTGCCTTCCTTTTAATTTTGCTGTGAACCCAAGCTGCTCTAAAAAAGTAAATAAATAAAACAAACAAACCCTCCTTCCCACCCTCCACTCCCCAAAATGATCATCCACACCTGGAGTGACATCATGACTTGAGAGAGAGAGAGAGAGAGAGAGAGTGTGTGTGGGGGTGTGGGGGTGTGTGTGTGTGTAGCATGGTGGCTAAGAGTATGGACTATAGACCAGATGACCTTACTCGCTATGGAACCGTCAGTGAAGTATTTAACCTCTCTGCGCCTCAGTTTCCTCATCTATGAAATGGGGATAATAGAACCTCATTCAAGGTTGTGAGGATTAAAAGAATATATGTAAGCCCTCAGTACACTGGCACATAATGCCTGCTCGGTGTTTTTACTCTGATGCTCATTTCTCTTCTGTGAATGACTCAGTGCTTTTTTTTTTTTTTTTTTTTTTAACCAGTAACTGAAGATGACTGAGGTATAAACTGCAAATTTGCGGAGCACAGGCTCCGGACGCGCAGGCTCAGCGGCCATGGCTCACGGGCCCAGCCGCTCCGCGGCATGTGGGATCCTCCCGAAACGGGGCACGAACCCGCGTCTCCTGCAACGGCAGGCGGACTCCCAAGCACTGCGCCACCAGGGAAGCCCATGACTCAGTGCTTTTGATATATCACATGCCACCTCGAGCACTGTTAAATGCTGTGCCGTCTTTTAAAAAAATATTATTCCTGTATTCTTCCCCTTCTACTGAATCTTAACAAACATGCTGCTATTTCTTTCAACAAAACTCTGGAGCCTAGATCCCATTTCCCTTTCGCTGTTATTCTATTTCTTTTTTCCTCTTTTATAGCAGAATTGCTTCACAGAGTTTTCTGTATTTGCTGCCCAGATTCTTCGCCTTCATTTTTCTCTTAAATCCATCTATTCAGGGGTTTCGACCCCCTCTTTCCAGTGAATTTACTCTTGTCAAAGCACCAGTGACCTCCAGGGCTAAATCCATTGTCCGTTCTCCATCTTAAATCTCACTTGACCTCTTCTTAAAACCTTTTTTCCGTTGGATTTTAGGGCTCCACACTTCTGGTTTTCTTCCCAGCTCGTTGTCTGTGTATTCTCAGTCTCTGTTGATTCCTCTCACCTCTCCAGCCTCTTTACGTTGGAGTCTCGAGAACTCAGTCCTTGGACCCCTTCTTCATCTACATATTCCTTTTGTATTCTCACCCAGCTTCCTGGCTTTAAATACTGTCATCTGGTGATGACTTTTTTCAAAAGTCTAGCCCAAACCTCTTCTCTCAACTCAAGACTTATGTAGCCAACAACCTGCTAGACCTTCCACTCGGATGTTTAATAGACCTCTCCAACTTCCAGCATTCCCAGTCTGAATTGCTGAACCTTAGCCCCTGCTCTACCTGTAGGGTTCTAGTGGAAGCACTATTCTTTCATTTGCTCAAGTGGTAAACCTTGAAGTTATCCTTGACTCCTCTTTTTTCTGTCACCTATATCCTGTCTGGAAATCCTTTAACTCTACCTTCAGAATATATACAGAATGTGACTATTTTTCACCACCTTCATCTCTATCAGTGGTCCAGGGCCTGGCCATTTCTCACCTAGATTACTCCTGTTGCCTCCAAACTGGTCTCCCTGTTTCTGCCTGTGCTTTTCCTCCACACTCTGTTCTGTCCTCAGCTCAGCTGAGCTGTTGGTGATCCTAACATAGTTTAGATGAAGTCACTGCTGTATAAAAACAAAAGTCCTTATAGTTGTTCCCAAGGCCTTACTCAGTGTGGTTTCTGTTACTTCATCCTCATGTCTGCTCCAGCCCAGCGACCTCCTTGCTGTTTCTTAAACATACCATGCTTCTGCCCTGGTGCCTTTGCATATATTCTTTCCTTTGACTGGAATGATTTTCCCCAGTTATTTTCAAGGTTCATTCCCTACCTTTTAAAATCTTTGCTACCTTCTTGCTTTGCTACTTTCTCCGTGAGGCCTTTGATGGTCGTGCTGTAGCCTCTCCTCAGCACTCTCTGTCCCTCCTCCTGCATTACTTTTCTCTGAGCACTTAACACCTTTTGCAAAGATTTCACAGGTTCACATATTTGAAAGGACTCATAAGACTCCACTGAACATACTCAAAGTTTTTATTTAAAGGCAACTGATAATGGTACAGCAAGAGAAGGAGTATAGGCAGGCATTAGGGATCTGAGAGATACCAGGCGTCTGTTTCTCATGTCCTTATATGCACACAGCAAACCCGGGACAGAACACCAAGATCTGTGCAGAAGTTTCCAGGGTGTCTTTTATGCCTCTCTGGTCGCATAATCAAAGCACACTGTCTAAGTGCTCATGCAGGTTGAAATCCATCAGTAAATAATTTGGCCCTGGGAATGCCAGAGGCTCCTCAGGTAAGGATGGAGCTTTCTCAGTCTAGCTGTAAATTAACTTGATCCTATACACTTTCTAACATACAACGTAACCTTTTATTTTGTTTCGTATTTTGTAACACACACACACACACACACACATGCACACACTGATTGTAAGCTCCATGGAGGGCAGAATTCTTGACCATTTTGTTCATTATTCTCAGTTCCTACAATAGCACCTGGCACATAGCTTGGCTCAGTAAATATGTGCCGAGTAAATTATTAAATAAATGGAGTTTATTTCTAGCTATATAACTATATTATAAGAGCTTTGTGAGCAGGAACCAGTAAAAAAGGAAGCTTTGTATCCTTCATGGCACCAGGACCAGGGTTGGCAGACAGCAAACATTTGGTGGTTGACTGTTAGCAAAATGGATCTTCAGGGGCCCACCCACTTCAGACACCATTTCAGAGAGCCTCCTGGATGACTTGCAGCCAGGTGCCCAAGAATGATTTGAGCAGTGTAATAATTCAAACCTATTAAAAGAGAGTTTTTTGTTTTTAGCTCTTTTACTGAACTATAACACCCATAGGACATTAGAATTTTTTCCTTTGCAGTCCGACAGGCTGTTTTTCAATGGCTTGGAGCATTTGGTCAGCAGGTAATATCATTTTGCTTAGGGCCAATTTTTCTTAGAGTACATTTCTGAATTTTTAATGTAAGTCACTGGGGGAATATGACTTCTTTAATCTTTTGTGAAACAAAACTATACTTGAATTTCCGAATTTTATGTTGTAATGGAAAACATCAGTTAATCAGTTTTATATTTACATGACAGACATGTTTGTAACATTTTTGTGATTTATTCTGTTACAATCCAGGTACGTCGTTTCAGAGAAAGCAGACAGAAGAATGAAGAAGATGATGAAGTTCGAGAGGTAATTTTTCGGAAAATTCCTTTGTTATATGTCAGCTTGTTAAATCAGAATAACTAGTAGGTTAATTTAGAGTAGTCAGTCCACAGGATCTCTGTTGGGTGGGTAGGACTGAGCAGGGGTTGGCTGAGGACAGCTGCCTTTGACTTACTCCAATTCGGCCTACGAGTATTCAGCTTGCTGATATTCTCTTTTTTTTTTCCTTTTGCTCTTGTCGAAAACTTACTTAATTGCGCATGTGTGTATGTGGTGGGTGCAGGCATGGAGGGGAGGCGCAGGAATAGTAGCCCGAAGAGCTCTTTTTAATGAAAATAATTCCCAACTGCTATTATAAAACAATATAAAATTTAAACATTGAATTGCCATATGATCTAGTGATTGCACTTCTGTGTATTTACCAAAAAAAATTGAAAGCAGGGACTCGAACATGTATTTGTACACCAGTGTTCATAACATTATTTACAATAGCCCACAGGTAGTAATGATCCAAAGTCTATCAAAAGATGAATGGGTAAACAAGATGTAATACATACATCCATTGGAATATTCTTTAGCCTTAAAAGGAATGAAATTGAAGTATAGAATGGTACATACTATATCATGGATAAACCTTCAAACCATTATACTAAGTGAAGTAAGTCAGACATAAAAGAACAAATACTATGTGATTCCACTTACGTGAGATACCTAGAGTAGTCAGATTCGTACAGACAGGAAGTAGAAGAGTGATTATCGGGGTTTGGGGTGGTGGTTAGGGAATGAAGGTTTATTTAATGGGTATGGAGTTTCAGTTTGGGATTATGAAAAAGTTGTGGCAATGGATGATGGCAGTGGTTGTACAACAATGTGAATGTACTTAATGCCACTGAAATACACACTTAAAAATGGTTAAAATGGGTGTTTCAGGTGTAGAGAGGAGAGAGTGAACAGGGAGCGGGGCTTTTGTCTGTTGGTTGGTCTCCTTGGACTGAAGAGAGGGAGGGTGCAAGGCCAAGACTGTTAAGGATTCTCAGAATGGTGTATTACCCAGAGCTTTCTGTCTGGGTCAGTCAAGAACCATTTCCAAACAAGGAAATGGAGGGAAGGCTTCCTAAGGGAAGACTTCCTGTCCCAAAGCAAGTGAGTCGCAAGAAGGATGGCCAGACCGAGGCTGCCTCCCTGCATCCACTTGGCAGCAGTGAGCTCCACTCCCCGGGAATCAGTTACCTCCTCTCTTTTTAATCACCTCCATTTGTATTACACATGGTGTATGGGTATTGATGAGGTCATGGTACCATATATGGGATTTTTTTCTGTGTAAATCATCAAGTATAAGAAGAAACTATGGGACTCTGAGCCTTGCTTTAGAGAATTTACAGTGGACAAATAGGTATCATCAAACCAGTTTTTAATCATTCTGACTCAAGTGAAAACGCTCAGAATTTCACACTGTGAATCCACGTTTACAACCCTTACAGGTGGGCCTTCAGGCCTGGTTTGCTACGACGATGTCTTCCACAACTCAAACCCCCTCTGCTCTCACACAACCGGTCCACTTCTGCCTTTTCACTCACACAGCTCCCGACTGCTTCTTGCAGAGGCTGAGAGTCCCCCTTTTTTTTTTTTTCATTTAGATGTAACAAGCCTAGTAGTTTATGTTCATCAATTGTCTGTATATCTCTGTATTTTATCCATGTACTCTTTTGATGCATAGAAGTAGTTTGAAACTCATTGTTTCCTTGTGGTAAGTGACCGAGATGCTGCCACAGGACCTGAGACACTGATGAATGGTGCTGTTTTGGACTTTCAACATGCTCCTTGGCAAGGTAGCTCTGATGGAGTTATTTTTTATTTTCATGTTCTAAGAAGGTGTTGGTACTCTGTTTCCCCGAATGTTGTTCTCTAGACTGGATTGACTTGTTCTCCTTGTGTCTTCAGTGTGGCTTTCTTCTTCAGCGTTGTAGGTTGAGTGAGTGCCACCACAAAGCCGGAGGGACCCATGTCTCATGGGCTGGCACTCCTGGACACGCAGTCACTGTAGCAGGAGCAATCACAAAACTGTAATTTCCTTACCAAATCTCTTCCTTTCCATAGCCTCGCCTGCCTCACTTAGAGAACGAAAAGCAATAATTTGACAGGCATTTTTAGGTGTCCCTTTTGGTTCTTTTCATTTGAAAGAATATTGGGGGAAGAAAGGGCAAACTTTTTTTTTTAACAAATGCCCTCTGAAAAAAATCTAAAAAACTGACATTTCAGTAGGAACATGAAAATTAGACCTTTCCCAAAAATTAGGTTGGAAAAGAAATGTTTTTACAATTTTTTTTTTTTTTCAAAGGCAGAGCACTCTTTTTCGGCAGTTCTGATAAGCAAGGTGTAGATTTTACATTTTTGTCCTTGCTCCCAATGAAATGGATAAACAAAAATACAATCAGACAATACCATCCACTCATGGAATGTTGTTGTGTTAGCCAGTCTGAAAGCCCACCTTAATTTTTATATAACTGTCTTTTAGCTCTTCCTTTGACAGGGCAGGCTTTGTTCTGGACTGTCCCGCTTCTGACTGTTACACATCAACCGACGCATGCGCTGCACTTCTTCGTTCTCTTCTCGCTCCCCCATTGGCCTGAGTTTCCTGTGCATTTCCCCCTTCCCTCCTTTGTTAGAATAGGTATATCCGCTGTGTAAATAGAGCAAGAAAACAGTATTCTGCATCTGTGGCATTTCCGTAGAGTTGCAGTTGTGTACTGCTGAATATGCAGGCTTTTGTAGCAATGTGATCTTTACTGATGCACTCACAACAAGTACCCAATGTATTTTAGCTATTTTAGTAGTATTCAATAAATATTCAAGCTGTAAAAAAAAAAAAAAAAAAAAAATGGTTAAAATGGTAAATCTTTATGTTACGTATACATTACTACCAAAAAGTGCAATAATACTAGGGTAGTATATTTTTAAATCTCGCAAAAAGTATGTGGAAACATTGTCTTGCCGTTGGCCCTGTGCCTCCACTCATGAGGTAAATTCATAGAAGTAATGTAGTTCAAAGATGTCAGTAAAGTGCACGGTCTGTTGTACAGAAAGATAAAGTATTATCTGAGTATAATGTTTGAGATGCTAAAATGAAGATGTAGTATTTAGACAAAGGCAAAGTATGAAATTTGGCAATGATGATAATTCATTCAAAGAAGTAATAATCATAAAAAGGCATGTGTGTTTTAAATTTTGCTAGATTCTGCCAAATCACTCCAAATATGTTACACCAGTTACTCTCCCGACCGATAGTATTAGGGAGTGCTTATTTCCCTGCATCCTTCCGGCCATGACATATTACTACATCTTTTGATCTTTACAAATCTAAGTGGTGAGAAATTATTTCTTATAGTTGCTTTTAACTCATACTACTTGTATTAGTAGTGAGTCTGAGCAATTTTTATGTTTATAAGTTATATGAAACACCTGATCATGTTCTTTGCATAGAATATTTTTTTCTTTTGCCTAGGGCATTGGTCTTTCTCTAATTGGTTTATAAGAGCACTCGTTTCGTTATATAAAAGAAGTCTCCACTTGTTCCTGAGAGTTTTTTGTTTGTTTGTTTAAATCCAGAATGGGTAATGAATTAAGAGCTTTTTTGGCATCTGTGAAGATAAGCATGCAGGGTTCTTCCTCCTGTGTTCTGTTAATATGGTGAATTATATTATTTTCTATCCTATTATTGACCCAACCTTAGTATCACTTTGTGAAGCCCCTGATAATAGGTGTACTGGTCTTTCCATGTGCCCCGGGATTCCTTTTGTTTGCTTTGATATTCATGAGTAAGATACTGTAATTTTCCTTTCGTACATGCAGTCCTTTGTCAGTTTTCAGTACCATGTTATGCTGGCTTTATAAAAACCAGCTGAAAGCTTGCTTTCTTTATGCTCTGTTTCTATTGAAATAGCCATGGAATCATCTGTTCTTTGAAGATTTGGTAGAATTTACCTGTGAAACTTTCTGGTTGTGATCCTTTTTGGGAGTGTAGTTCTTTTAAGAATTTTCTCAAAATGTTGTTAATTAGTCTGTTGAGACTGTCTATCTTTTTTTGATTCAGTTTAGGTCATTTATTTTCCAAATTACTTAGAATTGAGCAAAGTGTTTTATCATAATTCTTTTAATTTTCCTTAGATCTTTTTTCCCCTCCATTCTCCTTTCTTTGCTTTAATTTAACAATTCATTTTTAAATTGTTTCATATATTCTGATATGCAGTATTTTTATTATCATTTTCTAGGTATTCTACAGTTTTTGTTTTGTTTTTCAGTTTGGAGTCCAGGCTTTTGTCTTATTAATTTCTAATTTTATTGCATTGTGATTAGAAAGTATGATAATATTCTTTTTATTATTTAGGATTGATGTTTTTCTTAGCATCCCATTATATATCAGTTAAAACATTTCATGGGGTCTTGAAAAGAAGTATATTGTTTATTTTCAGATACAGAGTTCAACATGTATCAGCTAGATCTACCTTATTATGTAATTTAGGTCTCCTTTTTTCTTTTAAATATATATATTTTTTATTTTATTTTATAAATTTATTTATTTATTTTTGGCTGCATTGGGTCTTCGTTGCTGTGTGCGGGCTTTCTCTAGTTGCGGCGAGTGGGGGCTACTCTTCCTTGTGGTGCACGGGCTTCTCATTGCGGTGGCTTCTCTTGTTGCAGAGCACAGGCTCTAGGCGCACAGGCTTCAGTAGTTGTGGCACATGAGCTCAGTAGTTGTGGCTCATGGGCTCTAGAGTGCAGGCTCAGTAGTTGTGGCGCACTAGCTTAGTTGCTCCGCGGCATGTGGGATATTCCCGGACCAGGGCTCGAACCCGTGTCCCCTGCATTGGCAGGCAGATTCTTAACCGCTGTGCCACCAGGGAAGTCCCTGTATATATATATTTTTAATGTAGAGCTAGTTCTTGTTATTCATGATGGTTGTGTTCTACAAAGTCACTGTAAACACTGAGTGAACACTGAACTGTTGCTCCTAGGGGAAATACAGCAATAGGTTCCTGCCAGCCACTGGTTACAACATTTTTGTTAACAGATTAATATATAACCCTTTCCATGTGTGTTTCTGTTTTAAGACCTTACTCAATATATATCATTGATTCATTAGCGTTGAACTTGTGGCCCATTCAGTGCATGCCTTAATGAAGCGTATATGACACATGTGTTTCCTCCATAAGGCACATCACAGCTTCTTGCACTTAGGAACCCTAGACAGCGCTTCAGCACAACACTGGGGGCCGTTTTAAAAGTAAAATCCCCAGCTGAAAGCACAAAGTTGTGAACACGGCACTAAACGTACTGTGAGAAGGATACTCGTTTAAAGAAGGCTGAGTGTCGCCTCGTTCGACCTCATCTGGGAAGGTGTGTGTCAGGCGATTGAGAATTTGCACCTCTCTGCACGTGTCCGTGAATGACCACAGACGCATCAGGAGTTAGAAATAAACTTTGGCAAGTAGGTGAATTTGCATATACAGAGTCTGAAAATTATGAGGACTGACTGTACTTCATCTGGGACAAGAAAGATGAATTGAAATCTTTTTCAACTATTTTTTATTTGTATCTTTTTGGTTGTATTCCCTAAAGTTTTGTTCTTTTGGAGTTGTAATGCCATGTTGAGCCGTTCCCGTAGTGACTTAGCTGTTGTTTCACTTCAGCAAGTTCATCAGCGTGAAGCTGGGTTACCTCCACCTCTCCCCACCCGCTACACTCCTGCTTCTGCCCTGCCTGCTCTGTGCTTATCTCCTCATTTAACCCTGTCTCTCCATATTTCATGGTACCACACAGAGCTTAGAAAAGCTCTAGATGCCTATTCTTAGACCCAGAACTAGTCATTCCAAGCAAGAGAGACTGTTGTCATAGGATATTTCATTAAGTCTCAAACTTGTCTTTTCTAGACAGTTTCTTATCAAATTAAAATTTATTAAGTTAAAATCTTGGCCCTCAGGTTTTTATTATTTTCCAGTCTTTCAATTGTTTTGTTCTACCTAATTCTTTTTACTATATATTTGTAAGAGATTATTGCTTATGTTTTTCTGATTACAAAAGTAATATTTTAGAAAATGTACCTTGTAGCAAATTTGAAATATTCAAGAATAATGAAGAAAACAAAAAGCACCCTAAAATTTCATCACCTAGAGATAGCAGCTATTTTTGGTGAGTTTTTTTCTTTTTTCTTTTCTTTTTTTTTTTTTAGTTTCATGAAAAAAGGAATCACTATCTTTTATTTAAATCCATACACCTAAAACAAATATCATATAATATCACTTATATGTGGAATCTAGAAAAATGGTACAGGTGAACTTATTTGCAAAGCAGAAATAGAGACATAGATGTAGAGAACAAACATATGGATACCAAGGGGGGAAGGGAGGGTGAGATGAATTGAGAGATTAGCATTGACATATATACACTACTATATATAAAATGGATAACTAATGAAAACCTACTGTATAACACAGGGAGCTCTACTCAATGCTCTTTGGTGACCTAAATGGGAAGGAAATCTAAAAAAGAGGGGATATATGTATACATATAACTGATTCACTTTGCTGTACAGCAGAAACTAACACAACATTGTAAAGCAACTATACTCCAACAAAAATTAATTAAAAAATAAATCCATACACCTATTCTCAGTCTTCATCTGGGTTGAAATCTCAGCCTCTTTTAAAATAAAAGTATTTTCCAAAAAAAAATTAAGAAAACAAGTCCATTTACAAGAACATCAAAAAGAGTAAAATAATTAGGAATAAACCCAATAAAAGAAACATAAGACTTGCACAATAAAAATCATAAAATGTTGCTGAAAGTAATTTTTAAAGTCCTAAAAAAAAGTACTAAATAAATGAAATGATATCCCATGTTCATTAATTGGAAGACTTAGTACTGTTTAGATGACAGTAATCCCCAAACCCCATCTGCCTTCTTTTCTTTTCTTTTCTTTTTTTTTTTGGCAGAAATTGACAAACTGATCCTAAAGCAATGGTAATTAAAACAGTGTGGTACTGGGCTAAGGCTAGACAGATAGATCTATGAAACAGTATCAAGAATCCAGAAATAAACTCTGACATTTATGGTTAATTGGTTTTCCAGAAGGTTGCCAAGATAATTCAATGGGGGAAAGAACAGTCTTTTCAACAAATGGTGTAGGGACAACTGGATATCCATATGCAAAAGAGGCTGAATCCCTATATCACACAGTATAAAAAAATTAGCTCAAAATGGATCAAAGAAGGGAAAAAAAAGGATCAAAGACCTAAATATATGCACTAAAATCATAAAACTCTTAGAAGAAAATATAGGAGTGGATCTTTGTGACTCTGGATTAGGCAATGGCTTCTTAGATATGACACCAAAAGCTCAAGCAACAAAAGAAAAAATAAACTGGAATTCATCAAAACTTAAAAACTTTTGTGCATCAAAGGGCACCATCAAAAAGGGAACAGACAACCCAAGAAACAGAGAAAATACCTGCAAATCATATATCTGATAAGGGTTCAATATTCAGAACAAATAGAGAACACTTATAACCCAACAATAAAAAGACAAATAGCCCACTTCAAAAATGGGCGAAGTATTTGAATTAGACTTTCTCTGAAAAGATACACAAATGAAAAGATGCTCAACATGGTTAGCCACGAAGGAAATGCAAACCAAACCCACACTAATACACCACTTCGTATCCATTTGACCTTTTGTTGGGTCTTCATTGCTGCATGTGGACTTTCTCTAGTTGCATCGAGCAGGGGCTACTCTTCACTGTTGTGCGCAGGCTTCTCATTGCGGTGGCTTCTCTTGTTAGGGAGAACAGGCTCTAGGTGTGTGGGCTTCAATAGTTGTGGCTCATGGGCTTAGTTGCTCTGCAGCATGTGGGATCTTCCTGGACCAGGGCTTGAACCCGTGTTCTCTGCACTGGCAGGCAGAATCTTAACCACTGCGCCACCAGGGAAATCCACATCCATGTGATCTTGATGCTCGGAACATTCTTTTTGGGTGGCACGGGGTTCGTGACACAAGATTATTTTTCTTTCTCTATAGATTCAGTTACTTTAATTGGTTCTTCACTAGAGAAACAAGAATCTCATAATTGGTTCTCATTAGTTGCTTGTAAAGCTCCTTCTGCCATGCCTCTAGATTCCGCCATTCTTCCTCAGAGAAATAAATGGCCACATCCTTGAAAGTCAGAGGTAACGGAGCTGGCTCGGCCATGGGCTCTTGCGGTCCCACCCGGCCCCAGACGGGGTTACGGCCAAGCCACGTGTCCCGGCTGCCCACGGCACCTCCCCTGCGGCAGCCTCCAGCTCCCCACCGACCTCCAGTTTTTTTTCTTGTTATTTATCAAGAGCCCATTGTACAAAGTAGCTCAAATGATGACAGTCTCTTACAAATGGTGGTGTTGCGTTAGGGGCGATTGCCAACATTCCTCCCAGTTCTGAAACTTTTGATTCTGTGAAATTTTATGGTTCTTGATACACATTTTCAAAAGGTCTCATTTTACAGGTTTCAGTAGTATTGTAAATTGATCTAACAAATCGTAGGCACTGAATTTGGTTGATGGGGGAGAGAGCTTCTCCTGTTTTACATGTTTTAGCATGATTAGTGAAAAATAATAGTTTAGACAGTTTGGCAATATGAAATGTCCATCTGAGTGACTGGATTCATGACTTTTAGGCTGCTGCATTGTCTACTGATGTGTATTTTCCTCTTGTCATCCCTCTTAGGCCATGAGTAGGGCCAGAGCCCTCAGATCTCAGTCAGAGGAAGCTGCTTCTGCCTTTAGTGCTGATGACCTTATGAGTATAGATAGGGCAGAACAGATGGCTGATGATTCTGATGACAGCATCACAGCAGCAGCCAACAAAGGAAGAGGCCGAGGAAGAGGCCGGAGAGGAGGAAGAGGGCAGAATCCAGCGTCAAGAGGAGGATCTCAGAGAGGAAGAGGTTAGCACTGAGTACAGTCTTTCTTACACATTCACACTTGGCAGTTGTGTGGGAAATTCAGAATTGTGTTCATCTTGGCAGAATTGAGTTACACAGTCCTTTAAAAATTTATTTTTATAATGCATAAAAACGGTCTTTAATGTAGTTCCAACATGTACATTTCACGTAAATAAATTCTGAATGGCCACATACACATATAGTTTGAATAGTTCTTAACACGTTTTTTTTTAAAGAATTTCATAGTGCTTCTCACACATTGGGAACATTTAATAGACATGTTTACTCGCACATGTACAAAGTAATAGTGAGGCAAACACTTAAGGAAAATGTCTAGCTAATACCCACTAACAGCAGGAAGAAAACTCCAGATTATAAAAATTATTATTTTTGAAAACTGCCCCTACACAATTAGATTTTTTTTTTTTTTTTTTTTGCGGTACGCAGGCCTCTCACTGTTGTGGCCTCTCCCGTTGCGGAGCACAGGCTCCAGACACGCAGGCTCAGCGGCCATGGCTCACGGGCCCAGCCGCTCCGCGGCACGTGGGATCCTCCCAGACCAGGGTACGAACCCGTGTCCCCCGCACTGGCAGGTGGACTCCCAACCAATGCACCACCAGGGAAGCCCCACAATTTGATTTTTTAAAGCAATCATTAAATTAATTGCCATCATTGTGTCTAATGTGATACTATTGTCATTGAATAGGCCAAATAATAGAAGATAGTCATCCAGTGACTTCCTGATACATTATAGAAATCCATCCCTAGGAATAGTTTTAAATTATTTTTTTTATTAAATATTTATCTGTCGGAATTTTAAGCTGTTAAAATGGGTAGTACTTTAGTTAAAAATCTCCCAGGAGAGAAATCCCCATCTTCTAGTGATAATTGTTTTCATTATCCTTACATTTATAAATTTTTTCCTTACATTGTAGTTGGAACAATATGAACCAAGTGTGGCCTAAGAATAGTCTCTGAAAATTGATTGATCAGACTCTAGATGTTTCTTCTTATATATATCTTTGACATTTTACACATAAACTATGTTTTGACATAACTTTATTTAGTGGTGTTTTTTTAAAAAAACAAAAAAAACCCTTAGCTACTGATGGACTTGTATACTGACCGCTCATTATTCTAACAGCAGGCGCTGCTCTGGAGACTTCTACTCGAGGCAGAAGTTCAAAGGCCACTATGTCAACATCTAGAAATATGTCTATTATAGATGGTGAGTACAGACTGCAAAAGGTCACCTAGCAGGTACTTATAAATTCCAACACAGGAAGACTCAGGAAAGCCCATGAGTAAACCTTACTGGTTTGTGTTGAATCACAGGATAAATTATGCTGATTTAAAAGACCTTTGCCATTCATGGAGGCTGTTGAAGAGGGTGGGCTCTAAAAATTAATTTTTATATCCCACTTTAGACAAATTTGGTTATTTCCCTTTTATAGAGGGATCACTAAGGCATGGAAAAGGCAGTTGGTCAGTGTATCAACAATGATTAAGAGAGAAGGAACTGCTCCTTAATGTACTGTAAACTTTCTTTCCTCGTGCTGCTTTTGTCCATCTCTACTGTTAGTATAGAGTCATGTGAGCTACATTTAAGGAAAGTTATAGTTAGGATTCTTTGAATTGATTTTGTGTATGTGCTGTGGTCTAAAAATTAGCCTCAAACTAAGGGAACCTATTTTTATAAACTATTTTAATAATAATTTAATATAGAAATTTAATAAACTATTTTTAATATTACAGTTTATGAGATCAGAGGAAGTTGTAAGTCAGATCTGTGTTGTAAGTCAGATTTAAAATATATGTTAAAATAGGTGGTAATATATTTTTCTCCCTACCATTCAGAGTATATCCATATATATTTTATTTATATTATCTTATTATTTGAGATTAATTTTTGACAGATTGGAGAAATTTTTGACAGATTGAATAAATCTCACAAGATGAAATTTATCAAGGGTAAATATAAACTGTATTTATGTCCAAAAGGACAGCTGCACAGAGAAGTATATGATATTAGTAGGGAACCAAGTAAGAAAGACTTAGGTCACTAAGGTTGTGCAGGTTGATCTAACTGTCCAAATCTAACGGTGCCTTAAGCACTATTAATAGAAGTAATGCTTCTTTACAGCAAGGAAGTTATCCCTTGTACTAATTGGATGTATCATGCCAAGAATACTGTGCTCATCTTTTGGAACCGTATTTCAAGAAAGATGTCAACTTTATATGATCATTCAGAAGAGAAACCATATAATATAAAAAATTTGATAGAAGGAACTTTAGGATATCTAACCTGGGAAAAATTCAAGTCTTTACAGAAATTAAGTTCTGTTATATCAAAGATCGAATAGATTTGATTTGTACAGTCCTAAAGACAGTGGTTTTAAATCTATTTTAAGTTATGGATTCTGAAAGCTTTGTCTCCTATCTTTAAATAAGTACTCATATGCAATTGTACTCCATTTCAAAGGGCTCAGGGACCCCCATGAAGCCTATCCATGGGCTCCAGGTTAAGAACTACCAACCCAATGAGGATAGATGGAAAAGCTAATCACACACAGATTTAAGTTTATTATGTGATAAAGTGGACCTGGAAGGCTTAAGAACAATTTCACCAACTCCCTCTTTTATAGACAAGGGAATTGAGCTAAGTAATTTGCCCTAGATTGATAAAACCACTAATAGTACTAATAATAGCTAATACTTACGTGACGATTACTGCAGGCCTCTCAACAGCTCAGTGGGATAGGCACTTATTATTTCTCTGTTTTACAGAAAAGGGAACTGAGGCTTTGAAAAGATAGGCAACTTACCCAAGGTCTCACAACTAGTAAATTCTAGAGCTTGAATTGATCCCACATTCTCTGGCCTTCAGAGTGAGTAGGTAACCACTCTACTGTTAGTTTCCAGAGCAAGAGAAGATTAGAGGTTGAGCTACTGGCTCTCAGTAGAGAAGTCTTTGCATTATACGGAATAATCCATCAACCAACATAAAGATGGTGTAAGCTGCCTCAGAAGGAAGTGAGTTGTGACTCCATCAGAGGAAGTTTTCAATATTTTCTGGATGACAGATGACATTGGAGAAAGGATAAAAACATCACCTCTATTAAATGATTCTTAAAGAACCTTCTTATCAAAAGTTCTGCTGCTATGGTTTTTTTTTTGTGTGGTATGCGGGCCTCTCACTGTTGTGGCCTCTCTCGTTGTGGAGCACAGGCTCCGGATGCACAGGCTCAGCGGCCATGGCTCATGGGCCCAGCCGCTCCACGGCATGTGGGATCTTCCCAGACCGGGGCACGAACCCGTGTCCCCTGCATCGGCAGGCAGACTCTCAACCACTGCGCCACCAAGGAAGCCCCATGCTGCTATGTTTTTATTCAAGGATTATTCAGTACTTGAGTAGGGCCAGCTGAGATCCTTATCTTTTGACTTTAGAAGTATATTGTCTCTGTTGCCGTTTAGAAAATGGCATTTAGAAAGATGCTATGACATTCTTGGAAGGTGTAAGATAAAAGCAGAGAAGGGAAAAGGAAGTGAAAAAAGGCAGCACGGTAAATGATCTGGGATGAGTTCATCGTGTAAAAAGCTTTGACTTTGGACAAGTCACTCACTCTCCTAGTTTGTTTACATGTGCAATGGGAATAATCTTGCCATATTGGATTACTCTGGGGATTAAAAGCAAAAAGCCTTGGAATTCCCTGGTGGTCCAGTGGTTAGGACTCCACCGAGGGCCAGGGTTCAATCCCTGGTTGAGGAACTAAGATCCTGCAGGCCACGCAGTACAGTCAAAAAAAAAAAAAAAAAAAAAGGAAAGCCAAAAACCTGGCACATAGGCTTTTGTGAAATGTTTATATATATATATATATATATATATATATATATATATATAATAAAAAAAAAGAGAAAACCGAGTTAGAAAAGGATCGTGAGTAAAATATGAACACTTCCATGTTAAACTACCAAAAGTTGGTCAGCGTGCAACACAGAGGCATAGACTTTGTAAATTACCTGCCTTTAGCTTAGCCCAAACTGCCTTTTCTCATCATGGCTTTGTTGTTTTATGTGAAACTTCCTTGACACCAGTGGGCAGAATTAAGCACTCAGATTGAGTCTTCAGGTTTCCATCGTTGTCATTAAGAAATCAGCTATTGGGCTTCCCTGGTGGCGCAGTGGTTGAGAGACCACCTGCCGATGCAGGGGACACGGGTTCGTGCCCCGGGTCCGGGAAGATCCCACATGCCGCGGAGCGGCTGGGCCCGTGAGCCATGGCCGCTGAGCCGGCGCGTCCGGAGCCTGTGCTCCGCAGCGGGAGAGGCCACAGCAGTGAGAGGCCCGCGTACCGCAAAAAAAAAAAAAAAAAGAAATCAGCTATTAGTTTAGCTTGTTGCTTTATTTAAAGTAGTCTGTTTTTCCTCCGGCTGGCCGTCTTTGGTGTTCTATACTTTTACTATGATGAATCTAGATATGTGATTCTTTTTTTATCCTGCTTAGGATTTATGGGGTTTCATGAAACTGTGAACTGGTGCTTTTTATCATTTCTAGAAATCCTTTGCTCTTATCCCTTCAGATATTACCTCTGTGCTATTCTTTTTCTTTCCTTCTAAGACTTCAATTAAATAAACGTATGACCTATTCACTGTGTCCTCCCACTGGAGGAGGAGTACCAACTTCCCAGAGTAGTTATAAGTGTTAAATGAGCTATGCATAACCATTACTGAGCACAGCACTTAGAAAGAATCCAATAAATTACTGCTGCTGTTAGTATTAGTGACAGTGTTTACAATTAACTCATGAAAATGGATGTTTCTATAAATCAGACTAAATTTGTATTTTATGCAGTTGATTTGGTCCAATGGTTTTGAAGTTTAACTCCAACATTGGCCTTTTTTGAAAAACAAAACTGACTTTTTAATATGGTCTCTGACAAAATAACCATGGAGTGCTAACTATAGTTACTATAAGTTTGGGATAAAAGCAACTTTCCCTAATACCATACACAAAAATAAGCTCAAAATGGATTAAAGACCTAAATGTAAGGCCAGAAACTATCAAACTCTTAGAGGAAAACATAGGCAGAACACTCTATGACATAAATCACAGCAAGATCCTTTTTGACCCACCTCCTAGAGAAATGGAAATAAAAACAAAAATAAACAAATGGGACCTAATGAAACTTCAAAGCTTTTGCACAGCAAAGGAAACCATAAACAAGACCAAAAGACAACCCTCAGAATGGGAGAAAATATTTGCAAATGAAGCAACTGACAAAGGATTAATCTCCAAAATTTATAAGCAGCTCATGCAGCTCAATAACAAAAAAACAAACAACCCAATCCAAAAATGGGCAGAAGACCTAAATAGACATTTCTCCAAAGAAGATATACAGACTGCCAACAAACACATGAAAGAATGCTCAACATCATTAATCATTAGAGAAATGCAAATCAAAACTACAATGAGATATCATCTCACACCAGTCAGAATGGCCATCATCAAAAAATCTAGAAACAATAAATGCTGGAGAGGGTGTGGAGAAAAGGGAACACTCTTGCACTGCTGGTGGGAATGTGAATTGGTACAGCCACTATGGAGAACAGTATGGAGGTTCCTTAAAAAACTACAAATAGAACTACCATATGACCCAGCAATCCCACTACTGGGCATATACCCTGAGAAAACCATAATTCAAAAAGAGTCATGTACCAAAATGTTCATTGCAGCTCTATTTACAATAGCCCGGAGATGGAAACAACCTAAGTGCCCATCATCGGATGAATGGATAAAGAAGATGTGGCACATATATACAATGGAATATTACTCAGCCATAAAAAGAAACGAAATTGAGCTATTTGTAATGAGGTGGATAGACCTAGAGTCTGTCATACAGAGTGAAGTAAGTCAGAAAGAGAAAGACAAATACCGTATGCTAACACATATATATGGAATTTAAGAAAAAAAAGTGTCATGAAGAACCTAGGGGTAAGACAGGAATAAAGACACAGACCTACTAGAGAATGGAGTTGAGGATATGGGGAGGGGAAAGGGTAAGCTGTGACAAAGCGAGAGAGAGGCATGGACATATATACACTACCAAACGTAAGGTAGATAGCTAGTGGGAAGCAGCTGCATAGCACAGGGAGATCAGCTTTGTGACCGCCTGGAGGGGTAAAGCAATTATACTCCAATAAAGATGTAAATAAATAAATAAAAGCAATGAAAAAATTTTTTAAAAGGTGAAGCTTGGTTACAAAAAAAAAAAGCAACTTTAAACTGTAGCTTCTACGTTCATATTTAAATGGAGGAATGAACAGATAAATAAAGGTTCAATCCTATTATAACAAGCTCCATGGAGCGTAAAGATTTGTACAATAGTACTGGAGTTTTATTGGGAAAGGTAGATATTACACTTATAGCCAGCAGCAGTTGTGAATGAGAGTTCACAGCCCAGACTTTTCCACTGAAGTTTGTCTGCAGAGGATAGTGACTAAGTTAATAAAAGAAGCCTCTGTCTTTGCATTTAATTTATACTATGGTTACCACTGCTGCTACTCCATCCATTATTACTAGCGAAATCATTTGAATACCTACTACATCTAGGCGCTTGCCAAAACAATTTACATTAACTACCTCTTTTTATCCTGTCAACAATTTTCAGCATGAAGTATTATTAACACTGTTTTATAGGTGGGGAAACCGAGACTTGACGAAGCCAAGGAACTTGGCCACAGTCACCCAACTAGTGAGTCCACATGGCTCTAACTCTAAAACCAGAGCTTTTAACCCCCAATACAGTATGTATTGCCTTTCTAACAGAACCGAGTGCTTAATTTTCTGATAATGTTAATTTATCACACAAATATTTATTGGGGGTAAAAAGAAAGGAAGGCTCTCGTTTCTTCCAGGAGCCGAGAGTTTGAGGGGTCAATCAGTGAATAACGATTGAGCAGAAATAGTTTTTGAAAGAGTCATGATTGCTGGCCTTTTCGTTCAGTTGCCCTCTCCAGCCTTTTGAGTAGAGTAGGATGTGAGGCTAGTGATTGAGTAGGGTGGGTAAGAACTCTGCTTCTGCCTTTCCTTTTTCCACTCAGGTAGACATCCTAAGATTGGGGATAGAACCTGGAATAGGAAGAATGAGTAAATCATAAATTTAGACTAGGTGGAAAGATTCCTGGGTTTTCTGACTAGGAGAATTTTGGACTTTGTAGGGTTCTTTGAGCATTTGACTTCTTCAAGTCCTCTGTCTTTTTATCTCCTCTTGCTCTGTTGTTTAGTTTGGGGGTTATCTTGGGGGAAACCTTTTTTTTTGTATTAGGAAACTGGTAAGGCGTAGGAGAAAATTAAACCTCTAATTGGCTCTGTAAATTTTATTCTAGGTTTTTAATAATCTGCACTTAATTCCAGTGGGGGTTGTGTGTGAGGCGGGGGGTGGTTACCCACACCACCAAGCAGTCCTCAGACACCTGCTGGGTGTCCTGCAAGTCAACTCAATTCTGACACTACCTGCCCAGAGACAGCATCAGATCCCACAGGGGAAGGACTCAGTTCCAGAAGACTGCCCCCCTCTACTTCAGATGCCAGTCACAAGTCCAGGTTGTTATCTGTACTTCTGACTCATAGGCTATCAGTCAGAGGTCCGCATGACTCCCTCCTTGGATTCAATTAACTTGCTAGAGTGGCTCACAGAACTCAGGAAACTAGTTTACTCACTAGATTACTGGTTTATTACAAAAGATATGAAAGGATATGAATCAATAGCCAGATGAAGAGATGTATAGGGCAAAGTCCAGAACAAAGGAGCTTGTGTCCTCATTGAGTTTGGGGTCCAAGCATGGTGGCACGTGGAAGCATCTTGATTCACCACGTGGAAGCTCTCTGAACCCCCTTCCTTTTGGGTTTTTATGGAGGCTCCACTACACAGGAATGATAGATTAAATCATTGGCTGTTGGTGATTGATTCAACCTCTAGCTCCTCTTCCCTCCCCAGAAATCGGGGATGGGACTGAAAGTTCAAACCCTCTATTCCTGGTTGGTTCCCCTGGTAACCAGCCTCCCTCCTCAGTTGTGGTCCCAAAGTTACCTCATTAACATAACAAAAACCACCTTGATGGCTCTCATTGTTTTAGGAAATTAGGGTTTTAGGGGCTCTCTGCCAGAAATGTGGATGAAGACCAAACATATTTCTTACTGGAAAATCAAAATATTATAGTTTTGGTCTCAGGAAAAATAAAAATTAACTAAACTTCATGTTTCTAACCAAGTTTACAAAGCTGAAAATGTAAGGATTCATAGGAAGGTTATCATGGAATGAAAGATAGGCCGTTTTCTAGCATTCCCTCTGGACTATTTCTTAGGTACTGAATATTTCTAACAAAGAGGAGAATAAGGAGGCGCTTACTGGAACCATGTGGCTCCCACAGGGAAAGAGATTGCCAACTATAAGAGAAGGAAGACCTGAGGAGGGTTACTTTTACTGTATTTGGAGTTCAGTCCATTAGGTGATCAGATTTTATCCTTCAGGTATTTTTCCATAAAATATTTTTAGTGTAGGTGTGTTTATGAACACTGCTTACTACTTTATTTGAGTAAACTGGGAAATCATATGAGACTGGTAGTTAGACATATAATTCCATCTCCCGATTTTAAAGCATATCAAGTGGTTTTATAATTAGTCATCATGGATTTTTGCAGATAGGACTTAGAAAACCGTCAGCTAAAGAAGTGTGCAAATTTTTCTAAGCTTTTTTAAGAATAACATAATGGATGTTTAATCTTTTCCATTATAGCCTTTAAAGCTGCAAGACAGCAGCCCTCCCAAAATGTTGCTACTAAGAATTATTCAGAGGTAAGAAAAGAAGTTTTCTAACTGTGTACCAATTTGTGTTTCCTACATTATGATTGTCAATTCTTTGGTCTACAAAGTAAATAAAAGAAGAAAAAATGTGGAACATTAAAACTGCAGAGAACTTTACTGATTATCTAGACTGAGGGCTTCTATGGTTTCTGCACGGGAGGAGGGTTCCTCTTTTTCTTTCTTTAATAATGGATCGCGTGATTGGACACCCATAAATGTATGTATCCAGTAATATTTTTAAGCATAATAACGTTGAACCAGAAGAGTCCATGCATGGAAAACTATGATTGAAGTTGGGCGTTCAGTGCGTAGAGAGGTCTTATTTATTGCTGGCGTCCTTTTGTTACTTATACTCCCATCATACTCTGGCTTGTGTCTTAATGGCTGAAGCCAGATTCAAGACAAGCTATAAGGTCTGAGTCTACGGACCTCTGTGTTCAGCTCTAGATTTAACATGAAACTTCTGCTCTTCCTTTGGATTGCAAGAAGAGTCCAGAATGGGCTTGATTCTCCTGTTACCTCTCTTTCAAAACACATGTGTCTTACTTCCCAGGCACCATCCCTGGCCTCTACGTACTAGATGCCTGGGGTGTCTCCCCTAGTTATGATAATCAAAATGTCTCCTGACATGTCCAGATGTTTCTGGGATGGGAGGGGGGGTTAAAAATCACACCTAGTTGAGAATCGTTGTTCTATATCATACTGCCCCACCAGCATTTTCTCAAATTTCACTCCTTGATCTCTTGAGTTTGTGACACAATTGACCACCTCCTCTTCCAGAAAACTTCTCTGTTTTTTTGTTTTTTCCTCTCTTATTATTATACAATTATATATGGGTATACTGGTGCTAACTTTTATCCTGAGCTCCATTTCATTATTCCTATTCAACTATTGCCTGCTATCGCTTCAAGATCATATCTGAAAACAAAATTATCATCATGTCCACAAGGTAGCTTCCCTTCTAGATTTTTCTTTTATAATATGCAAGAACATGAGTTCAGAAAGAGCAAGTCATGGTTACTTTTTCTTTCATTTTTCTGATTGAGGGGACATAGTGGTAGATCAGGGAAATGCCAAAGGCATTTGATTCCTTCAAGGCACTTAAGACAATCTCCTGATTGTTTCATGGACAAAATGCAGAAATATCGGCTGGATTCATAGCCATTTAGACAACTTCATTTAATGGTCTTTGATTAATAGTTCAATGTCAGCCTTGGGTGGGGGGTGGGTCTCAAGTGCTGCTTTTTTCACTATTTTGTCTTTGGCTTTATCAGTTGGATGAAGACATGGCAAATGTGTGTATTAAGTGTCACGGTAACACAAAATGTAGAGGAGTAGGTAGTAATTTGGATGATAGTATCAAGAATCGCAAGTATCTTTCATGGGGCTTAAAAGCAGCAAGTGGTATTTAACAGGGATAAATGTAACAGAAAAACAGATATCCGGTACTTCCCACACGGTCTTATACCTCATTTAAAATTGGAGATGAAGCACCGATGGCCTAGTTCCTCATTGGAACCCAAGAAAATCACAGGGCACTGTCCGCACATGACCCAGTGTGAGTCATTCACCAATCTGAGTGCATGTTCCTATAGGTACCCGGGCTGCCGTGGTAGTAGAAGTGAGCTCACACATGTTGTATAAAAAAACCATTTGTAAATGAAGAGTGACATTAGTGGGGAGGTTAGGCAGAGCTTTAGTTTTCATGGTTATTGCTTACATGGTATCTGCCTCCTTTTTTGTAACTTTTTATAAAAATATATATTTTTGGACATTGGTTAATGCATTTTTATTCAGATTTTCCATTCCCACAAAGACTATTTGCTGTTGTGTTTCTCCCCCTTAGGTGATTGTGGTAGATGAGTCAGATACCGAAGAAGACATTTTTCCTACCACTTCCAAAGCTGATCAAAGGTCGGTGCAGTGACTTCCCGCAAAAAGGAACATCTGAAAAAATTAAAAATTATCCAGAATTCAACATATATATTTCTTTATGCTACGGAAGTCTGAGTTTTTAAAAAATTTTATTTATGTATGTATGTATGTATGGCTGTGTCGGGTCTTCATTCCTGCACACAGGCTTTGTCTAGTTGCTGCAGACGGGGGCTACTCTTCATTGTGGTGTGCGGGCTTCTCATTGCGGTGGCTTTTCTCATTATGGGCTCTAGGCGTGCAGGCTTCAGTAGTTGTGTCTCACAGGCTCATTAGTTGTGGCACACGGGCTTAGTTGCTCTGTGGCATGTGGGATCTTCCCAGACCAGGGTTCAAACCCATGTCCCCTGCATTGGCAGGCAGATCTTAACCATTGCGCCACCAGGGAAGCCCTGGAAGTCTAACAGATTTATTTTCAGCTAGTCACGTATGTACAAAAGTGAAAAATAGACCAAGGGGTAGTCGTGGAGTCAATGCAGCATTATTACAAGTATTTTCACTGAAAATTTGAATAACTTGTCATTCATTTCCTTTTGCCTTTATTACCCAGTGATTTTCTTGCTGGAGTACTATGTCCTCTCCAATTAACAGAAAATAGCTTTGTATTTTGTTAATATTCTGTTTCAGCTTTCAGCACTTCCTGTGTGTCAGGTACCATTCTGAGCCTTTGCCTATGAATTAGCTTATTTGCTGGTCACAGTCACTCCAGGAGGTAAATGTACTTATAACTCTATTTTCCCCCTTTTACCTTTGAAGAAAGTGAGGCGTGGTAGTCTACGTAACTTACCTAAGGTCACACAGCCAGTCACGGAGCCAAGCATTCTGCTCCAGGACTCATCTCTGCTGTTGCTGCTGCTTCTCCTTTTTTTTTTTTTTTTTTTTTTTTTTTTAAGTTTTTTTTTTTTTAAATTTTTTTTT
>NW_006775074.1:814666-840345 GCF_000442215.2 Lipotes vexillifer
AGTATTGTTGATTTACAATGTTGTGTTAATCACTGCTGTACAGCAAAGTGAATCAGTTATACATATACATATTCTTTTTCATATTCTTTTCCACTATGGTTTATCACAGGATACTGAATATGGTTCCCTATGCTATGCAGTAGGACCTTGATGTTGATCCATCCTGTGTATCAATATAATAACTTGCATCTGCTAACCCCAAACTCCCACTCCATCCCTCCCCACCTGCCTCCCCCTTGGCAGCTACAAGTCTGTCCTCTATGTCTGTGAGTCTGTTTCTGTTTTGTAGATAAGTTCATTTGTGTTGTATTTTAGATTCCACGTGTAAGTGATATCATGTGATATTTGTCTTTCTCCTTCTGACTTACTTCGCTTAGTATGATCATCTCTAGGTCCATCCTCTGCTGCTGCTTCTTCACATAATAGATTAAGCTCTCAGACCTCTGTGCATGTAATAAGAATCATTTAATTGACGAGAGGAGATTTAGAAACGAACATTTTGGCAAGAAATCTGAAATCAACCTTGGCAGATTTGTGTTCCTGATGACAGCAACTGGGTGACGCAATTTATGCTGTCTTTGAAGAATTGTTTAGTAATGGCGTGGTTTGTGTAGTTATTTCACTCATGATTTAAAGTATTTAAGCTCTACCACTTACTGAGTGTGGGCCTTGTGCAAGTTTTTTTGACTTCTGTGCCTCAGTGTCCTCATTTGTAAGATGAAGATAATAATATTTACCTCAAAGTGTTGTTATGAGGCTTTAAAGTGAGTTAATATTTGTGAAGTGCTAAGTACAGCACTTAACACATAGTAACACCTCTGGAAGGGCTTATTGAAGAAATAACAGGCTAGGGAAATAGAACAAGAATAATGGAAAGAATGGTAAGCAGTAAAAGCACTAATATTCTGGTAGTTGACTTTAAAAAGGAAAGAACTTCCAGCTGTAAAACTCCTTTCTGCTGGATGGGCAGTGGAAATCCACCCACTTTCCCCTGGAAAAACTGCACCAAACGCTACATGGTTGTACTGGGGACAAAAGGACCCTTCCAGATTTGATAGAGCTGGTGGCAACCTCCGCCCCCCCCCCCCCCCCCCCCCCCCGCCCCCCCCCCCCCCCCCCGCCCCCTGCTGACCTTAAAGCAGTGAGCAAGAGAAGACCTGGCCCCATCAGGCCAGGTAGAGGAGGAACGATGGAGGGGATTCTATTAAACCTTGCAGTGGGGGGAGCCAACATTTTGGGGGCACCTTTTATGTAGGCCAATTTAACATGTTCTCTTATGCTTGTGATGCTGTTACAACTGACATAATTGGCTGAACATCTCTAGGTAGGAATTCTGACTTGTGCCTCCAAATTATATCTGTACAAAAATGGAGAAGACTTACAGCTCCTGGCACTCAATGTAATACACCCTGTCTGCCTTATTTTTGAGCCATCCACGGGAAACTAATCCAATTAAACGTTTTTTGACATCTAGGACAAGAGTCCATTTATTTGACCCAGTAGTCAAAACTGTATACTATTCTTCCCTTCCTGCCACTGGTTTCTGAGGATAGGGGACCTCTCATAGACTGGATCGGTAGGTGTGTGAGGTCCTCTGGTGCAGAACTGGGGGCTCCTGCTATGATCAAGTGAGCTAGAATCTGGTGTAGAATGCCTGACTTGTTTCTGGACACCACTGGTTATTTGTCTGGGGAGACATCAGCAAGCAGAGTCAGGCCTCAGTGGGTGCTCTCACAGCAACAATGCCTCACCTGCTGTGGCTAGCCTTGGCACTGTGGCTTCACGCTTTTGATCTGCTTCTTCCTGTCACAGATGATGGAAACAAGTCAAAAATGATCAGTTCCTGCTTAGGTCAAGTACAGAGAGTTGGGGACTTCCCAGGTAGATTGGTTGATAAATTCCTCGATCCTCTACCTCCAAAGCTATGTTGCTCTTCAAGTTTTCTCGGCAAATCCTCCTGTCCTTTACTTGTGCCTAAGCCTGTGGATTTTTCTGTTTCCTTCTGGTGCATAGACCTCTTGACTCTCAACAATTTGTCCAGACAAGACCTTTAGATATATTTTGTTTGCTATAGTAACGTCCCAAAGCATGGTAATAAATTGTTGGCTGAGAGTTCACAAACACTGCTTTTATTTAAGACAGGAGCCGGCAGACTTTTTTCTTAAAGGGCCAGGTAGTAAATATTTTAGGCTTTGCAGGCCAAGAGGCAAAACTGGAGATATTATGTAGGTGCTTATATAACCATTTAAATATACCCATTTCAAAATGTGAAGACCATTCTTAGCTCACAGGCTGTAAGGAACAGGTAGGCTGGATTTGGTGTGCTAGCCAAGTTTGCTGGCCCCTGTCCTAAGATGACTTAAAATTTTTGTTAGTGAAAATACATAGGAATATGAGTTGCGTCACTACAAGTTAAGCTTCATAAAAGTAGATTCCTGATTATCTTGCTTACTGATGTTTCCCAGGGCCTATCATAGTACCTGGCAGGGGTCAAGCACTAAGTAAATATTTGTTATTCGGACTGGACACAAATAATATTAACAGTGAGACAACCCTAGAAAGCGGTGAGCCTTTCCTAAGATCCTTTTATCCTGTTATAGAAATGTAACTGAGATTTGATTTAAAATATTTCAGTATTGCCATAATTTTCAGGAGTAGAGGGTGGTAGTAGGTACATGTTAATATATGCTAAGAACTATGATGTCAGCAAACATCTGTGGCGTGCTTCATGTGTGTCAGGCACTGAGCAAAGTGTTTTAAGTATATACACACATTTAATCTTTAAAAAATTCTTATCGGGCTTCCCTGGTGGCGCAGGGGTTCTGCCTGCTAATGCAGGGGACACGGGTTTGAGCCCTGGTCTGGGAAGATCCCACATGCCACGGAGCAACTAGGCCCGTGAGCCACAACTACTGAGCCTGCGTGTCTGGAGCTTGTGCTCCGGAACAAGAGAGGCCGCGATAGTGAGAGGCCCGCGCACCGCAATGAAGAGTGGCCCCCACTTGCCACAACTAGAGAAAGCCCTCGCACAGAAACGAAGACCCAACACAGCAGAAATAAAAATAAATTAATTAATAAACTCCTACCCCCAACATCTAAAAAGAAGATTAAAAAAAAAATTCTTATCTTCCTCGTTTTACAGGTGAGGAAATTACGGCACAGGGAGGCTAAGCTGCTTGAAGCCATGTAGCTCCTAAATGGCAGAACTGGAATTCAGACCCTGACATCAGAGTCCTTTTCATTGCCACTAAGCTTCTGCTGCCTCTAATGTAGCTCGAAGGGAATGTGTTAGTTATTTTTATTCATGGCTGCTACTAAAATGAAAAACTTAGCTAGAAAGCCTTCTGTGATGAATCCTTTGGTTCATTTTCTCTGTTTTTCTCATATTTTGCCTCAGGTGGTTGAGCACTTCATCATCGAGCAAACACATGTCCCGGAGCCAAATAGCTAAAGGGGTTGATTTTGAATCAGATGAGGTAATAACATAATACGTTAACTCTTAAATAATTCTTAAATGTTTATAAAATCTGAATAGGGACTGCTAAGCTAGTTGCCGAAAATTATTTCTAAAAATAGTTTCATTGATCACCTTCCTTTGAACCATAGTTAACATTGAGTCAATGAGTGGCCTCAGTTGAGTGCTCATCGATGGAAATACCTCAGATGTGAAAGACCTGCAGATCCTTAACATATAATACCACTCAGCTCTTATTTAACTTGCCCAGTTAACAGTAGGATCAGAATAGTTTTTTCAGCTTCTGTTGTTTATGTTTGGAGAAATAGTGGTGATGATATCGTGAAAGCCTTTAATGTTACTCTACAACAGAACGTTTATTAAATGTTCACTATATGCTCTACACATTTCCTGTATATTTAAGGTGGTACATGGTGGTGTTTTTCAGTTGTGGTAGAAACACATAACATAAAACTCACCATCTTAACCAGTTTTAAGTGTACAGTTAGTTCACTAATATTAAGTATATTCACACTGTTGCGCAACAA
This sequence comes from Lipotes vexillifer, assembly GCF_000442215.2. NCBI lineage: Eukaryota > Metazoa > Chordata > Mammalia > Artiodactyla > Lipotidae > Lipotes > Lipotes vexillifer. The sequence goes on from NW_006775074.1 coordinate 818,669, forward strand.
TCTCCAGAACCTTCTCATGTTCCAAAACCAAAAATCTGTACCCATTGAACCACATCTCCTCGTTTTCCCCTCTCCTCAGCCCCTGGCAAGGGGCTCTACTTTGTGCATTATGGTTTTGACTACTCTGGTACTTCCTATAAGTGGAATTCTACAGCATTTGTCTTTTTGTGCCTGGCTTATTTCACTGAGCATAGTGTCCTCCAGGTTCATCCCTGTTGTACCACATGACTCACACCTTTGATTTTGAGCTTCACCTGCTGCCGTCATGTTCTCTGTGTCCCAGCTGTGGTTTTGAAACAGCTTGAAGCGAAGACTCCCCAGAACTCAGGCTGCAAAGAAAAATGGCACCATGAGCTCAGTCTGCCTATTACATACTAGCATGTTGCCTCCAGGAGAGAAGTGGGCAGTTGTTGACCCGTTTGTTAATTCCAAAGCATCTAGATATACATGTGGTTATATGTTACTTACAGAAATTCATATAGTTCATGTTAGCTCCAAAGGAGAACTATTAGCAAATTCTGTACTACAGTTTGGATTTGTCTCTGGTTTATTAACGAGTTCTGCCTTTTATGGTAGCAGAAAATGAATCAATAAGTGAGAGCGAATTTGTGTTTCTCATGGCATCCATATCTCACTAGAGGTGGCTAATTTCAGCGAACACTGGAACATGTTGATATCACCAGCAGAGCCTAACACCAAATAATTGTCCCTTTTTATTAATGTCTTAAAGGAAACATAAATCAGAACTTTACAAATTTGCTTTCTCTTTTGAATAGTTAGTTATAGAATGTATATCATTGATTTTATGTTAACCTCATCAAATTATGTATTTGGGGCTTATCGAAGGTTAAGTTTTCATTCTCTCTAATTAAATTCTTAGTTAACATCTGATATTCCTGCCTGTTCTTACTATGCATATAATCTACATCCCAGCAGCATGGGAAGTCTTTGAAACTAAATAGTTCCTCTGCTTATTTTTCCAAAAAAAATATTTGAAAGATTGCTTTTCTAGGTTGTTTCTTGTACCAGTCTGAGAGTAGCTGTCTATTTCTAGCATTAAATGGGTAATGGAAATAAAAATTACAGCTATTTCTGAATTAGGTCATGTGGCTTCATTATTTTTTGGGCTCTGAATTTCCAGAACATCAGATATACCAGTTATAAAATGTAAGTGAAAAAAAAAAAAAAAAACCTAATAGAAATGACTTGAAGAGTTTTTTGTTTTTTTTTTTTTTTGTCTTGCCCATGCCTTACTTGCTTTTACTAAGGTGAATAATTGAGAGAAATATATATGATATATATCGTGGGCTTATATATATATACACACGTATAGAGCAGGATAAATTTTTATTTTTAATGCTTGCTAAGAATTTAGTTGGACTTTCATTGTTTTAACAATGAAATAGCTACTAAGGAAGGGAGGAAGAGAAAAAAATTGACAAACTATTCATATTTATAAAGGAAATAGAAAAATGAAAGTCTACCCCATGTGAAAGGAGAAAATGGCTCTTACTGGTATTGTTTTGCCCATAAGAACTTCTGTCTTGTTTCAGTGAAGCGTGGAACAGTCACTAATTTTACATTTGGATGTCATTCCAGGATGATGATGATGATCCTTTTATGAACCTTAGTTCTGTAAGAAGAAACAGAAGATAATATATTTAATGGCAGTTTGAAGTTTTCAAGATTCGGGAAAAATCGCAACTTTGCAAACTATGAGTTTACCAGTTGAAGATTTTTTGAGTATTGCTGTTAACTGAAGAATTGGAATGATTCTTACTTAACAGAGAAACTAATGTATAAAAATTTATGTTTTTGAGTATCATTTCCTGAACATGACTTCATTATTTGAGAAACTTCCCAGCTCAAGGGCATATAGAATAGCATTGGTTTTCCTTATTTTTTAATCTGGTTGTTAACGTTACCTGTTCTATAAATGCTCCATAAAACTTAGAATGTTGTTTTTCTGACATACATCAGTATATGTCTTACCGAGCGAGAGCTTTGCTTAAATACAGTCTTGAGTAAGGACTAAAATAAATCTACCATTGTACGTTTCTGCTTTATAATCAAAGACTGTGTCAGTATTTTAAGGTTATTATATTTCGCCAAAGTTGAGGAAAAGAGCTTATAGAATCTAGCCCTTTTTATAATTTTCGTAATTTCTAGACATCCTGGATTTCCTGCAGGTAAAACAATTTATATGAAACAGTGCCTAAGCGCACTGTCTGTTACTCAGTATATGTTCTTTTTCTAATGCTTGTGATAGTATCAGCCAGAAACTTTAAATGATTACATATACCCTATACTTTGAATAATTAGATATAAGTTTGTATCAAAAAATAAAATCTGTCAGAATTATTGAGTTTTTTATTCCAGTTGTAGCAAAGATTCCAGAGGATTATGTTCCCATTGAATTTTCTCCGTTATTTTCTATTAATGGTTCCCTCTCTCTCTCTCTCTCTCTCTCTCTCTCTCTCTCTCTCTCTCTCTCGCTTGTTTCTAGGAGGAAAGGTTTAAAATAATTTAACCATATCTTCTTAGAAGCTATTGAAGAGTTTTTTTTTTATTTTTATTTTTTAGATAGAGTGGTCACTTGAACCTTATGGTTATATTAGATAAACAAATTGAAATATAACTTCTGTGGAATATCAGTGCCAAGGTTTCTCATTAATAATATTTTATCTTAACATTGAACATGGGCAATTCCAAAATCTTAGAGAAGCAGCTCCTGTTACATTTTCTTACGTGTATTCGGGGGACCTAAGAATTTGACCTCTTCAGATTTAAGTCCAGTAATCCCATTCTCCTTTATAAGACTCTGTTTAAAGACTCCCTGAGAGTATTCCTTCTTTTCATCTTACAGTGCAGCTATATATTCAAGACTCCTTAAGGAAGTTATAGACCTTGGTGGTACAACAGCCTGACATTTCTTTATATGTAGAAACAAACGCTACACTGAGTCATATTTCTGATTATTGGCATATTCATACCTAGAATGTGTCAAACTATAAAAGACGGCATTTGCTTAGTGGCTGCCTCTCTATCATAGCCCTTTTAATGGGTCTAAGTCAAGAATTGCGATGTAGCCTTAGTTTCTTTAAAAATGTTTTCTGTGCCTCACTTGAGCATAAGGATTATTTTAGCAGGTTGCATTAACTCAGCAGAAGGCCTTGTCCTGTGAAAGATTCTCAGACACATCTGCTCCCATCTTTAATATTCCCAGTATTTGAATGAAGCAAAGATGAAATCATGAGTAAGAGTTGCTCTCCATGGTGGGATGGAAGCTGGTTTGGGTGGCTGTCTGGGAAGACTTAGCCAGTGGCTCTTCTCACCTGCCAATGAGATGTCACCTGCTGGCGTGAGGGTCATAGTGAGGGAGATGGTCACTAATGTGTCCTGACAGGTTCCTGAGAAAAAAAGAGTAAGGCTTTCTCCCTTCCTACAAACTGCTCTACGGTATGAAAGAAGCACTAAATGTGATTCTGTTAGCTCCTAGGAGAAGTGATTCCATGGCAGTGAGAGAGGGTGAAACTCTCAGCCAGTTCAGGTCATTTTGTGAATAGTGTGTGTCACCTCCTGGAAATACAGTTAAATAGGAAAGAAAAACCTTTTTGATGAATATTGCTGCATAGTTAAATATGCCGCATATCCTTGATATTTTGTATTGTTGCAGTGAATTCTAGGGTTCTTTGGACAGTTTTAAGACACGTTGGGGTAGGTGTGTAGCGGTGATTTCCAGATGACTGCAGAGCCCCTACAGTTGCTCTGGAGGCTGAGAGAGGGCCTCAGTGAAAACATTTTGAGGGAAAAAAATCCTTCCATCCTTTACCAAAGAATATACCTCTTTCTGGCATTTTGTTGTGTATCAAAAATACAATAGTGCATTTATAATTCTAGGAAATAAAACTGGTACTTAGAAAATTCAAGCATTTAGGCATACGACTTTCAATTTGGGTACAAATTGGACATTTTTTCCCTAAACTTTTAAAATTATGACCTGCAATAACAGAAAAGTCATGTGCTTTATTTAACAAATAATGATAAAGTAAGCCTCATGGCGTTCTCTATACAGGTCAGGAAATAGAATTTGACCAATACCTCAGAAGACCACCAGTGTTCTCTCCCGGAAACGCGTCTTGACTCCTGCAATTCAGAAGTTCTTACTTTTGCCACAAGGTGGTGCTTCCAAATCTTAACTTAAGTCAGTGTAGTTTTGCAGTAAATTTGGAACCTGTGCATACTAAACTATGCAGTAAAACCAAAATTAGCTTTCTAATTTTATGTGTAAATTGCTTGACATATTTCACCTGGTTCAGCCTGGTGAAATTGCCAGGAAACTGCCCGTAAAATTGATAAATTTTACATGTAAAGGGTCAAGAAGAAAACGTTTTTATGTTTTCATAAACAAAGAGGAAAAACTTTATTAGAAAAATGGAATAAAAAAGTCTCCCGTTTTAAAAGTTTTCTGTTGAAATGTACTATATTTAAAAATAACGGGACTTCCCTGGTGGCACAGTGGTTAAGAATACGCCTGCCCATGCAGGGGACATGGGTTCGATCCCTGGTCCGGGAAGATCCCACATAGTGTGGAGCAACTAAGCCCGTGTGCCACAACTACTGAGCCCACGTGCCACAACTGAAGCCCGCAGTGCCTAGAGCCTGTGCTCCGCAACAAGAGAAGCCACTACAGTGAGCAGCCCTCGCACCGCAGCGAAGAGTAGCCCCCGCTCCACACAACTAGAGAAAGCCCACGTGCAGCAACGAAGACCCAACATGGCCAAAAATAAATTAATTAATTAAATTTAATAAAAATAACTATCCCCCAATGTAATCTGATGTCCTCTTTTGTATCTCATACATTTAATTCACAGTATTTTGTGGCTTTTTAAAGCTAACTACCATTAAGGTTATTATAAAAGATTTTATAGAATGAAGAGTTGGTTTTTTGAGTCCAAAGAGCTGCCATATTTTGAATGAAAAATGTCCACATTTCATCATTTGCTTACCTCATTTTCTTTTAATAGTCTGAACTTAATGTTTAATAGCTAGGTCTGAAAATACTAGTGATTTAGCTTAATCTCTTAAGAAGTCAGTTCACATAGCTTGCTATTGCCATGACTGATAACTAGATCTGATTTTAGCTGTTTAAATCATAAAGGAAATGCATATTTATTCTTCAAAATTCAGACATTGAAATTTTATCAAAACGTGTATTTCCCTATAATCCTCTCCCCAGACACAACCTCTCAACAATGATGTATATATTTCTCCAGTTACTTTCGGCATGACTACTAACAAAAATTGTTGGAATTAGAACCCCAAATTGTATAGTCAAATATTTCAGTCTCTGTGTCTAGGTATATGTTCACCTTGGTACTTTTCTTGACATCCTGATTTTTCCATATCTTCTTTATCAAACTCTTTTAATTAAACCATCATTGCCTGTTTTAAGAGATAATTGCACTGCTTTCTGATGTGTAATTTAAATGTTATCACTCAATAATAATTTGGGTCAAATAAAAGAATATTTAATCTGTGTGCCTTGATGGCGTAAGTGGTAAAGTGAGATTCAAAGGGCTCTTGGCTGGTGATTGCACATAATAGTTGATTAAATGAAAAAAGCACAATGGATATTAGGCTGGATGGCCCAGGCCACACTCTCTTCTGCCTGTCAGAGCAACTAGGCAGTGCTGATGATTCATGTACAGCTACCTAACACTAGTGCTTGAGTACCCTTGATCACAGTGCCTGTTTAATTTCAAGAGTTTCATGTTCGTTTTGTTTAAAAATCAGTATTTTCTCCGCTGTAAGCTTATAAAACTAACTTCAGCCTACCTGTGACTGCATTTGAACTGATTGCGGGGTGTATCTGGACTTTGCGCAAATGCTGCTAGAGGCAAAAAGCCATTGCCTAATGGAATAAGAGGTGCATTTGCATGTCTGTTGGTTTTTTTTTTTTTTTTTTTTGTGGGTTTTTTTTGTCTATTGGTCTTAATAGTCTGGAAATAAGACTTGTGAAATGACATCTATCCATTCATCATAGACATATCCGAAAACGCCCAATGGTTGATCATCCCAGTCTTGATTTCTGAGCTTTTTAGTAGTGCTTTAAAACCAGGTCATGTTTTTTAAACGTTTAATTTTGAAATAATAACAAGTTTATGGAAAATGTGTAAGAATAATAGAGTACTTTTTACCTTTTACTCAGATTCACCAATTTTTAACATTTCGTCACTCTATGTGTGTATGTACCACACATATATATTCATATACAAGCATGAATATGCACACTTACATATACTTTTCTTCAATCTTTTGAGAGTAGGTTGCAAGGGGTAATGCTCCTTCACCCCTTATTATTTTCTTCAGTGTATATTCATGTGTCCTCAAATCTTACTCCCTTCCCTGTTGCCCCATCCTTTTCTCCTCTTTCTGCTCTACCCATTGTAGGTAAACAGTTTCATTCTTGTTTATCCTTTCTGCATTTCTTTTTGCTAAAAGTGGATATGTGTATTTTTAATTTCCCCATTTTTCTTATACAAAAATTTGTATGTTATATATATATTCTCTGAACAATATATCCTAGAAAATTATTCCCTACAATTTTATAAAGGTCTTTTCTGTTTTTCATAGCTACACAGTACTCCATTGAATTTAAATACCATGGTTTATTCTATCATTCTCCTACATATGGGTATTTAAGTAGTTCCAATATTTACAATATATAAATAATGCTGCAATATTAACCTTATTCGTATTTTCATATTTTTGGAAGTTTATCTTCAGAGTAAATTCCTAGAAGGTGGGATTGCTGGGTAAAAGGGTGAATGCATATGTAGTTTTGCTAAATACTGCCAAATTCCCTCCAGAGAGTTTGCATCGTTTTGTATTTCTGCCAACAATGTGTAAGACTGCCTATTTCTCCATATCCTCACCATCAGAATTTATTGTCAAGCTTTTGATTTTTTGCCAATCTAGTGGATGATTATCTCCATGTAGTTTTAGTTTTCATTTCTGTTGTGAATGAAGTTGAACTTGTAAATGTATATGTAAGGACCATTTTTGGTGCATTGCTTGTTCATGTATTTTGTCCATTTTTCTAGGATTTTTAGATCCTTCCCCCCAAATTAATTTTTTAAAAACTTTTATATTAAGGATATTGGCCCTTTGTCTATAATGTATTGCAAAATTTGTTTTCTTGCTTTCCTTTTGTGCTCTTATAGTTTCATTTCTTTCACATTTACATCTCTGATCCATTTAGAGTTTACTCTTGTGTAAAGTTGTGAGCAATGGATTTAATTTTGTCTTTTACAAATGACTATCCAGTTGTCTGTGCATCATTTATTAAAGCGGCCTCTTTGCCCCAGCAATGTGCTAGATTTTCATATGTAGTGTGGTCTATTTCTGGACTTTCTATTCCATTCCATTGGTCTGTCTCTTCATGCACTGATAGCACAAAGTTTAAATATGAAGGCTGTGTAGCATGGTATAATGTCTGATAGGGCTAATCACCCCCCATAGCTTTTCATTTTCAATGTTTTCTTAGCTATTCTTTTATGTTTGCTTTTCCAAGTGAACTTAAGTATCAATTTTGTAGCTTCAGCAACAAAAATATTTTTTGTTTTTTGTTTTGGAGGAATTGCATTAATTTATAAATTAGGAAGAACTGACATCTTGTATGGATGTCAAGTCTATTTTACATGTTTCAGAAATGTTCTAAATGTTCTTCATAGAGGTTTTGAACACTTCTAAAATTTAATCTTAAGTATTTTGTCTTTTGTGCTGCTGTTGTGATTATAGTTTTTCTCTCCCATTATATCTTTTTTTTTTAAATTTATTTATTTTATTTATTTTTGGCTGCATTGAGTCCTCATTGCTGTGCGCGGGCTTTCTCTAATTGCAGCGAGCGGGGACTACTCTTCGTTGCGGTGGCTTCTCTTGTTGCGGAGCATGGGCTCTAGGCACACGGGTTTCAGTAGTTGTGGCATGCAGGCTCAGTAGTTGTGGCTCGCTCAGTAGTTGTGGTGCATGGGCTTAGTTGCTCCACAGCATGTGGGATCTTCCCCGAACAGGGCTCGAAACTGTCCCCTGCATTGGCAGGAGGACTCTTTACTACTGTGCCACCAGGGAAGCCCTTCCATTATATCTTATAACTGGTTATTTTTATATATGAAAGCTATTCATTTTTGCATGGTAATTTTATATCCTGCTAACTTGCTGAATTCTATCGTTTAAATTTGTTTTATCTTTGATGCGCTAGGGTTTTCCAGTTGTAATTTTATGTGACCCACCAATAAAGATATTTTTGCTTCTTGTTTCAATTCTTATGCCTTTAATTTTTTCTCTTATCTAAGTGCATTGGCCTCCACCTCCATGTTAAGATATCAAAAAAACTGGCAAAGTGCAGACAGGGAATATAAAGTTTTTTCTATACACTTTGGTGGAATGTTACAGAAGTCAAAAAACTGTAACTAAAAATAGCTCGGAAAATTCTTCTCCAGGCAAATTTTATAAATTTACCAAATAATAACTTCATTCAAGTGGAATTATATGAGGTGTACCTCATTGTGTATGACTTCTTTCTCACAGTGTGATGTCTGAGATCATTCATGTTGCAGCATGACTCTACTTTTTCATTGCTTATAGCAGTTTCCACTCTCACCAGTCCATATCCTTGCAAAATATTTGGTATTTTCAGTCTTTTTAATTTTAGTCATACTGATGGATATGTAATAGTATCTTCTTGCGGTTTTATTTTCATTTCTCTGATGACTAATGATGTTAAGGAACATTTCATATTTTTTGTGCAAATTTTGATGTCATCTTTTGGGATATGTGTATTCAGATATTTTGCCCATTTTTTGAATGGGTTGTCTGCCTTTTTCTTACTGATTTCTGGGAGATATATTTTATACAATTCCTTTATTGAGTATATGTATTGCAAAATCTTCTCCAGTGGCTTACCTTTTTGTTCTGTAAATGATGTGTTGTTGAACAGAAGTTTTTACTTTCAACAAAGGTCAATTTGTCAATGATTAATGTTTCTGTGTCCTGTTTGAGAAAACCATTCTCTATCCTAAGATCATAAAGAGATTCTTCTGCGTTGTGTCCCAGAAGCTTATCTGATTTGCCTTTCACATTTAAGTCTACAGTCCAGCTGGGAGTTGATTTTTATGTGTGGTCTGAGATAGGAATCATGTTTCATTCTATTCCACATGGAGATGCACTGGCCTCAGCACCATTTGTTGAAATGACAGTCCTTTACCCCTGCTCTGCAGAGCTATCTTAGTCATTAATTAACAGACCATATATATACAGATCTATTTCTGAAATCTTTATTCTGTTCCATTGCTCTATTTGGAATTAATTGCTATAGTTTTATAATGAGTTTTATAATAAGAACAAGTCTTCCATCTTTGTTTTTTTCCCCCAAGGTTTTCTTGGTAATTCTTGGCTCTACAAATTTTCAAGTAAATTTTGTAATTATATATACTGCTTGTGAGCTAATATAAGGTCTTAACAAAAATACCTGTGTGGTTTCAGTTTAGTTATAATTTTTTTTTATTGAAGTATAGTTGATTTACAGTGCTGTGTTCATTTCTGCTGTACAGCAAAGTGAGTCAGCTATGTATGTGTGTGTGTGTATATATGTATATATATATATACTTTTATTAATATAAATTTATTTATTTATTTATTTGTTTATGGCTGTATTGGGTCTTCGTTGCTGTGCGTGGGCTTTCTCTAGTTGCAGCAAGTGAGGGCTATTCTTCATTGCGGTGCGCGGGCTTCTCGTTGTGGTGGCTTCTCTCGTTGCAGAGCACGGGCTCTAGGCACGGAGGTTTCAGTAGTTGTGGCATGTGGGCTCAGTAGTTGTGGCTCACGGGCTTAGTTGCTCCATGGCATGAGGGATCTTCCTGGACCAGGGCTCGAACCCATGTCCCCTGCATAGGCAGGTGGATTCTTAACCACTGTGCCACCAGGGAAGTCTCTACATTCTTTTTAAATATTTTTTCCCATTATGGTTTATCTCAGGATATTGAATATAGTTCCCTGTGCTATATAGTTGGTTATAATTCTTAACTGTTATCAATTGCAGTTGATTTAATTTAAACCTTGATCTTATTCCCAGGCTTGACTAGATATTTCCTTTGATAGTCAAAGAAACCGATTTTGGTTGCCAAAGCTAAAGTTTGCTGGCTGAGATTAGGAAAATATCCTGTTCTTGCTGGTATCGTCCTGTTTCCTACTTGAAATGTTATCAACCTCCTTTACCTGGCCTAATGTTCCTTTGCCCATTGGTGACATAGCCCAGTCATGAGAGGGTAATAATGTTTCTTATGCCCCCACCTCACCCACCTTCTTTTCCTCCAACTTGTTTAAAGCATGTGCTGTTTTTCCCTCCTCTCCTGAAACGCTTCCTACATTTACAAAACAGTCAATCCGGGCTTTCTTCCAGTTCTGATCTTCACTACCCAACCCCCTCTGCCACTCCACCCACTAGTTTCATTCCATCTTCATTTCCACTTCCTAATACGCATTTCCTTATATTCTGCAGGGGTCCCTTCTCCTCATCAGATGCAGCAGGTGCTACGAAGGGAATGAGGAAAGGAGGAAAATGAGGGAGAGAACTGTTTATTGAGTTGCTCTTCCATGCCAGGCCTAGGTGTATATACACCTTGTCATTATTTAATTCTCATAACACTACATAGTAGGCATTATTACCCTTTTTTATTTTTTATTTTTTTTATTTTTATTTTTTTTTGCTGTACGCGGGCCTCTCACTGTCATGGCCTCTCCCATTGTGGAGCACAGGCTCTGGACGTGCAGGCTCAGCGGCCACGGCTCACAGGCCCAGCCGCTCCGCGGCATGTGGGATCTTCCCAGACCGGGGCACGAACCCGTGTCCCCTGCATCGGCAGGCGGACTCTCAACCACTGCGCCACCAGGGAAGCCCTATTACCCTTTTTTAAATAGCTTAAGATCACACAGCTAATAAATGTAGGGCTGAGATTTAAATCTAATTCTATCTGAATCCAAATCTCGTTCTTTCCACATGACCACAGTGCTTCCCATGAACTGAGGCATGTCCTGACTTGCAGCTTAAAACATTAGTGTCAAATCCTAATGCATCTTTGAACAGAGACTATACAGAAAAGAAGGGCAAAGTCCAAAGTAGAATGTGAGCTAGATCTCAAGTTGGTGACTGGTCCAGATGGGGTGAACACCCAGAGGAGAGCTTTCCCTTGGAGAGAGACATTTCAGGTGGTTACAGGGATTCATATTAAACAATGAGCAGTAAATATGGGTGACTCACTGACCAAGTTCTTATGAATATTGAAAAGTAAATGGTTTCCAGTTGGTGCAGATAAAATCTATAATAGATGATAAACAGGTAGACAGAGAATGGGTGACCACTGGGATTCTCAGGATTGATTCAATTAGGTTTAATGTGTCCATCAACTAAAAACTTGTTTAACAGTAATTTCCCACAGGAAGTTTTTCTATTTTGGGGTTTTTTCTCCAAATCATATTTATTATTTTTTCTGATTATTTAAAAAAATATAGGAAAACTAAAAAGTACTAAACAGCACAAAGAAAAAAATATATATATAGTTAATATAGTAAATATATATGTATTTGCGAATATAGCTGCTTTGTTTCTTTTTTTTTTTTTTCGGTACGTGGGCCTCTCACTGCTGTGGCCTCTCCCGCCGCGGAGCGCAGGCTCCGGACGCGCAGACCCAGCGGCCATGGCCCATGGGCCAAGCCGCTCCGCGGCATCTGGGATCCTCCCGGACGGGGGCACGAACCCACCTCCTCTGCATTGGCAGGCGGACTCTCAACCACTGCGCCACCAGGGAAGCCCTGCTTTGTTTCTTTAAGATAAATTCTTAGATGTGAACTTTTTGGACCTAAAGTGTGGGTCATATTTTAAACACTCGGTAAAAACCTACAAATTCCCTTGTTGAATGGCCAGAGGACATGAATTTTAAAATGACAGACTGGGAATGCAAATAGCTAATAAGCCCAGGACTTTATTAGTAATTAAATTAAGGGACATATCATTTTTAACTATTGAAATAGAAGCTTTTCATTCATGTGATTTTTTTTTTTTTTTCCTTCAGGACAGGTTTAATTACTCCAGTTAAGGATAAATAGCACCTAGAGTAGTGCTCCCAGCCTTGAGGATTCAGTAGAACACTGACTTTCATTAAGGAAAATAGACCAAATATTGCTAATACAGAGCCACTGCATTTTTCAGGCAAGTCAGTTAGGAAAGCTCCTCCTTGAAAACGGATGAATAGTTCTCAGAAAAAAGAGGAGCCATTATTCCTCTGAACCACCCATGGACATTCCAGAGAAGAGGCAGATAGAGAGTTAGAGTCTAGAAGAGACGGCAGCAAGGAGCTAGGACCTTATGCAGGTGGTGGTGGCCAGCAGAGATGGTGCAATGAGCCCCAGGCCTCCCTGGTCCTAGGAGAACACTCTGGACCAGAGGTCTGCGAGAAGAGGCCGGGTAATGCCACCAGTCTTCACAGACAGACAGGCCTCCTTTGGACTGTAGCACAGCTAAGGCTCCTCTTCCTCATACCAACACTATTCACTGAAGTCAAGGGAAAAGGCTGCAATCTCTCTAGTGGCTGAAACCACAGTCTGAGCCATGGGTTGTGTTACAGGCGTTGGTGAGGCCAAAACTCCCACGAATTGAATCTGGGGCCACGTGGCATGCTCAAAACACTCCGGTGGGTCCCATCCCTCTGGGTCCTCCAGATCTGGATGGCATCCTTGTGGGGAAGGATTTAGGCTCAGATTGGCCCACTGGCCATGAACTCCACCAGCTGCTGAGAGAAAAAATGCCCTCCACGTTCTTGGTACAACTTCTGGCAATCTTCCTTTCTCCACAGAAATTCTCTCATTTGTACAGTGAGGAACTTGTTGCTCTGAATCTGCTGATGAACAGCCTCCAGAATCAGTGGGTGAACAACTGCAGGCTTGATCAGGGCCAGAGTGAGGTGGAGGGCATGAGGGCTCCGCAAGATCGAGGTCATCTGCCTCCTGCCATCAGAGAGCCTGATAAGAGACCCATCAGGGCTGCACTCCCCACCCTTCCTACTCTGGAGCCCTCATTCATTCGATATTGAGTGCCAGCAATGCATCGGACACTGAGCAAAGGCAAAAAACAAAAAACAAAAACAAACAAAAAGCAAAAAAACCCCAAATAACAACAACCCACAATAGACATGACCTCATGGGACATTTAGTCTAAAATACATATACCATTTATTGAATTCTGTTTGCCAGGACTGTGCTAAGCACTTTATAAACATTACATCTAACCACCACAAAACTCTGTGGAAGTTATTGTTACTGACTGAATGAGGAAACATGTTCAGAGACTGACTCACATGTCACATGGCTACACAGGCTGAGGATTGAATCTCAACCTTGACTGACTCCAAAGAGCTCACCACTAGCCTCTGGATGAAGAGGATTCTTTCAGAATGCATTTCAAAAAATCAATTCAGGGCTTCTCTGGTGGTGCAGTGGTTGAAAGTCTGCCTGCCGATGCAGGGGACACGGGTTCGTGCCCCGGTCCGGGAAGATCGCACATGTCACGGAGCGGCTGGGCCCATGAGCCATGGCCGCTGAGCCTGTGCGTCTGCAGCATGTGCTCCGCAACGGGAGAGGCCACGACAGTGAGAGGCCTGTGTACCGCAAAAAAAAAAAAAAAAAATCAGTTCAATGACTGGGTGTTGGTTAGGGCGCAGGGAAGTGGTGTTCTCATGTTGCTCATGGGAGCATAAATGGGTATATCTTTTCTGCAAAGCAATCTGGCAAAATTATCATATGCCTTAAAGAGTTTTCATCTTTACCTGAAATTCTATTTTTTGCATTCTACCCCAAGGAGAGAATCAGAAATGTGATCAAAGATTTATGTACAGACACACCTCAGAAACATTGCAGATTCAGCTCCAGACCACTGCAATAAAACAAATATAATAAAGTGAGTCACATGAATTTTTTTGTTTTCCCAGTGCACGTAAAAGTTATGTTTACACTATACTGTGATCTATTAAGCGTGCAATAGCATTATGTCTAAAAAAGAGTACATTCCTTCATTTTAAAATACTTTATTGTTAAAAAATGCTAACCATCATCTGCACCTTCAGCAAGTCATTAATCTTTTTTCTGGTGGAGGGTCTTGCCTCGATGTTGAAGACTGCTGACTGATCAGGTGGTGGTTGCAGAAGGATGGGGTGACTGTGGTAATTTCTTAAAATAAGACGACAGTGAATTTTGCCCCATTGATTGACTCTTCCTTTCAGGAACAATTTCTTTTTAGCATGCAGTACTGTTTGATAGCATTTAGCCCACATAGAAGTTCTTTCAAAATTAGAGTCAATCTTTTCAAACCCTGATGCTGCTTTATCAGCTCAGCTGATTTAATATTCTAAATCCTTTGTTGTCATTTCAACAATCTTTCCAGCATCCTCACTGGAAGTAGATTCCATCTCAAAACATGTTCTTTGCTCACCCATAGGAAGCAACTCCTCATCCGTTAAAGTTGTATCATGAGATTGCAGCAGTTCAGTCACATCTTCAGGCTCCACTTCTACTTGTCTTGCTATTTCCAACACATCTGTGGTTACATCTGCCACCGAAGTCCTGAACCCCTCAAAGTCATCCATGAGGGTTGGAATCATTTTCTTCCAGACTCCTGTTAATGTTGATATTTTGACCTCTTCCCATGCATCATGAATGTTCTCAATGGCATCTAGGATGGTGTATCCTTTCCAGAAGGTTTTCAATTGACTTTGCCCAGATCCATCAGAGGAATCACTATCTATGGCAGCTGTAGTTTTACAAAATGTGTTTCTTAAGTAATAAGACTTGAAAGTCGAAATTACTCCTTGATCCATGGGCTGCAGAACGGATGTTGTGTTAACAGCATGAAAACAACACTTATCTCTTTGTACATCTTCGTCAGAGCTCTTGAGTGGCCAGGTGCATTGTCAATGAGCAGTAATCTTTTCTTCTAAGTAGTAGGTCTCAACAGTAGGCTTAAAACATTCATTAAACCATGTTGTAAACAAATGTGCTGTCATCCAGGCCTTGTTCTTCCATTTCTAGAGCACAGGCAGAGTAGATTTAGCATAATTCTTAAGGGCTCTAGGATTTTTGGAATGGTAAATGAGCACTGGCTTCACCTTCAAGTCACCAGCTGCATTAGCGCCTAACAGAGAGTCAGCCTGTTCTTTGAAGCTTTAAAGCCAGGCATTGACTTCTCCTCTCTAGCTATGAAAGCCCTAGATGGCATCTTCTTCCAATATTAGGCTGTTTCATCTACATTGAAAATCTGCTATTTAGTGGAGCCGCCTTCAGTAATGATCTTAGCTGGATCTTCTGGATAACTTGCTGCTACTCCTACATCAGCACTTGCTGCTTCACCTTGTGCTTTTATATTATGGAGACGGCTTCTTTCCTTAAACCTCATGAACCAACCTCTGCTATCAAACTTTCCTTCTACAGCTTCCTCACATCTCTCAGCCTTCAGAGAACTGAAAAGAGTTAGGCCTTGCTCTGGATTAGGCTTTGGCTTAAGAGAATGTGGGAGCTGGTTTGATCTTCTATCCAGACCACTAAAACGTTCTCCATATCAGCAATAGGCTGTTTCTCTTATCATCTGTGTGTTCACTGGAGTAGCACTTTTAATTTCCTTCAAGAACTTTTCCTTTGCAATCACCACTTAGCTGATAGTTTGGTGCAGGAGGCCTAGCTTTCAGCCTATCTTGGTTTTCAACATGCCTCCCTCACTAAGCTTACTTATTTCTAGCTTTTAATTTAAAGAAAGACGTGTGACTCTTCCCTGCACTTGAACACTTAGAGGCCACTTTAGGGTTATTAATTGGCCTAATTTCAATATTGTTGTATCTCAGGGAATAGGGAGGCCTGAGGAGAGGCAGAGAGATGGGGAATGGCTGGTTGGTGGAGCAGTCAGAACATGCCTATTTATCAATAAAGTTTGCCATCTTATGTGGGCATGGTTTGCAGCACCCCAAAACAATGACAATAGTAACATCAAAGATCACTGATCACAGATCACCATAACAAGTGTAATAGCAATGAAGAAGTTTGAAATGTTGTGAGAGTTACCAAAATGTAACACAGAGACAGAAGGTGAGCAAATGCTATTGGAAAAACGGCGCAGATAGACTTGCTTGACACAGCATTGCTACAAACCTTCAGTTAGTAAAAAACACAGTATCTGCAAAGTGCAATAAACGAAATGCAATAAAATGAGGTATGCTTGTACAACAGCTTGAATATTTGATAATAAAAATGAGTATATATATAATATACTCTAACAATACATGTTATTATAATTTATAATAATATATGTAAATATATAAAGCGTATATATACAATTATATATTATTTAATATATCAAATTAAATGACAAAATGATATAATGTCTGGAATTTGCTCCAAAATAATCTGGACCAGGGGAGGAGAAATAGATTGAAGCTGGGTGATGGATACATTTGTTTATTATATCATATTTCTATATAAAAAGGCTTAAGATATTTATAATAAAAGATGATTCCATCAAGCATTATTTATTACAGTGAAAAATACGCCATGAGACAAAATATACAGCAGTTAAAAGGGATGTTTTTGAGAAAAATTTAGTAACATGGAAAATGTTCTCAGAATGATGTAATCAGGGCACAAAACTGATAAAATTTCATTTCAACTATGTAAAAAATGTAAAAGAAACACACCAAAATATTAATAGTAGGATTATGGTGATTTTTATTTTCTTATTTATGTTCTTTTGTATTATTTTACGAATACCATTTATACTCAGAAAAAAAAAAAGTCATGTACTGAAGAAAACAGTCAGTCTTTACCTCAACAGGTCCCTTACTATTGTCACTGTCAGAGATGGGTCACTGGTCTGATTAGCCATCTGAGCCCATGTGACCTGGGTGGTAGTTTTTGGTTATGTGTAAAGGAGCTTGTTGGAGAGGAAATAAAACAGCTGGCTTTGTCATTTATACCCTATGTTTCTGCAGGACACAGCCAGTTGTGTTTATGAGAGATATTTGCATTGTCAAGGAGTGACACTCAAATTAACAGCTCTGCTTCAGTTCTATAAGTGTTTTGGAATTTTTTGTCTTTAAAAACATTCCATTGATGTTTTCATATATACATTCATTAAATATTTAGTAAGAGCCTGCTCTGTGCCAGGCACCATGCTAGGTTTGGTTTAAAATATGAAAAGAGCAGAGTGCCCACACTGAAGGAAGTTCAGTCTAATAGGAGAAGCTGGTGGAGACAGTTATACCGTATAGAAAAGGCTGAGGTAGAGGTAAGCTCAGGATGAACCGTCAAACCCAGAAGTCACTTGCTGCTAAGACCTTTCACTTAGCAATTAAACTTTTGGTATAGTATAAATGGTATGGTCTTTTTCGTCACACAATTTAGCTTAGATATTATTACTCTGCCCTTAATTTCAGGCTTTTATGATATTCCTAATGTGATTTTTTTAAATAATCTGACTGGTTGGCCAGGATCTGACCTTTACATTCCAATCTTACATGTTTACTCCACTGCAAATAGTATTTTTTTTCCTCAGAGAAGTATGATCATCATATTTCAAGCACCACAACCTTTCTTGGTTCCCTTGCCTGCAAGCTGAATTTTTGACTGTAATTTGTCTTTATTATAGCATGAACTTTATAAAGTAGAAGTCAAGGTAAAATTAATATGAGAAAAGGTGGCGTTTTTTATTCTGGCACTCAAAACCAATGGCTTCAATTTGTAATTAAAAAAAAAAAAAAACTCTTACGGAAGCATTTTTCAAAAGAGTGTAAGATCAGTGAAAGCTATTGCTTATATCCTGCGAAAATAAGTTGCAGATCTGGTGATGCTTTCTAGAAATAGCATTAACAAAATTTTTATTTCGTATTGCTATAAAAAAAACCCCACTAATCATCATTCCTCCCTCTATAAAATGCAATATTAATCAAATGGCTTAAATATCATGCTTAATTATCCTCTTTCACTTTCTGAGGATCTGATTTGAAACAAAGCACACAGCAGAAACTAAAGAGAAGGAGGAAAAAATCGCTCAAGAGCAATTAAGAGCATAGAATTAGAGCTGGTGCTGGGAAATATGACTCAACCTGTAGGATTACAGAAAATCTCCTTGTAACATTAGTTTCATGGCTCTACCCATAGAACTATATTTTCTTCTCTTTGCCTCCTCAGAGATTGACTGAAGAAATCATTTTAAGTAGTTAACCAGGAATAGAACCAGAAAATACAGTTATTTTCTCAGAAGGCAGATTTTACATTGAGTTTAGAGGATGCAGTTTGCATAATTTTAAATGATTAAAATGTAGATATGTCCCTGGACCCTACTAGATAGAAAAAGGAGTATTCAGAAAAATTAAGAATTGCATCCTGGGTTGTCTAATTCCATGTTCAAAGCCTCTGTCACAGTCCTGCCCATTTCCCCTGTCTGGGTACTGGGCTAGGCTCTAGGAGGTAAGAAGATAAGAACAAGATCAATCTTAGCCTGGAAGAGATGACAGTTTATTTGGAAAGACAGATAAATTGCAAACTGACTACCACAAGGGAAACATAACCTCAGAGAACAGATCACATGGTATGGGAGCAGTTTTATTTATTCATTTATTTATTTATTTCAATCAGATTTTTGCTAGTTTATTTTTTTTGTCACTGAAATCATTAAAACAATTTTTTTAACATCTTTATTGGAGTATAATTGCTTTACAATGGTGTGTTAGTTTCTGCTCTATAACAAAGTGAATCAGCTGTACATATATATATTATACATCCCCATATCTCCTCCCTCTTGCGTCTCCCTCCCACCCTCCCTATCCCACCCCTCTAGGTGGTCACAAAGCACCGAGCTGATCTCCCTGTGCTATGCTGCTGCTTCCCCCCAGCTATCTATTTTGCATTTGGTAGTGTAAATATGTCCATGCCACTCTCTCACTTCGTTCCAGCTTACCCTTCCCCCTCCCCTGGGAGCAGTTTTAAATGAGAAGATTTGGGGGCACTGACTCTGCTTGTTCTGGGATTGTGGCCGCCAAGGGTGTCTGAGAATATTCACAGGAGAGACAGCAATTGAGCTGGGTCTTGAAGAAGGAAGAGGAGCCTTTCTGGCCTGGGGGGTGGGAGAGGGGATGAGTCTAGACAGAGAAATAACAGCATCTTCAAATAGATAGCACCATAAAATTGCTGGGCTGTGACAAGACCCCAAGATTCTAACCCTAGCAAAAAGGTGAACAAGAAAAGGGGATAATAGAAGAAAATGAGGGGAGAGTGGGATATGGTGAGTTTAGTTTGTAGCCGGTTGAATTTTAAGTATTCCAGGTGGAAATATCCAACCAACAGTTGAATATATAACGTTGATCTGGAGCGTTCAAAGAGGTAGTAAGTAGAGGTATAATTTGGAGTGATTGGTGAGTGATGATGGTTCAACCAGTAGAGACGGCTGAGATCACCCAGAGGGACATTTAATTCAAGAGGAGGAGATAGTGAAGGATAGCACCCTAGATCACCAGCACCAATGAGCAGTCCTGTGGTGGTTACAACAAATGCTACTATTTATCTACATCATGGGTTAAATGGGCTATTATGAGTTGGTCCAATACCCATGCCACCATTTATAAAGATTCCTATGTAAAAGTGCAGAGTGAGTTCAAGCAACTTACAAAAAAATTGGACCACAAACTGTAAGTTGCTTGTGTGTACTTCCTTTTACTTATCCTAAATATACCATTTTACCCCATGGCTCCAGTGTCCTGGAACTTGGAAACGAATTCCAGCCAACCAATTCCTGGAAAGTAATGACCTGCCCACATGCTTTATGTCTGTATTCCATTTGAGACTATCTTCAGCCATAGCTTATATTTTAGCCCTACTTGGTTCATTTGTAGCTCAAGAAAGATGACATCCAACTTTTGCCATTAAAACAAACTCCGTGTGACTGTCATGTACTGGCAATGGTGCTACGGGCCCTTTCTTTCCCTCTGCCACTGTGATTGTCATCAGAGAAGGACTGTGGGAGTGGCAACTTTTTAAATCAAGTAGGGCTTTTCAGGAAACAATATTGGTGTTCAGTGAGCAATCGCTTGTGGTGCCAGGAATCTTGGCGTGGTGAGACTCTCAGAAACACCTTTCTAAGACCTCTGTGTGATATTGTTATTCTATAATTCTTTGTCTAGTTTTTATTAAAAATACTCGTGAAATGATTTGCTTTTTTAATTTTTTGTTTCAAGTCCATTTGAAAGAGTTAAACACTAAACTCTGCTCTCTGGTTTCTTTAACATGTATGACTATTATTAGGGACAGAAATATAATTACTATTTGGCACTGAAGGGGTTCAGAATGAGCATCCCTGAAATATGCCACTTTGGCTTATGGACTAGTTTGAGCTGAAGTCAATTCAGGCCCAAAAGATTCAGGAAGAGCTGTTGCTGTTGCTGTTACTGTTGTTTTACCTCCCCCTTAACTGCCTAAAAGAATTTAGACAGAGGGTCTGGTCCAGGAAGAGAATTATCACCAGAGATAACTACAGAGAGTGTGGGCCACACGTGGAGACCTGGGGGAATCCAGCAGGACCTATCTGTTCAAAAGCCTCTCTGTTCCACTGTCTCTGCACGGCATGGTGAACATTTGTTTACCAGACATTGGCTCTTCCCATTTTCCTGTGAATTGTCTTCCTTCCCTTTGAAGCCACAGACCCCTACTGCCTTCTTCTTAGTTCAGAATATGGCATCTCAGCCTCAACTGCCTGACTTTCAGGGAGCCTCTCACTGTCTGTTGGGATCCCATACGTATGTAATTAAATTTGTTTTTCTTTTGTTAATCTGCCTTTTGTTAATTTAGTTACTAGGCCAGCCAAAAGAACCTAAATGGGTAGAAGAAAATTTTTTCTCCCCAACAGCACATACTGACTATACACAGTGTCTTTGGTTCTATTCAGAAAGCACAAAAGAAGGAGCTGCTTAATTCTGGAAGCTCTGTGTCCTCCCAAATCTCTTTAGATACTGCAGTAGTAATGCTACAGAACTGAGGAAGCCTCTGAGGGAGGAACTTCTCTTAATAAATTAGTCTTAATGTGAGGGGGTGAGGGGTGAGAGATGTTCTTTCATTAGGCACTAGGCTGTTCCAGCAGTTCAGGGTTAAGTCGAGGATGGTGGTGCTTGGCTGGAAACCCAGGAGGCCCAGGCCTGGCTGAGCAGAAAGCCAAATGCCTGAAGAAGTGATTCTAGAATTTATACCTACCCTTGTATATTGTGAGTACCCCCCACCCCTTCAGGGCATACCAGTCCAACTTCCACCTCCAATCTGAGGGCCTTCTCTGGCCTCTGGAGCCCCCTTCAGCTACCTACTTGGCAAGCAGGAAGTGTAGGAGAATTACCACATCCCTGGGAGCAGCGTTCAACCAGTGATTGACAGGAGGTGGTATGTGGATACCCCAGCTCCCTCACCTGGCTTGGACAGCTGACGTGTATGCTTTTATACTGGCTTTCCCAGCAGGATTAAGCTCAGTTGCCCACAGTGGTAGCTGGTCTGACAGTATATTCTTTGTCAGCCACCTTCCCTTCCTTGTCTCACTTTTCCTCTTT
>NW_006775074.1:840435-845760 GCF_000442215.2 Lipotes vexillifer
TCCCTACTCATGTTTGCTTTCACTTCCCCAATAATCCCTTACACCGGAAACTTTGGCTCAGGATTTACTTCTGTGGAAAGGTGAGAACTAAAATATGTCACCTCGTCTTTCAGAGAGAAAGTTTCAAGCCCCTGGCACAAATGCCCTCACACCTACAAGGTGGGCATGGTGAGGAGGAAATCAACGTGAAGGCATGAGGTGCTCCAGATTAGTGTAATGTCCAGAGCACCAAGCAGGGTACTTAGACGACAGAGCTTGGAAGGACACTGCTTACCCTGGGTTTCTTTCTCTGTGCTTGATGCTGAGTAGCCCTCTTCTGCGCATACATTCTTTCTCAACACTGGGATTAATTCAACTAACAAGGGTTCCGTTTTCTAAATCACCATCACATTCGAGACTTGCCTCCCTGAGATGCTGCCAAGTCATCCTCATGGAGCATCCTGTCCACCCAGTGTCTTGAGTTACATGTTCACGGGCAGTATCTTGGTTTCTTTCCTGTAGCTAAATATCTATTATTTCATGTGCCTGGCACCCTTGTCCCTTCTCCTAGGATCGGTCACATAATCCCCTATTCCAACCACATGATTCTGTGAGACCCACCAGGTCCAGCAGTAGAATCGAAGGACATCCGCTCATCACCTTCTCCTCCCAGACACAGCTGTTTAACAAAGGAATGTAAGGTGATGAACTGGAGACAAGAGTGGACGTCTTTGAACTTCTGATAATGGAGAAAGGTAGGCTAAAAGCTCTGGGATGGGCTGAGGTCCAAGGAGGATCTTGGGTGTTTTTTAGTGTTTGACTTCGAACACACCAAGAACTTGGCAATCATCCCTGCTTCCTCCCTCCAGTCTCTGTCAACCCTGCTCCTCCCGTTGTCGACACCTGGATCCAAGTTTCCCCTCTGTTCCTGGATCACTTGAACAGCCTTCAAACCTCCTGCCTCAAGCCCCAGCGCCTCTATTCTCCCGTTGCTAGACTGTTCTTTCTAAAATGCAGATCTGATCTTCTCAGTCTCTACTTGTAGTCCTTCTGTGAATTCCTGTTGCTCTCTGGAAATCAATCAAATCTTGATGAGGATTTCAAAACGGATGAGACACTTCTTGTCTGGGCCCCTGTCTACCTCTCCAGCCCTCTCTCTCCACTCAACTCTTTGAACAAAACATGTGTTGCCTGCCATTTCCGCAAACAAAGACTGTTGCCCGCCATCGAGCCATGTGCCACTGCAAACCAACTGGAGTGCACCCTGAGGAGAATTCAGGATGGAGAAAAACAGGACACTGGCCCTAGGTAGTTAAGATGTATGTCAAAGGAATGATTTCAATGAGCCCAGACTCTTGCATCTTCCCATACATAGAAAAACACTAAATTCATTAACTTGAGATGTGTGTGTTTTTTTTATTAGCAGTCATCTTTTGGTGTTTGTTTGTTTTTATTTTAACGAAAACTCCTCTATATTGTGGATCCTCCCTTACCTCTCTGGAACAGTTCCTCAGAGCGATCTGAGAGGCTATCTCCTGGGCTATAATCTTCAGTGTGGTCCCTGAATAAAACATAACTGGCAACTTCTAGGGTGTACGTTTTTCTTCAGTTGATAGCTCTTTGCGTAACATGCTCTAGCTCTTTCCACTGCTGTAGTTGTCGAATGAGCTGTACTCACATTCATCTCAGTACCTTTGCATGTGCCATGATTCCCTCCTTATGGAATTCTCCATCTTCTTCCCTCTGCCTCCTCCTCTGGGACCTAATATCTCTTGCTGGTCCCTTAGGACTGAGCTCAAGTGTCACTTTCTCTGGGAAGACTTCCCTGATTCCCTCTCACCTAGATAAGTGCACCTGGTACTTTAGTATGGTGACACTTATCAAACCATTTTCTAATTGCTTATTGACCTGTGTCCCTAGAGCTCAACGGGGTAGAGAAGCTGATGTCTAACTTTCCTGGAAAATTTCCAAAGTGAAAGGTGGCTAGGCTTCCCCTCAAGGCCCAGTGAGAAAAGAGGACTTTGGTGGGAGGGGTCTGTTCTCCAGGGTTTAGGTGGGACAAAGGTGCAGGATTTCTCCTGAACCAAGTACCTCAGAAGGTACCTGGGCTTGAGTCATTTGATGGAGTCCCAGCCTAAGGGCACTGCTCAGCAGGGTGTGATGACAAGAAAGAGTCTACATGGGGTTTGCCAATAGGACGGGTGAGGGGGGCAGTTATAAGCAGTCGACCAGTTACTGCATATAGCACCGGAGAGTAATGTGGTGGGAGATCCCTACCCAGGTCTCTGAAAACCTCACTTACAGGAAAAAGGAAAACTTTCCACCAGGGCCAGAAAAGTTAAATAACTTGCTCAGGATTTCACAGCGAGGATGTGATAAAACTGGAATTTGACTCTGATTCCATGGGATCTGGTGAGACGGATGGCAGGCCAGGGGTGACTGGGAGGGACTTCACAGCGGGGAGTGAAAGAACAGGTCAGCAAGATATCAAGATTTCCTGGAGGAGCAGGTGGGGACCAGAAAACAACATGGGTAACATCCCTTACAGATACAGCTTCAAAAACTCCCAGGACAGAAAACTCAGTTACCCAGGAAGTGGGCACAGAGCTATTGATCTCCTTGGATCCTTGGATCACGTCAGGAGAACTTCTTTGAAGTGTTTCCTTGAAAAACTAAGCGCCCCCGCCCCCCTTGCAACACACACACACATATTGAGTCTTAGTGAAGGGAAGGAAACAAAACCTGGCCAGCCTCCCAGGACATCTGAAGTCTGATCACCGAAGGTGCTTGGAGAAAGCCTACATCGACTGCCTTGTTCACCTTGTGCCAGAACTGCCAGGCCCCAGTGACCCACCTCAACCTGAAACCTGCCAAGCCTGACGCTCAGCCTGGACCAGAGTAGCCCCGCGCGGAACAAGGGGTTGCCTGGAGGGGCGGCCCCCGAAACCCCAACCTCCCCGGGGCGCCTTCCGCCGGCTCCCTTTCCGATGGCGAGGCTCAAGCAGAAAGCAGGCGGATGAGTGTTTTTAGGGAAACAGCCCTGACGCCTGGCTGGAGTTTTATTTCTAGAGCGAGAGCGGGCCGGGGCCGGGGGTGGGGAAGCCCGCCGAGCCGGAGCGCGTCACGGTCGCCCGGAGAGACGCCGCGCCGCCCGATAGGCAGAGGCACTCGCTCGCCCGCAGCCGGGTGGCGCAGCGGAGACACAAAAGTGCGGCCGGCGGACCGGAGCGCGCCGATCGCGGGCGGGAGGCCGGCGGGGAGTGGGCGCCGGCCGGGCGCTGCGAGGCCGTGAGTCCCTGCGCACACAGCCCCGCGCGCTCCTCCCCCCGCGCCCGAGCGCACGTGCGCGGCCTGGTTGGACGTCCCGCCCGCCCCGTCCCGCCCCGGGCGCGGGGGCTCCTGCAAAGATGATCCCTCGGTGCGTGCTGCTCTTCCTCCTCGCAGTGGCGCGAGCGGCGGACGAGCAGCGCCCGGAGGCGGCCCTGGTGGGGCCCAACGCCTCGCACTTCTCCTGGAACAACTATACCTTCTCCGACTGGCAGAACTTCGTGGGCCGGAGGCGCTACGGGGCCGAGTCCCAGAACCCCACGGTGAAAGCCCTGCTCATCATGGCTTACTCCTTCATCATCATCTTCTCGCTCTTTGGCAACGTCCTGGTCTGTCATGTCATCTTCAGGAACCAGCGGATGCACTCGGCCACCAGCCTCTTCATCGTCAACCTGGCCGTCGCCGACATAATGATCACGCTCCTGAACACCCCCTTCACTTTGGTGAGACCGCGAGGGCTGGGCTGGCGCTCCGCTCTCTCCTCTCTCTGTCCTCCTCTCTCTTGCTGTCTCGATGTCTCTCTTATTTCCGTTTCTGTCTCTCTCTGCGTCCCTCTCCCTCTCTCCACCCGATTTCTCTCCTCATTTCCCTAACAGTCCCCCTCTTCTGCCTGTCTTCCTGTCTTCATCTTTCTTAGTCTCCTCTCTCTTGCCCTCTCATCTCCCATTTCTCATCTCTCAACACCCTCCTCTGTTGGTCTGTCTCTTAGTGTGTCTGTCTCTGTCATTCTTTGTCTTTCTGCCTGCCTG
Source organism: Lipotes vexillifer (assembly GCF_000442215.2). Classification (NCBI taxonomy): domain Eukaryota; kingdom Metazoa; phylum Chordata; class Mammalia; order Artiodactyla; family Lipotidae; genus Lipotes; species Lipotes vexillifer. The sequence goes on from NW_006775074.1 coordinate 844,491, forward strand.
TCTCTCGGGGGTCTGTCTCTCTTCTCTATCTCTCGGTGTCTTCATCTTTTTTTCCTCTCTGCGACTCTGTCTTTCTCTGTCTCTGTCTCTCATCATCTTCTAGGCCAGCGCTTCTGCAGCTCATGGCATTGGGGTCAATGAATCGAGTGTCCGCAGCCAGCTGTGAACAAATGACCATTTCCTGTTCAGTGTCACTGAGCATGAACCTGCTTGATGATGGTGCAGTAAATCAAAGCCCCTTGAAATTCCAGCATAGATTGTTAGGTCAATTCCCCCCTGCCACTCCGCCTCCCAACCGGAGTACAGCCCATTAAATACCCCAGCATGGGATGCTGCTTTGCACCCAGCTGAAATATCAAACAGTTGCTAGTTGTTAATGGAACCATGAGTGAATTTTCCTAAACCACTAATTTAAATTGCATTTGCCTTCTGTGGTTTGACAGCGAAGTCTGTGTGTGAAGACTGTGTTGTGGAAGAGATGTGGGTTAGGTGGGCTTGGGCCCCAGAGCTGGGGCAGGCTGGGGGCATTCGCACAAGGGTGGTGGGTGAGCCCCCCTTCTCGCTCCCACGACCTCCACCGAGCCCTGACTGCTGGGCCTTAGTGGTGTCACTTCTCTCCCTCTGTGACTTGGGACTTTGATGCTCATGGATGATTGAGACTGGGAGGGCTATGACCAAGTAATCATCATGACAGTTACACCTTGGATTTCTGCAGCATGAGTTACATTTTTCCAATTTCTGGAAGAGTCTTGTTGATACTTGCGTTATTACCAAACCATGTCTGCTCATATCTCTTTCTCTCTATCTCTTTCTCTTTCTTTCACCCATACACACACGACCAGAAATAACAGACAAGCAAAAAGAAGAGGGTGAACTCCCACAAGCCTATCCACCTGTGAATATCCTTCCAACCCTTGTGTTTAAAAACTACATTTTCTCTCGTCCTCACTTATGAGAACTTCACTCACATTTTGCAGATAAGGAGACTAAGGCACAGAGAGGTTCAATGCCTTGTCCAAGGTCATTTGGCTAATAATTGGCAGAGCCAGGATGAGAATTACTTCCCCTGACTCAAGTGCAGCCAGAGGTCCGTCCACTGGGCCACTCAACTGGGACTTAGGGGGCAGGGCACCCTTGGACCACTAATTCAAACCATGGACTTCTGCTCTCCTTCCTGCCTACATTTAACAGATTCCTAGTCACTCAGGATGTTCTGACTAGCCAAGGACGAAGGGACTTCCAGATACTCGCCCCCGCTCCCCCCCCCCCC
>NW_006775074.1:845770-860351 GCF_000442215.2 Lipotes vexillifer
GCGAAGGGGCTTCCAGGTACTCGCCCCCGCCCCCCCCCCCCCACATACACACTCCCCCCTTGCTGCCTTAAAGCACAGGACAATGCATCTCTGGCTCCTCTTGGATCCCCCTTGGCTTCTGCCTTGACAATCTGCAGTGCTGGGTTGGACTGGGCCACCCAGAATGGGAACTGGGAGGCCCCAGGGCATGGCCCTATGCTGCTGCCCAGAGCAGGATGCATGGCTGGATCTGCAGCAGACACAGGGCAGGTGGGGAGGGAGCCCAGGCTGTGGCTGAGAGCTGACAGCCCCTACCCGGAGGATGTCCTGCAAGAGAGGGGATGTCAGGGTCCTGAGAGCCCAGCCCCCGCTCCCGGTTGATCCAAAGCAGCTTGGCCTTCAACCTGACCCATGCAACCACCGCAATCCAAATTCCTGTCAGAGCTTCCAAGGCTTGTGCAGCCAGGGTCGGGTCTTCTAAGCCCTCAGCCAGGCTCCCTGAAGGGGTAAGATGTCCTGCCCTTGGGCTGGTTGGTGATGATATCCTTCCTCCCTGGTCTCCCTTTCTGTCCACTTCACACTCGACGTCGGCATGAAGTCCAGATCTGGGCATTGAGAGAAAAGCAAACAGTTATTCACAACTCCCATGGCAGAGCTGTACGCAGAATGCGCTGGGGCCTGATGAAGGTGATCGTTTACTTTGAGCTGCCAGAGCCCCACGAGAGGGTCAAAGGAGACTTTTCAGGGCACGTGGCATTCCGAAGGGGCCAGGATAAGTAGGCATTTCCCAGGCTTAGATGAACGTCCATTGCAGACAGAGGGACCCGGGCGAACAAAGGCAAGGGTGTCCAGGTTCATGGTGTGTTGAGGGAACGCTGAGCGGGTCACTGTAGTGGGAGCAGCGGAGGCAAGAAGGCCAGCGGAGGAGGCAGCAGGGCAGGGGGAAGCAGAGGTGGCCAGAAGGAAAGGCTGGGGCAGGGCTGCGAGCGGGCCTGGGCGCTCGTAAGGCATCTGGCTGTCTCTTGAAGGCCATGATGATGCTAAGCAGGCATCTGATTTTTGATTAAGAAAATGCTGTCAGCAGCATGAAGGCTGAATTACAGGGGGACAGACTAGAGGACAAGGAAAGCCACCTGGAGGCTATCATGGTCCAGGAGAGAGATGATGGGGGATTCCACTCGGGCCACGGCCTTGGGCCTGAAGAATAGGGGGTAGATTTGAAAACCCTTCGAGGTAGCCCTGGTCGGCTTTGGTGATTCATTGATTGTGGGAGGCGAGAAGTAGGAGTAGCTAAGGATTTCCTGCTCTGTCATGTTTCTGGGCTGCTCCGCCCTGCCTATTCCAGAGAGAGTAGTATCCACGGTCTGCTGTCCCAGGTTCATGATCAGAGCAGACTTGTCCCTCGTGACTCTCATCCACACATTCCGGCCAAACAGTCCCAACCCTTGTTCCCCCAGCAGGTCCTGGGATTTCTGACCTAGTGCCAAGCCCTTTGTCCTTATCTCCCCATGGGCAAATCCTACCTATTCTTTAACGTTCATCTCAAATGTCTAGTATGTTATAATAATGACAGTTAATAGTGTTAAGTACTTGCTATGTACTAGGCACTGTCGTACCTGCTTTACCTGTGTTATCTGCTTTACGTGTGTTTGAGTTTCATAACAATCATGTGAACAAGGGTTAGCCCCATCTTACAGGTGAGGAAAATGAGGCTCATTGGGCCTAAGTGCCTTGCCCAAGGTGGCAGCTATCACTAGCAAATCCTCTGCTGTAAATCACTACACAATATTCTTCCTCTCGAGCTGACCTGCTCTATTTCTTTCGGTGTCTTCTCTCGTTCCCTCTGCCTCAGCGCACTCCCACCCCACCTGGTGGCGCTTTGTCTGGGACTTCTGTAGGGTACTGACTACTTTCAGTCTTGCATCTGAGATACCCGAGTCCTCCTCTGCCCACATTGGAAGCTTCTTGATCAGAATCAAGGCCTGATCTCTCTTGGGCGTGGGGCATTACTCATGGGAGCTCAGGAGTCGAGTGAGTGAGCAAATAGCCATGGAGGATGTGGGGTGAGGCCTAAGTCTGCTCCCTGGACCCCATATGCCCTGGGAGCTTGTCTTCTCTCCCTGCCCAGACCCTGGTCCCTGCTCCCACCTCTGCAGGCCCCTGGGACTCCTTCCCAGATGACGTGTTGCAGGCCTGCTTAGCTAGGGTTCCAGAGCACAGCCCACGTGCTGTGTTGTGACTCTTCAGATGTGTCTCCTCCATGAGTCTGAACTCATATGAGCCAAAAATGAATTTTACTATTGCTTAAATAGTATTTTTTATTTTTTATTATACTATTATACTATTGCTTAAATAGTATATTAAATAGTATATTATACTATTGCTTAAATATTATACTATTGCTTAAATAGTATTTTTTATTTTTAAAAAATAGTATTTTTTAATAAAAATAGTATTTTTATTACCATAAAAATGGCTACTATTTATTTCTAATCATATCTTTCTAGCAATCTTCCAGACGTGTTCCACACTTTGTAGCCTTTTTAAAGTTATTTTATTTTTTAATTTTTTATTTACTTATTTTTTATTAAGTAGTTTTTTTTTTTTTTTGGCTGCGTTGGGTCTTCGTTGCTGTGCGCAGGCTTTCTCTAGTTGCGGCGAGCAGGGGCTACTCTTTGCTGCTGTGTGCAGGCTTCTCATTGCAGTGGCTTCTCTTTGTTGCGCAGCACCAGCTCTAGAGTGCAGGCTCAGTAGTTGTGGTGCACAGGCTTAGTTGCTCTGCGGCATGTGGGATCTTCCTGGACCAGGGCTCGAACCCGTGTCCCCTGCATTGGCAGGCAGATTCTTAACCACTGCGCCACCAGGGAAGTCCCTGTAGCCATTTTTTTTTTAAAGTTGATCCCTACAAGAAGATACAAGGTAGAGATTTTTAAGCCTTTTTTTTTTTTTTGTAAATGAGTAAACTGAGGTTCAGAGAGGTCACCTACCTTGCCAAAGGTCACACAGCTAGAGAAGATTAAAGGTGGGAAATATAACTTCAGAGCCCATGTCCTTCCCACGCTGTCCTGGCACTGAACAGGGCCCAGCCATAACAGCAGCGTCAGGGTTTGTTGAACTGAATGATAGAGAATGAGTCATGCTGGAGAAAAGCACGCGTGACCCACAGTCCAGCAGCGCAGGGGAAGATGGAGGAGGGAGAGAAGGCTCCTGTGGGATGCTCCTCAGAGACCACAGGGAGCGAGTGTCAGTGTCAAGGCCTGTCTGTCTCCTGACGTTTGTGGGCTCGTCTCCAGGTCCGCTTTGTGAACAGCACGTGGGTGTTCGGGAAAGGCATGTGCCACGTCAGCCGCTTCGCCCAGTACTGTTCCCTGCACGTCTCAGCCCTGACGCTGACGGCCATCGCCGTGGACCGCCACCAGGTGAGGGCACCCACCCCCCGATGCCCTGTCCTTCCCTCCCCGGCTTTGCTTTCCAGGGGGCTGAAGGCAATGTTTTAGCCCATTTTTCAATGAGCGTATTTGTCTTCTTACTGACCACTATGAGCATTAAATTAGACATATAGCCCCTAAAATAGGGGCTAAAATAGGCATATAGCTCCCTTTGTGCTAGGGGCTGCAAAACATTATTCCACGTTTGTTGCTCCAGTGAAGACTCACTGCTGGCATTTTGTGTGTCAGAAATGAATGAGTTTGTTTTGTGGGGACGGGGTTGAAAAGCAGATCTGGAAAATCACAGATGAAAAGAGAGTGGCAAATGCAGGTCCGAGGCAAGGCTCCTGGCTGGGATATGAGGTGGATATTTCTGGACCCAGGTTGTTGAAGAGGTAAACAAGCTGGAGGGGGGCGGGCAGGTGACAGGCGCAGGTGTCAGGTGGGGTAGGGAGGCCCAGCTCACTGTCCTGCTCCATCGGATTCACATGGGTCGATATGGTGAAGGGAGCTAGAAAGGACCTGAGGATGCCCATCCTGAGGATGCCCTCCTCCTGGAGGAGGGCGGCTCCACACAGGCGCCTCGCTCGTGCTGACTCAATGAACCATTGTTGTACACTGGGTTTCTGCTGAGTCAAGGTGTGCAGGCTCAGGAAAGGGCATGCATAGCTTACCCAAGATCACATGCCTGGTGATTGATGAAGGTAGGAATAGGATTGAGGTCTGTCTGGCTCCAGGTTCATGCTCGGATATCTAGAAGATCACTGGTCTGCTCTGAGAAGATGCAAGGGCACCTACAAGGCTGGTATCGTAAGGGCCACCAGGACAAAGAGAGAATTTATTCTAAGTAGCTCCAAGGGGTACAACAACGACCAAGGGATAGGAAGCTTCTAAGATACAGACTCAAAGTTGCAGCTCAGTATGAGGAAGAGTTTTCTAATAGAAGTGTCTGAAGGTGGACAAAGCTACCTGGGGAGGTGAGTTTCATGTCACCAGCCATATTTAAGCAAGGCTTGGATGAGCACTTGATAGGGATGTTTTAGAGGACATTCATGCATCTAATGGGGAATTGGACTTGGCGAACTTTGAGATCTCTTTCACCCTGAAATGCCGTCATTTTGGCATTTATGTTACAGATGTTTTGGTGCAAAGTGTGAAGATGTCGCATACAAATATTTCCTGCCTTTTCTTAATGTTCTCCCCTAATTCAACAAGAGGGACTCTGGATCACCTTTACTTGGACTATACCCACCGCATTTAACACAGCTAACTGAGGGTTGACCCTTGGGCCAAAGGCAGGTCTGAGGAGCAGGGGGGCAAGTCTTGCCCACATTGGCCATGCTGCTGTGACGTATACCCACACATGGGATCCCGTCCCAGAGTTTACACGTTCTTGAAGTGTCCAGGGCCTCTGACTAAGGCTTACACTCCCTTTATCAACCTGAACCACAATGGTGTGTGAGGGGCAAGGATGGCAAAGTCCAGAATGGAGACGTGCTGGGCAGCTTCTAAAGCCTAGTCCATTCCTCCCATAAAACCTTAAAAAATTGGGAGAAGGCTTTGGGAGGACAGAGCAGAATGTCCAGTGTGCCCTGGGATGGCATCCTGAGACAATGGCAGCTCTTTATGACCTCTCTTTCTGACCCGACTCACCTATCCCCAAATGGCTTTTTCAAGAAATAATGATTCTAATCTTGCAACCTAAGTGTTCATCAACATATGAACAGATAAAGAAGATGTGGTATATATGTATAGTGGAATACTACTCAGCCATAAAAAAGAATGAAATTTTGCCATGGATGGATTTGGAAGGCATTATACTAAGTGAAATAAATCAGCCAGAGAAAGACAAATACTGTGTGCTACCACTTATATGTGGAATCTAAAAAAATACAACAAACTAGTGAATATAACAAAAAAGGAGACCCACAGATACAGAGAACAAACCAGTGGTTACCAGTGGGGAGGGAGTGGGGGAGGGGCAATATAGGGGTAGGAGATTAAGAGGTACAAACTATAGCTTATTATAAAATAAGCTACAAGGATATGTTGTCCAACATGGGGAATCTAGCCAATATTTTATGATAACTATAAATGGAGTATAACCTTTAAAAATTGTGAATCACTATATTGTACACCTGCAATTTATACATTATACATCAACTACACTTCAATTAAAAAAAAGAGGAATAATGATTCTAATCTTAAAATGAGGATGCTGTTAAATTCCCAAGTCTTTTATTTAAACCTTTTAGGAGAATTGATTGGCATACAGTAGCAATCAATTCCAAGATGCTTTTCAGCCCAAAGCCTCTAACAATGGTTTAATTTGGGGCTTGGGAAAGCTGAAATTGCCCCACTGCAATTTTAGAAATGGCTTTCAGAGACAATGTGGTGAACCCCTAAATAAAGGGCAATGCAGCTTCCCATGATAAGTGGTGAGAGTCTCCGCCCGACCTGTGTCGCCTTCAGACCCCTCGGAGCCCTTTGTAACAAAGGATCTGGAATCATGGGCAGATGAGATGAGATCCTGAGGTGCCACGGCTGCTCCTGTGCCAGCCTCGCTGTGGGTGTCATGGGAACAGACCTCCCTCTTCACAGCTCCCCCATCCTCTCACTGCACCCGGCTTCTGCCACGCATGACCTGCAAGAGGCATTTTTTAAAAATTAAATAATTTATTTATTTTTGGCTGCGTTGGGTCTTCCTTGCTGTGTGCGGCCTTTCTCTACTTGTGGCAAGCGGGGGCTTCTCTTCGTTGCGGTGCACGGGCTCTAGCTGCGCGGGCTTCAGTAGTTGCAGCACGAGGGCTCAGAAGTTGTGGCTCGCAGGCTCTAGAGTGCAGGCTCAGTAGTTGTGGCTCACGGGCTTCATTGCTCCGCGACACATGGGATCTTCCCGGACCAGGGCTCGAACCCGCGTCCCCTGCATTGGCAGGTGGATTCTTAACCACTGCGCCACCAGGGAAGTCCTGCAAGGGGCATTGGAACTGCCTGGAGTCTCTGAGTCCAGATGACACACTCTCTGTACCCCCGTGGGCTGGACGGTGTGGTGGTGCAGCTCAGGGGCTCAATAATGAGTTAAGGGGTGCTTGACTCTAAGTAGGACCTACCTGCCTCATTGTGACAAGTGAGCTGCATCGTCTGTATTTCTTAGTTGCTTCAAACAGTCTTCAGCCAGTGATGCCCAGTTTGCTTGTCTTCCAGGTCATCATGCATCCGTTAAAACCCCGGATCTCAATCACAAAAGGTGTCATCTACATCGCAGTCATCTGGACCATGGCAACGTTCTTTTCACTTCCACACGCTATCTGCCAGAAATTATTTACCTTCAAGTACAGGTGAGGTGAACTAGTGGGAAGCAGCCTGGGGATCCGGAGGACCTTGACAGAGGGAAATCTGAGCCCCCTCTGAATCTCAGAGTTGACCAGTACCTGCTGCGCTGAGCTGTTCTCTCTGTCTCCTTCCCATCCTGTTGCTTCCAGGCCCGTGCGTATCCTCTGCACTTTTTCTGCTTTTTCTCATCTTTTCTTCGCAACACTTTTAGCTTCCTCTTCAGTCCCTTTGTCTGTAAGGTCAAGGCAATAGCAGTCAGCTTCTGCCACTGAGGACAGGTACTAACCCAGACTGAGATTCAGAATCACCCAGGCCCTGCTTAAAACGGTGATGTTTAAATTCTCTCCCACAACCTACAAACATGTGTATCTCTAAGTGTCTCAGGCAGGATGCTCTACCCACCTCCCCACTACCTCCCTTCTATCATATGCTTTGTCCTGTGCTCTCACAGAATGGAAAGCACTCAGTGTCTTGAAATTTAAACACTCGTGCGCGCTGCCAGTCAGTTAAAAGTGATCTCCCCTGTTAGACTGTGAGGTTGCGGGGAGCTGGCGCCATTTGTGATTTTGCCATCTTGGTGTCCCTAGCATCCATCTTACTGTCTCACATCACGAGCTCTCTGTACGTAGTTACTGAATGAATGAATGAGCTTCGAGTGATCTTTATCAGTTCATTGTTGTTTCAGCTGAAGTTCCATAGAAACAGATCCTGAGATAAAGGAAGGTACATGTGCCTGGGATTTTTAAGATAGTGCTCCCGGGATAATGGGTAAGGCAGTGGAGAAGCTAGACAGCAAATGGGGAGAGACCAAGGGAGGGTGTGGTTTGCAGGGGGAGCTCTGGAGCAGACTGCTAACACAGAGTTTGCCTGCTTTGAGCCAAGGGGGCTGGACTTTTATATTCCAGGCCTTCTTGGGGGAAATGGAGATACGTGGCCACTTCTGGCTCGTAATGGATCTGTGGAAAGTATCTCCAGTGGCCTTAGGGTAGTCCTAGGCCCCTAGAAGATCACGGCTGACAGCTGTGTCTTGTCGGGTGGGCTGGAGCTGGGGGCCTGGTGCTCCAGACCAGTAAAGGGGATCTAGGGGGTGCACTGCCCACAGGTCTTACCATGTGCTGCCTCACCTGAGACATACGTTTGTATACACTACTGTGACATAGCGGGGTCCAGAGAACAAGCTCTGAAGGCCAATTTCAACTAATTTATAAAGTCTCTGTCCCCGAATTCTAGGCTATCGAATGAATCACATACCCACCCCTTCCCAGCATTCAGACTCCCCAACTGCCCTCATATATGGAAAGCTATTTCTTTTTTCTGCTAACAAAAGTGAAGAGTGTTTTCTTTCTTTCACTAGTGATGGCCAGCTGCACCTATAACAAGATCAACAAGCTACATGGTATGCTGGGAAAAAAAGTAGCAATTTTGAGTTGCTGCTCAGAGATGTTACAGTACGAAAACCCTGCTGGCACCCAGAGTCTGGACATTTAGATAAAGACCAGAGCTTAGGATTCCTGCCACAAGTTCCCGCCTTGCTTTTCCCGGGGCACCCAAGAACAACCAGCCTAGCAACTAAGAGACACTTAAGTCATACTTAGTGACCGAATGATATACCTACATGATACTAATTTAAAATACTTCCTTATGTACCTATGATATAACATGAAACTGTGGTAATACCTATATTTTATTAGTAAGAGTCATCTAAACCTTTCTGGGTCTCATTTTCTAGAAACCATCAGACAGACCTATATGGACTCAAAAGTCCTTATTGAAAACTCTGGACCAGGGCTTAGAACCCGTGTCCCCTGCATTGGCAGGCGGATTCTCAACCACTGCGCCACCGGGGAAGCCTATTGGGGAATCTTTTAAAATGACCACTTGTGAAAAATTAGTGACCTCTGCCTCAACCACCTTATAAGTAACAGGTGTTTGCTACCCTGGTCTCTCTTTCTCCTGCTCACCTGTGACCTGGGAGGGAGGACTGCCCTTCTCCTGGCTCACAGTGCCCCCATTCTGGGATGTAAGTAATAGTCTTGTGACTTCCTTTGTGTGAGTGTATTGAAACTGCGCCTTCAATCAAAACGGCCCCTGGGTTTTCGCTTCCGCAAAGTGCAAGGAAGCTGCTGAGGGTGCTCCCTGCCACCTCATTCGGCAAATCATAATCTGCATATTCTTAACCCACCAGCTCTGAGTTTTCCAGCATACACAGATGTCCCTAAAAATTTTCAAGAGGACTGGGTACATTCCAGAGAAAATAAGTACTTTTTGTCTGAGTGGCTGAAGGTGTATGAGTTCAGGCATTGCCACTCACATTCTCAAGACGCCTTTCTTTGCCCCATTCCTTGGATCCCCTCTGGAATGGGAGTAGGTAGTACAATGGGAAATTCCAAGATTTCCTGAATCCATCATGCTCCCAGGATGAGTTAATTCTAAGACTAGGAACACCTGTGTTGCATTCATTCATTGAACAAATATTTATTGGGTGTCTATTCTGGGCTAGGAATAATACAAAGTAAAGAGGACACAGAGTGATCTAGTTGTATTTCTCTTTTTTAAAAATTGAAATACAGTTGATTTACAATGTTGTGTTAGTTTCAGGTGTACAGCGAAGTGATTCAGTTATATATAATATATATATGTATATATATATATATATACATATATATATATATATGAGTGTGTGTGTGTGTGTGTGTGTGTATAAATTCTTCTTCAGATGCCTGTTGATTATCTATTTTATATATTGCAGTGTGTATATATTAATCCCAAACTCCCATTTTTTATCCCTCCCCCCCACCGACCTTTCCCCTTTGGTAACCATAAGTTCGTTTTCTATGTCTGCGGGTCTATTTCTGTTTTGTATATAAGTTCGTTTGTATCTCTTTTTTTAGATTTGACATGTAAAGCAATATCATATGATATTTGTCTTTCTCTGTCTGGCTTTCTTCACTTAGTATGATAATCTCTAGGTCCATCCGTGCTGCAAATGACATTATTTCTTTTTTTTTTTTTTACGTTACGCGGGCCTCTCACTGCTGTGGCCTCTCCCGTTGCGGAACACAGGCTCCGGACGCACAGGCTCAGCGGCCATGGCTCACGGGCCCAGCCGCTCCGTGGCATGTGGGATCCTCCCGGACCGGGGCACGAACCCGTGTCCCCTGCATCAGCAGGTGGACTCTCAACCACTGCGCCACCAGGGAAGCCCATTATTTCATTTTTTATGGCTAAATAATATTCCATTGTATATATGTACCACATCTTCTTTATCCATTCATTTGTCGATGGACATTTAGGTGTATTTCTTACCTATATAGAATGCCCAGCCTAGTGGGAGAGCTGAAAATGTAATCAGATAATTAGGCTGCTCATCACATGTGCTGTAACAGACGGACGTACCAGGAGCCCAGTGGAGGGAGAGGCCAGTGTTCCTGGGGTGGGGCTTTTCCACGCTGATTTCACACCCTCCTTCTCTATCCCTCTCCCTCTCTGTCTGTCTCTGTCTCTCTCTCCCCTGCCCCCAGTGAGGACACTGTCCGCTCCCTGTGCCTGCCAGACTTCCCTGAGCCAGCCGACCTCTTCTGGAAGTACCTGGACTTGGCCACGTTCATCCTGCTTTACATTCTCCCCCTCCTCCTCATCTCCGTGGCCTATGCCCGTGTGGCCAAGAAGCTGTGGTTGTGCAACACCATTGGGGATGTGACCACGGAGCAATACCTGGCCCTGCGGCGCAAGAAGAAGAAAACCATCAAGATGCTGATGCTGGTGGTGGTCCTGTTTGCCCTCTGCTGGTTCCCCCTCAACTGCTACGTCCTCCTCCTGTCCAGCAAGGTCATCCACACCAGTAATGCCCTCTACTTTGCCTTCCACTGGATCGCCATGAGCAGCACCTGTTACAACCCCTTCATCTACTGCTGGCTCAACGAGAACTTCAGGGTCGCGCTGAAGGCATTACTGCACGTGTGCCAGAGGTCGCCCAAGCCTCGGGAGGAGCAGCCGCCCTCCCCGGTCCCCTCCTTCAGGGTGGCCTGGACAGAGAAAAGCAGCGGCCGCAGCGCTCCACTAGCCAGCAGCCTCCTGCCCTCCTCCCAGCTGCAGTGTGGGAAGACAGACCTGTCGTGGGTGGAGCCTGTCGTGGCAGTGACCTAGAGGAGGGGAGCAGGAAGGGGCGGGGGGCGGGGCTCTGTCTCCAGATGAGGTTGGGAAAGGGCCTGAGGGAGGGCAAAGCCTGGAAAACAGCCTGTCCTCACACCCCTTCACATGCTGGAAGCAGCTCCTGAAGAAACCCAAGGACGTTTGAGTGCCTAGGCAGCTCTGCCCAGGCTCCTCGAGCCGTTAGATGGGAAAATGAAAAGACGACACCCAGCTCGACACGTGTTTGTGAACTCCTGTCTGAGACATGCTGGTCCCCTGAGCCAGGGGACCCAGGACGGCTTCAGCCCCCATGGGGGCTGAGTCAGTCAACTGCCTACACCTGTCAGGCAGCTGCCTTACAGCCCTCCCACCACTGAGCACCCATGAAGGACTCTGGAGTCAGACGTGCGGAGTGGCTGACCCAGATGCACAGCTGTGCTTGAGAAAGGTCCGTCGGCCAGTGAAGGGTCAGCGAGCCAGAGCCGGCGTGGAGGTGTGTATGCCTCGCTTTCTGAAGTCGCTGGAGCTGGCTGAGCCCCGGTTCTGTGGCGGCCCAACACGTGACAAGAAAAGACCGACTGGGTTCCTTTAAATAAAGAGGAATTACTGAGTTTCCTTAAAACAAAGAAACACTATTACTGAAACTTTGGAACATTCAGAAAAGCACAAAGAAGAAAATAAAAATCACCCCCTCCTCCCTCTGATAAGTTCTGTCAAAATACTGTGGCTTTCTTTGCAGCTTCTTTCCGTTTGTGTGTGTGTGTGTGTGTGTGTGTGTGTGTGTGTGTGTGTGTGTGTCTATGATTTTCATTTCATGCTGAATTACACTTTTCCATTTAGAAGTAAGCAAGAAACTGGGCATAGCCGAGAACTCCTGAACCCCTCTCCCGGGAATAGTGTCCACCAGAAGAGTTCGAAGATGAGATGTGAGAAGAGCCCAAGGGGAACACTGTCCCAGAGCGGACAGACTGCCTTCGTCCCGCAGCCAGTGGTGGCAAGGGCCTGGCTGAAGGACCTCTCCCCGGAGGGTGGCCATTGTGATGAACCGGGAATAAAACTCATCCAGGAGGCATAATTCCTCCTCTCCTGCAAGTACACAGAACAAGTGGTGAAATACTGCCCTGCTTTTGCAGGAGATGAGGGAGCAGGCTTTCCAACATGCTGGAAATACCCATGCTTAGACACCTCATCCTCCCAAGCTGTCTAGTCAGGCCATTTCTCCTCCATGTCATCTGAATAATAAGGCTTCTTCACCCCAGTTCTCTCAAGACGACCCACTGTCAACATCACTCTCTCAACATGTGTCACTCATCAAACCCTATGGTATCGCGATGGTTCATAGTGACTCAACTTGCCAGAGAAATCTCATTCCAGGGACAATGAGTGTTTTCATCACCTTCCATCTGGCCCTGAGTGACTCACTGTGTCATCCAGAAGAGAGACGCATCGGGCAGAAGAGAGCTTCATTCACCAGCCCTAAACTACTGCCGCTCTCACACTGGTTTGAGGTTTCTTTCTAGCACCAGAGAGATCCTGAAAGCAAAGCATGGTCATGGAGCTAAGAGGGAAACTGAGGCTCAGGGAGAAGGGGTTTGTCCAAGGTTCACTTAGATCTCTTGGCTGTTAATTGAACCTGAACTTGGTCATGTCATCTGCTTCTCTGTAAGGAACCATGGGGGTTCATTATCCTATTCTCTCTACTTATGAGGATGTTTGAAAATTTTCAAGACGTAAAGTTTAAAAAATAATCTTCTGAACAGTGGATAGAAAAGTGACTTTCATGGGACACAGAGAGCCTTTTAAGCCCATAGGGATCCCCAGGTGGATTTTTTTCAGACCAAGTGGCTCCCAGGCCTGTGTGTATTGTCTCTTAATGCTGCCATGGAAATTCTTACCAGAAAGAGAACAGGCGACAGGGTTACAGAAAATTTGTCCTGCTCTGAAATCACGGGGAAGGCTTCACTTTGTACATCCTTCCTCTCTGAGGGCATCTAGAAATTCTGCCAAGTCACAGAGAAGGCTCTTCTCTGGTGGAAGACCCTCCCCACTGATGGCTCATTAAGTCTGGGTCTCCTGTCAGCTCCCCGTCTCCCCCCACCCCACGTTCCCTGTGTGCCTCAGAGCAGAAGTGATTTGTGTTTGTGAATGTGACATGTGTAAAACTTGAATCTTTCCACTGTGCTGTCATGAGGACTTTACTGTAAATTGCTCCCGTCTCAATAAAATACATAGTGGGTGTGTGGCCTGTGCTTCCTGGATTTGTGATTAGGCCACAGCTGATGACCTTTAAAATGGGGATCCACGAGGATTAGATGAAGAGAGCGTGGAGAGCCTCGGCCCTCACCTCTACATTTTACAGCTGCGCAAAAGCACAAACACTGAGTGGGTAAATAGCCAGTTGAAAACCTCTGGTTAGTGGCTTCTTCCACGGAGCTGGCTACCGAGGCCCCTCTTTTGTGAAATCTGTGAAATGAATCTGTGCTGAGTGATTTAAGCCGGGACTCCAACTGTTCCTTGGTGATTCAGGAGGAGGCGAAGCTGCCGCTCTCATGCGCAGGGTGCAGTGGGTACCACGTTCCTGTTCACAGGGTTTCTGCCCCCCTGGACCTGGGCTCCCCTTGTCCAACCAGCTAAGCTGGGTAGGAGCCTCCATAAGCGGCTCTTTGCAGGAAACCGCCCTCAACAGCAAGCCCCTTTTCTTGTCACTTTAGCAAAGCTATATTGTAACTAACTCTTAGACCAGGCATCCGCATGCTCTACTCATCTCTGGCCCAAGCACACCTTTCACATCTTTTGATCACACAGTACCTTGCTTAACGTGTGGGTTCTTTTTGTAGATCAAAGAAGTAGAAATGAAGACAAGTACTTAACAGATGACCAGATCTCTTACCTAGCTTCCCCTTCAGTAATCTTGTGAACAAGATAACATCTAGAGGAAGGTCAGGAGGAGTTGATGAGACTGTACACAGTGGGGAATGTCCACGACTCTGACCCCGTATCTCAATGATTAAGGTTACTTCCCTGTTTCCCTTTAAATCTTTCATGGCCAAGCAGAATCTTTGGGGGTGGTTTTTGGGGACACTGAGTGTACCATCTCCCCAGATTGCCAGCATTCTGATTAAAAGCATTGTTGCGGTCCAGGAGCCACACGCCTGGAGTCGAGTTCCCCGGTGAATGTGACCCGTGTCCCAACCAAGGACACCCGAGAATCACCAACACCAAGTAGAAAGATTAGCAAAGGATTTATACCAGTAGAGAAGCTTACACAAACTGTCCGGACAGGGTCCCACTCGGAGAGAAGTGAGTGAGACCCCGACTAACAGTCGGGCGAGGCCTTTATACCCTTCACAGGACAGGAAGTTCCCAAGGCGGGAGGGAGCTGTTTAATTTTGAATCAGCCAATCAGGAACCCGGTTCTTCCCGCCCCAAGCAAGCAAGCAAGCAAGTTTCTTACAGAAGCCAAAATGTGCTGTTAGCCCTGAAGCTGTTCTTCCGTTTCTTTTGTCACAGCATCTTTCCTGTCTACCAACAGTTATCTCTCTCCCTCTCTCTCTCTCTCTCACATTGACTTTTTTTTTTTTTTTTTTTTTTTTTTTGCGGTACGCGGGCCTCTCACCGTTGGGGCCTCTCCCGCTGCGGAGCACAGGCTCCGGACGCGCAGGCTCAGCAGCCATGGCTCACGGGCCTAGCCGCTCCGCGGCATGTGAGAT
>NW_006775074.1:860549-861767 GCF_000442215.2 Lipotes vexillifer
GTACGTGGGCCTCTCACTGTTGTGGCCTCTCCCGTTGCGGAGCACAGGCTCCAGACGCGCAGGCTCAGCGGCCATGGCTCACGGGCCCAGCCGCTCCGCGGCATGTGGGATTTTCCCGGACCGGGGCCTGAACCCGTGTCCCCTGCATCGGCAGGCGGACTCTCAACCACTGCACCACCAGGGAAACGCTCATATTGACTTTTGAGTGCTGAGCAAACAGACCTGATTCGGTAACACCTCCACTGCATACATAATTACCCTGATGCCATCCAGAGCCCAGGAAATCAATGTTAAATAATTACACAGTAGGGAATTTACTGTGCCTAGGGGAACATTTGAAAGAAAATGAAAGGAGATGGAGAAAAGAGGGGAACTAGGATTTGCTGACACCTCCTACGTGAGACACTGTGCTAAATGTCTCTGAGTCCGTGAGCTCATTCTCCCTCAGTATTTCTCCAAGGTAAGCATTATTATTTCTATACTGCAGATGAAGAAAGTGAGGCTCAGGTAAAGATCCCAAAGCCTAATCTTGAGATTAGGTTCTGAGAAGCCTTGTAGGAAAGAACCTTAATTTGTTTTTAATCTGATGTTCTATGAATTTCCTTGATTATGGGGCACTTTTGCGGGTAAAACCTGTTAACTGTCCCCAAACCAGTGCTTGAGTTACATGCTTAGGGAAATGCTTGACTACATGGGTTCCAGGGCCCCTTGCAGCTCCATGGTCAGTGAATCCATGCTTCTAGAACAAGTAGAATCTCATGCTGCCTTGTGGGCTCACCTCTGGCTAGAAGCGTCTTCCCAACAAGCTGTTAGCGATGCCTGAGTGGCCAGTGCCCTGCTTGACCAACTATGTCAGGTTACCAAGGTTAACAGCTGTCTCACAGCCGGCCAGGGCCTCAGGGTCCCCAGACAGCACAGGCAGAACTTGGCTAAACCCTCACTGCTCCAAGCTGGTTGGGATGTGCCTCCAGGGCCCCTAGGGTGATTGAAGCTATGCCAGAGTGCCTGGGGCCACGAAAGCCTGGCGGTCTTGCAGCATCCACTGGGGAAACATGCTTGTCCTAGAGTGTTGCCCGAAGACAGTAGAAGATGCTCCCAATGCTATGGGATCAGGTCGTCAGCATCTTGCTTTGGCATCTCTGTGTACCCTCCCCACACCCTCACCCCGGTGCCTCGCCCCTGCCATTCTCCCTCCTTTCAAGGCGTAGTTAGGGAAAG
>NW_006775074.1:861777-894101 GCF_000442215.2 Lipotes vexillifer
CAATACATGCAATGCTGGAGGCATTTGGGGAAATGAATAACCAGTGATATTTAATGCGAGAAAGCCCTGGGGTTCAGGTTTTAGAGCCTCTCTTGCTGAGAATAAGCTATTTGCTGCTTCATGGTGACAAAGTGCTTGATGTGAACAGCTCCTCTTTGCCTCCTGTTTTTAACCTAGCAGGGACCCTGTCCTCAGACTGGTCATGAATTTAAGTTGGTCAGCGTCAATATGAGGAAGGCAAAGGAATCATGAACACAGGGTTCAGGATGTTGATCACGTCATGTAGAGAAGGGGTAGGGGTTGGCACGTAGGGTGATGGGAACTGTCACGGCGTCCAAGCTCACTCTGCTCGCCCCACGACAGACCAATGAATCGGGAGACAAGGTGCTGAGGCAAGGAATACGACTTTATTTGGAAAGCTGGCAGACCGAGAAGACGGCGGGACTAAAGTCTCAAAATAACCATCTTATCGGGATTTGGATGCCAGCTTCTTTTATAGCACAGAGAGGGGGAAGAGATGAGGAAGTAAAGTAAAAAGGCCATACTTTTTGCAAATATCCCCTGGAATGGCCAGCCTCAGGGAGGGGATGTGTTAATTTCTTCTTTCTTGCAGCCATCCACAGGTGGAACAGGGTCGGGGATGTTTCCCTGAACAAAGGCACTTCGGTTTGACATTCAAGCAGCGGGGCAGCGTTCCCTGAGGCAGGCCATTGTGTATAGACAGCGTCCTTTTAGTGAACAAAAGCAACGGGGAAGCAAAGGTTAAAGCAAAAGAAACAGATCCAACATGTAGTCTGATTTGGCTTTTCCCTGTTACAGAACCACTTGGCTGTAAAGAATTGTCAAGGTTCTAGCTTTCGTTTGGGGCAGTGGGTTCTTACTACCTGATTAAAAATCATGAATCACATAACTAACCAAATAGCCAAAAGCAGATGGACCAACATTAAGAGTGTGCCGTAAGCCGAGGATTATAATTCATCCAGTTCTGTGCCTCTGCAGTCTATACACAAACAAGCAGTAAGCCAACAGAAATGGAACCTAGAGGTCCAAGGCTTCACTTTTCTTCCCTGCATCCTTCCAATCTAGTTGCATCTATATTTGTATTATTAGAATATGCAAATAGAGTTCAGCTGAGACAAGTAGGATATGACAATTATATTTCTTTATTAAAAACAATCTTTTTTTTTGGATTTAAAACTTGCCTCGATTTCTTTGCTTTTGTTTTCTATATCACAATCACTACTTCTGTCCCAGTTTTTCAAAATAGTTAAAACCCCTTTGTGAGGTGATCACACACATCCTGGTCTGCCAGTACCCCTCTCCCACGGCTGATCTCTATGTTTACATATCTCTATGGCAGCAGAGGACCTGCTTTCCCAGGACTCCCCTTCTCCTCTCCCTAGTGGTTAGATGTTCCAATTTCCTAGATCCATGTCTTCCTGTTTCTTCGTTTACTCCTTACTTTGGAAGAGTACATCTTCCGGCCATTGCCCAAGAAAAGAAAAATTTCTTTTGAGACCTTTGCATGTCCTGAGATGTTTTTAATTCACATGTAATTAGAACTGCATCTGACTGAGTATAGGGTAATAGATTGAAAATCACTTTCTCTCAGAATTTTGAAGGCATTTTTATTAGTTTTCTGTTGCTGCCATGACAAATTATGACCGCCTTAGTGGGTTAAACAGCACAAGCGTATTATCTTACACTTCCGTAGGTAAGTCTGACACAGGTCTCATGGGGCTGAAATTAAGGCGTCAGCATGGCTGCATTCCCTTCTGTAGGCTCTTGGTCTGATCCGTTTCCTTACCTTTTCCAGCTTCCAGAGGCCACCCATATTCCTGGGCTCATGGCCCCTTTCCTCCAGCTTCAAAGGCAGCAACATGGCATCTCTCTGACCTTCTTTAGCTTCATTTCTCCATCTCTTCTGTGCCTCCCCTCCACTTTCAGGACGCTTGTGATTACACTGGGTCCACCTGAGTAATACAGGATACTGTCCCATCTTAAAGTCAGCTGATTAGCAACCCCAGTTCCATCTGAAACCTTCATTCTCCTTTGCCTGAATATGTTCACAGGTTCTGGGATTAGGAGACCGACGTCCTTGGGAGGCCATTATTCTGCCGACCAGCATTGCTCACCTACCTTCTTACACTTCTGCTGAGAAATTGGATGCTTTTCTGATTCCCAGTTCTATGCATGCAACCCAAGGTTACCTACCTTAGGTAGAGGCCAAACAGGTGAGACAAAAGGCTCTAACAAGAATCACTACTTCTGGGACTTCCCTGGTGGCGCACTGGTTAAGAATCCATCGACCAGTGCAGGGGACACGGGTTCGAGCCCTGGTCCGGGAAGATCCCACATGCCGCGGAGCAACCAAGCCCGTGTGCCACAACTACTGAGCCCACATGCCCCAACTACTGAAGCCCACGCACCTAGAGCCCGTGCTCCACAACAAGAGAAGCCACTGCAATGAGAAGCCCGTGCACTGCAATGAAGATTAGCCCCTGTTTGCCGCAACTAGAGAAAGCCCGCGTGCAGCAATGAAGACCCAAAGCAGGCAAAAATTTTAAAAATGTTTAAAAAAGAATGTCTCTTTAAGAAAACAGAAGAATCACTACTTCTGCACCTGTCAAGTATTTAATATTGGCACCAACCTGTGTGATTCCCCCAGGGAGGTGATATTGCTTTGAGCTTATATTTTCACTGCGAGGAGGAGCTTCAGGTGCTTCCACTGACACCACTGTAACTGTCCTCGTGTGTTGATTCTGCCAGTTGCTAAGTATTCTGACTATTTCTTAGGAACTCAGGATCTAGCCACAGAATAAACTCATGGACCTATTATGAGTGGGACATAAGCCACAATTCCATTTATCACTGACCTCCACAAGTCCCCACTCTCATCTATGAACCACAATGTCTTTTTTCATCTCTAAGAATTGGTATGACCAAAAAGCCAGTGTCCAGTTATCTCCAAATGTGTACATTGGCCATTGCATAAGCCCCTTTGGAGAAGGGCCAGATAATTAATTAATGAGCTGAACCTGCTGACTGTTATAGTAACCATACTTTCTGCGCCACTAAGAGTGAGTGCTACTACGTAGCTTCTGCCACCCCAGAATCCAATCCCATGAACCTCACTGGAATCAGGAAGCATCCTCATATTCATTTCTGATGCATGGAAGAAATCCACTCTAGCACTTTTACATATGCCTGCATTTCCCTGGCTATTGTGTTTCTCTATGTCAAGGATAGGTCTGGGCCCTCTCAGAGGACATATTTAGGGGTGAATGCATGGGTCACACCTGCCAAATCCACTTCAGTATTACCATCTCTCACAGTCTTTGCTTTACCCTTTCTCACTTATGCTTTATAATATCTCAGATTCTTTTGGCATAGAACACTATGGAGCCCAGAGACAACAGAAACCTAGCAAACAATTAAAACCATTCTCAAGACTCCAAAGAGCTAAAATTATCTTGAAAAATAAGAACAGCTTTGGAACTCTCACACTTCCTGATTTTAAAACTTATTATAAAGTTACAGAAATCAAAAAAACTGTGATACTGGCATAAAGATAGTCATATAGATCAGTGGAATAGAATAAACCCTCACATATATGGTCAAACGATTTTCGACCAGGGTGCCAAGACCAAAGAAGGAAAGAAGTCTTTTCAACAAATGGTGTTAAGAAAACTGGGTATCCATATGCAAAAGAGAGAAGTTGGACCCTTACCTCATACAGTATGCAAAAATCAATGCAAAACGGATCAATTACCTAAAGAGCTAAAGCTATAAAACTCTTAGAAGAAAACATAGGGGAAAAAATCTTCACAACATGGGATTTGGCACCAAAAGCATAGATGACCAAAGTTAAAATAGATAAATTAGACTACATCAAAATTAAAAATTTCTGTGTATCAAAGGAAACAACAGAGTAAAAAGGCAAGCTTTAGAATGGAAAAATACTTGCAAATCATATATTTGATAAAGGCATTAATATCCAGAATATACAAAGAACTTCTACAACTCAACCACAACAGTAACAACAAAATCCAATTTAAAAATGGGCAAAGGACTTGAATAGACATTACTCCAAAGGAGATATAAAAAATGGCCAAAAAGCATATGAAAAGATTTTCAACACCATTTATCATGAGGGAAATGCAAATCAAAATCACAATGATGGGCTTCCCTGGTGGCGCAGTGGTTGAGAGTCCGCCTGCCGATGCAGGGGACACGGGTTCGTGCCCCGGTCCGGGAGGATCCCACATGCCGCGGAGCGGCTGGGCCCGTGAGCCATGGCCGCTGAGCCTGCGCGTCCGGAGCCTGTGCTCCACAGCGGGAGAGGCCACGGCGGTGAGAGGCCCAAGTACCGCAAAAAGAAAAAAGGAAGGAAATTCTGCCACATGCTACAACATGGATGAAACTTGAGGACATTATGCTCTGTGAAATAAGTCAGTAACAAAAAGGCAAATCATGTATGATTTCACTTCTATGAGCTATACAGAGTCGTCAAATTCATAGAGACAGAAAGGGCAAAGGAGGTAACCAGAGGCTGGGGAGAGGAGAGAATGTGGAGTTGTTTAACAGGTACAGAGTTTCAGTTTTGCAAGATGGAAAAAAGTTCTGGAGGTTGGTTGTACGACAATATAAATGTATTTAACACGACTTAACTGTATACTTAAAAGTAGTTAAGGTGGTAAATACTATGTTATATGTATTTTAACCACAATTAAAAAAAAAAAAAGAATGTAAGTTGCACATGAAAAACAAAAAGCCATCCTCAGTAGCCCAAGCTTAATCCACTGACTCTAGAATCTCTGGTGTGTGTTCCCATGTTGATAAAGTCAGCCTAATCTACATTTTTATTCCTCCCTCCCTCTTCTAGCACTCTGGATTTCAATTATTTAAATCATGCAGTTTGTTTGGCATGGAATATTTCCTCGGGTTTGATGATGTCAGTGGCCCCTTATGGCCCCCTGGGATCTACAGGCAAATAGGAGGTAGTAGGGCTGGGCCTTGAAGAAGCTTGACATTTCATTTCAAGGAATCCTCTGATGAGGTTAGTACCAGTCTGTAACCAAAAGGGGGACCAGCCTCATTAGATGGAGAGGAGGAACTGCTTCTTCATGCACAAGAGGCTCAGTGAAGTTTGGGGTTATTGGAGTCATCTTAATCCCCCACAAACATTCCTATTCCAATTTCAGGTGCTGCCTTTCCCAAGTAAATGCCTTAACTTTCACATTAGAGAACAAATGAGGCTGTGAATTCAACCTATATTGAATTCAACTTATGTTCAACCTATGTCTGATTAACCACTGAATTAGCTACACGAGCTCTGCAGTTTTGAGATACAGGAAATTCTTTTAGGGCAAGCATGGACTATCCCTCATTCTCTGATGTAAAATCTTCAGCCTGTCATTTTCTTTTTAAAACTATTATAGCTGAGTTAGAAGCAGCCATCCCATGTCACAACTTGTCTATTTCTTATGTCCATTATAATGGTCGATCACCGTGGCCACCAAAGCTTTGCCTTCCATAGGCAATTCATTCCAAGTGACTATGGTGGATCACTTAAGTCAGGGGTCCCCAACCCCCGGGCCATGGACCACCGGTCCGTGTCCTGTTAGAAACCGAGCCACACAGCAGGAGGTGAGCGGCAGGTGAGCGAGCGAAGCTTCATCTGTATTTACAGCCGCTCCCCATTGCTCACATTCTGCCTCCTGTCAGCATTATGGTGAGCTGTATAATTATTTCATTGTATATTACAATGTAATAATAGAAATAAAGTGCACAATAAATGTAATGCCCTTGAATCATCCCGAAACCATCCGTCCCCGCCCCTACCCGCCCTGGTCCGTGGAAAAATTGTCTTCCGCGAAACTGGTCCCTGGTGCCAAAAAGGTTGGGGATTGCTGATTTAAGTGACTGCTCAGCCAAAGCATGCTCTGGAACGCCTGAGCCTCTTCCTGTGATGCTAAACCAATCCTCATTGCCTTCAAACCTATGAAATGAGATAATGAATTCTGGATTCCCATTCCCTTGAAAGTCTGTAGCCTGCCACCATTTCTGGAACAAAGCTTTTTTTTTTTTTTGATTCAAGCATTTAAAAAGATTTATTAAAGTATAGTTGATTTACAATGTTATGTTAATTTCTGCTGTACAGCAAAGTGACTAAGTCATACATATATATATATATATCTTTTATTTTCTTTTTCATATTCTTTTCCATTATGGTTTATCACAGGATATTGAATATAGTTCCCTGTGATATACAGTAGGACCTTGTTTACAAAATTTTTATTAATCAATGTTCTTTGTTACAGAAAACATAACCCACTCTAGCTAGTTTAAATCACTGGAAGAGCTCTTTGACCTTCACATAGTTTACTTCTGCCTTTCAGGTATCTGTGTATCTGCTTTCCAGAACCTGGGTCACATGAGGATTGCTAGTTGCAAACGTTATGGAATATGTAATTCTTAAAAAAAAGCATTCCAGGCTCTGTAGTATAAGAAAGCAGTTGGAATGGATGTCAAAATGAACCAGCCTGATGTAGCTCATGTAGCAAAGATCCATAGGAAGTAATCTCTCTTGGTCTTTGAAAGTCTAAAAATTAATCACTCTAAAATGATAGTTTAGCTGTATAAAGAATAGCAGGTTGACATATTTTCCCTCAACACTTTGAGGATATTATTCTACTGTTTCTGACATATATTGTTAGTGATAAGGAGTCTTCTGTTAGAATGTCTTTTCTTTGTGGGTAGCTTTAAAGATTTTTATCTTTGATGTTTTTTGAACTTTTGCTACTAAGTATCTGGATGTATATTTGTTTTTATTTATTCTATTTAGAACTGTCTAATCTTTCACCATAAGGATTTATGTCTTTTTTTCAGTTCTGAAAAATTACCTGGCAATATCATATTAAACATTATCTACCCCATTTTCTCTTTTTCTCACCCTGTAACTCTTGCTTGCCATTCATTAGCACTTCTTATTAGATCCTCTTTGAGTCTTAGTTTCCCTTTCATAGTTTTCTTCTCCTTATCTCTGTTTTCCATCCTATATGCTTTCCAGAGATCTTTTCATTCACCATTTCTCTTTAGCTGAATCTAGTCAAGTATTTATTGTATTTTTTAAAATTTAAATGACTCTTATTCCTAGTGTGACTACATACTCCTTTTTGAGATATATCTGCACTTTTCTCTTAATGTCTTCTCTTAGTATGATGGACACTATTCTTCCCTTTACCTTTTTTGAACAGGTTAGTGATTCTTATGGCAAAGTCAGAGATTGAGCTAATATCTGTAGTTCGCTTGCTGCAAATCTTCCCGTTTGTTGTAGCTGCTAACTCTCCTTTATGAGGGTGGATTTCCTTATGTGCTGTGTCATTTTCGCCTAGGAGCTCATATTTAGCAAAAGTTGTTTTCTGGAGAAGTGCTGTGGAAATGCCAGGCATATGCATTATCCTGAGGAATGGGTTAGCATTTGCCTCTGTTGGGGGCCCCTGAATTTCAGATGAATTGTTTCATTGTGGTTTAATCAAACTTTATTGTTGGACTCCATCATAATTTTAAAATGCATTCATTGACATAATAATCCCCTACCTTTGGATGAAAGTTTGGAAAGTCTCTATGCCTTTTAAAAATAAACTTTTATCTTTTAAAATAGTTTTAGATTTACAGAAAAATTGTGAAAAGAGTACAGAGAATCCTCTTCTACTCCACACTTAATTTTCCCTATTAGAAACATCCTATATTAGTATGGTAGATGTATCACAAGTAATGAACTAATATTGACACATTGTTATTAACTAAAGTTCATACTTTATTCAAATTTCCTTAATTTTTACCTAATGTGCCTTGTCTGCTGCAGGATCCCGCTCAGGATAGCACATTATCGTCATCATGTCTTCTTAGTCTCCTCTAGACTGTGACAGTTTCATAGACTTTCCTTGTTTTTTGATGATGATTTCCTTGTTTTTGACTTTGAGGAGTACTGGTCAGGTCTTTTGAAGAATGTCCCTCAACTGAGATTTGTGTAATGTTTTTCTCATGATTAGACTGGGGTTTGGGGAAGGAGGTAAGGTGCTATTTTCATCATGTCATATCGGAGGTACATATTAAGAACATGAATTGTATCACTATTGGCATTAAACTTGATCACCAGGCTGATGTACTGTTTCTCATGTCCCCCCCTCCACCACCCCTTTTTATATTTTACTCTTTGGAAGGAAGTCACCATGTACAGACCACACTTGAGGAGAGGAGTTATGCTCTACCTCCTTGAAGATAAAGTAGCTTCATCTTCAATGGAATTCTTGGAATTCTGCTTTGCAGGAGGTCTGTCTCTCCTTTCCCATTTATTTATTTATTCACTCATTTGTTAACATCATGGACTCATGGATATTTATTGCATATTTCAGGCTACAATCTATTACTACCTTATTTATGTTGCTTCCCAAATTGTTCCAGTTTCGGCCATTGGAAACTCTTTCAGTTGGCTCCTGTATCCACTTGATATACCCCCATCAATGTGGGTCTTTTTAAAAGTACTTTCTTACTTTCTGTTATTATAAGATATGCTAGGATCATCTTGTTTATTTCCTGCTCCAGGCTTAGAATCGGCCAATTCTCCAAGTATTCTGGTTCATTTTTTTAGAGCATGGTATTAGAAACCAAGCTTTGGGTGCTAGGGGTGCCCATTGTTACTGGAGTGTCTTTAGACCTTCCAGGACCTCTCAGTTAGAAGAGTGAGGAAATAAACACATGTATACTAAACTTGTATATGTACTCATATCTATAAATATTTGTATATGTAACTATCTATACCTTTATTAAGGTAGACATGAGTTCATACTGATATCTCCAACTTTAATCCATTGC
The DNA here is from genome assembly GCF_000442215.2 of Lipotes vexillifer. NCBI lineage: Eukaryota > Metazoa > Chordata > Mammalia > Artiodactyla > Lipotidae > Lipotes > Lipotes vexillifer. The sequence goes on from NW_006775074.1 coordinate 870,658, forward strand.
CAGATGGGTCATTTTAGCCTCCTCTCCTTGTGTATATCCCTTGCATTGTAAACTCCCACTCCAACAGTGAGAAACCTGGCTGCCACCATCTGCTATCCTTTTACTTAACTGTGTAAGCAAAAGTGTGCATGTATAGTAGTGAGGAGAGATAAGAGTCCTACCTTGATGAGGTGACTTCATTCTCTCTGGTATGGGCAGATGGTTAGAGCCAACTTTTTCTTGTAGGTGTTCTCAAGGTCTCTGCAGAGACTTTCCAAGGGCCCTACCCATCAACCACAATCCTCAAAACAAAGGAGATGCATTTGATTCCCTGGAACACTCTGCCCTCAGCCTCTGGTTCACATGATGTAGTTCATGCCCTTCCTCATAGCTCCAGCTCCACTGTCTTTCTCTCATGTGATTAATGTTTGTTCACAGAAAAACACTTGGCCATCCTTTTTCTATACATTAGAGCAATGCAGGCTACTCTAGCATGGCAGCCTTCTGTTGGCTACACTACCAAAGCAATGAGGTAAAGTCATTCCTTATCCTGCTTTCCATGATTGCCTGGACCCAAGTCAGACACGTGTTCACAGTATCCCCAGACTCCAGGGGACACATATCAGGCTCTCAAGGAAGCTCCTTCATTAGGCTTGAGATGAAGAAAGTAAAATCTCACACTTCCCATCTGAAGCAAGGGTGGAGGGTGGAGGGGAACTAATAGACAACAGCTCTCTTCACATAATGTTTTTCGGGCTTCCCTGGTGGCGCAGTGGTTGGGGGTCCGCCTGGCGATGCAGGGGGCGCAGATTCGTGCCCCGGTCCGGGAGGATCCCGCGGGCCGCGGAGCGGCTGTGCCCGTGAGCCATGGCTGCTGAGCCTGCGCGTCCGGAGCCTGTGCTCCGCAAGGGGAGAGGCCACGACAGTCAGAAGCCCGCGTACGGCAAAAAAAAAAAAAAAAAAAAAATGTTTTTCTATAAATTTCTCCCCCTCTTCAAATCCAAGTCCTTTCTATATCCTTGATTTAGCTGAGGGATTCAAGAAGAGAAGGTATGGTTTGAGCTCTGTCTCACATTCACTTTGGCATCCGTCTGATAGCCATAGAATTGGTTCCCCAGTGAAACTAAAACCAGAAGAGTCCAACTTTAACAACTTCTTATGTAACATAAGAATCAGAGATTCTAGGAGTCATAGGCTTCTAGCCTTGACAGAGCACAGGTACTCAACCCAGACATAGTCACTTCAAAGAAAGCTCTGTCTAGCGCTAAACCTCAAAAATGCTATATGCGTGTTTAGATCTTACACACTCAAAGTAATTTTATCAGCCAGAGGCTTGGTTTTCTTTCTGAGGGGAACTGAAATCTCTTCACTCCCTTATTATACAAAGTTTTGCTGATGCGCTTTTTCTCACCTAAATTTTGTTTTATTAGATTTCCTTACCTCTCCCAGGCCCTAAGGGTATTTGTTAGGTCATCGCTTTAGAACTTCTTGTTCCTTCTTGGAGATCCAGGCTATAGAAAACAATTTTTTTTAAACTGAAGTCTCATCCTGCAACCATGCTAAATCAGTAATTCATTCTAGTAGATATTTATATGTGTGTGTGTGTGTGTATGTGAATATATATATATATATAATAGATGCTTTAGAATTGTCTATGTACATGATCATGTCATCTGCAAAAAAAGAGAGTTTTACTTCTTTCTAATCTATATGACTTTTGTATCTTTTCCTTGTCTTATTGTACTAACTAGATTTTCCTGTACGATAGTGAATAGAAGTGGTGAGCATGGATTTCAGATGTTGTATTTTCCAGTTTTAAAATTTTCACTTCCGGATTTTGGCCATCCAAATAGGTGTGTAGTGGTAACTCTCATTGTTGTTCGGATTTGCATTTCCCTGATGACAAATGATTTGGAGCATCTTTTCATATGCTTATTTTTCATCTGCATATCTTCTTTGGTAAGGTGTCTGTTGAGGTCTTTGGCCCAGTTTTTAATTGGGTTGTTTGCTTTCTTATTGTTGAGTTTTAAGAGTTTTAACAGTCCTTTATCAGATGTCCTCTTCAAATATTTTCTCCCAGTCTGTGGCTTGTCTTCTTATTCTCTTGACATTAGCTTTTGCAGAGCAGAAGTTGTTTTAAATAATTTAGTCCCATTTTAATAATTTTTATCTTCAAGAGCAATTGCCTGAACTTTTTATACCACGAGTACAGATATCCGATCCTTCTCCTATTTGATTGTTTTTTATAATTTCTATTTGTTTGCTGAGATTATCAATATGTTCATTCATTTTGAGTATATTTTCTTATAAAATAATTGAGTAATTATAATAGTGGTGGCTTTAAAGTTCCTTGTCTGCTAATTGGAACATCTAGGTCATCTCAGAACTGGTTTCTATCGCCTGATTTTTCTCTAGCATATGGGTTGCATTTTTCTGTTTCTTTGCATTCCTATTGATTTTAGATTGATTGCACACTGGATACCATGATGCTATGTTGAAAAGACTCTGATTTTATGTTTCTCTGAAGGATATTATTTTTCTTATTTTGGTCTAGCAGGCAGTTAACTTGATATACCCTGTGGTGGGCAGCAGCTGAAATCTTTTCTCAATCCCCCCAACTCCCACCCACTGCTTATCAGCTGAGTTCTCTGGGGCCTCCCTAACACATGTACAGTTTAGTGGTCTGCCAAGAATTTGGGCTCAGTTTATATTAAGATTTTGTGGCTCACGCCTTCTGCAGCTTCATCTTCACAGTCTCTCCCTCTAGCTTTCCAGGCACTCCACAAGCTCTGAGCTTTGTCTTGTGCTATCTCAAGGAGTAAGGCTCTGGCTTTCTGCCACCCCAAGCTTCCTGCATACTGGGCAATTTCTGTAGACAAAAAGCCTCAAGTTTCCAAATCACACCATTTGTAATCGTTGTATTTTAAGAGTGGACCCTTGTCCAGTTTGTACATGCTTTTTGTCCCTTTCCAATGCTTTCATATAGATGTTTCAAAATATTTTCCCAGATTTTTAGTTGTTGCTAAGAGAGATGAATCTAAGCAAGCTATTACTGCCATAGCCAGTCTGAATGAGTTTCTAAGGTTGTTTCTCAGCCTAGGCTTTCCTTACCCCAAGAGCAGTATGAATGTGGCCCCATATCCAGGTATAGAGCTGGGTTCGATTTCTAATTTCTTGTAACTCTATTTTCCACCCATGGTCCATAAGTGGGAAGATTCTATAGCACTTCCCCTGGCCAATCAGTATTCTAGTTCCACTTCTACCATTCAGCCTGATAGCAGCCACTTATAGGCTTGCAGCTTTAGGCAGAAAGTTCCAGCCCTGAGCCACCCTCTCCCCTGCTCCATGAATGCGGCCTTCATATTCACAAAGGCAATACAACCTCAGCATTTAAAATGTCTATTCAATCTTTTTCTTTTACTTTTATTTATTTTTTCGTTGCGTCGGGTCTTAGTTGCGGCATGCGGGATCTTTCCTTACGGCGCACAGGCTCTTTGTTGCGGCGCGCAGACTTCTCTCTAGTTGTGGCATGTGGGTTTTCTCTCTGTAGTTGCAGAGTGTGGTGCTCAGGCTCCAGGGTGCATGGGCTCTGTAGTTTGGGCACGTGGGCTCTCTCATTGAGGCACACGGGCTCAGTAGTTGTGGTGCGCAGGCTTATCTCTGTGACACGGGCTTAGTTGCCCCGCGGCATATGGGATCTTAGTTCCCCGACCAGGGATCGAACCAACGTCCTCTGCATTGAAAGGCGGATTCTTTACCACTGGACCACCAAGGAAGTCCCCGTAAAATGTATATTCAATCTTGATGTCCCTGTGGGCAGTTCTAAATCAACTCCTACTTACCAGTTTAATCTGTTCATTTACTCTTTATTTATGGAATTTAGATTTTTTTCATTTCTTAGTTTTAAGCAACATTCCTATGTGTTGGTAGTAGGCATGGAGCATCTTGCATAAGCCCGGTCACACATTTTCAACAAAAGCCCAATAATTCACTTCGCATAAGGATGTCTTAACGTATTTTTTAAAAATTCAGCTTCTATTATGCATTAACTACTTGAGGGATGGTGTGCAATTTAGTCGACTTCAAGTTAAAAGCTGACTTGAGTCACCATAAACAGAAAATGCTATGCATGTTTCAAATGAGAATTCTGAGGGAAATTGCAATTTTATAGACAAATGAAAACATTCAGAAATTATTCAAGTATTTATTGATATAGGTACTTTAAGTGCTAGAAATACAGTAGTGCATTCTCACTGCAAACACTGTACTGTGAAGTGTTACTAGCCCTCTTTAATAAATAAGGAAACAGAGACTCAGAAAAGTGAGGCTGAAGTGATTTGTCCAGGTTCACACAGTTGGTAAGAAGTTTTTACTGGCTGTTAGACCCAAGTGTTTCTAGCTGCAGTGGTCATGCTTTTGATCACTATTCTGTGCAGCTGTGGGTCTTGCCAAGAATTACCTAGTAGCATCTTGAAGACCTGGAGTAGATAGCCCAAGGAGGTAGCTGACTTGGTCCTTAAATACCTATCTATGAGACTCTTGGGGCTACTAAATGAATTTGGAGCTACCCGAGGAAGCCCCACATCAAGTAGGTTCTTGGCAGTCAGCGAGTTAAGGACCCCAGAAATCCATGATGTGTAGTAACTTACAAGTATGAGGCATGAATTTTTTTCATCCTTCAAAGTTTTTCAATATTATGTTTACACTTCTAAAAATTATTGGGCACGGAAAATATAAAAATACGAACAAAAGTCTCTGGACCACCTACCTTTATACATTGTCTCACACCTTAGAAGCAGGTACATTTACCCATCTCAGCCACAGACGTGTACGTAAGGTTAAGCAGAATACCATATCCCCTTATCCCTTGCAGCTAAGAGTGACCAGGTTATGACCGTTATGGCCAAAAATATAAGCTAGTCTTCTGGTGCTATCCCTTCTCCCTTACTATTTATTCCTGCCTAGAATGAGGAATTAATGCCCAGAGCTGCAACATCCAATTTGTGGCCATGAAGAAAAGGCCGAGAGAACTGCAGTGATGTTGGCTCTGACAGTGGGTATTTCTGAGCCAATGCCAGCATCTGTTTACACCTGCACTGCTTGTTATGGGTGATGGGGCTGGAGGGGAGAAACAACTCTATTTCTTCAAACTACAGCAGTCAGATTTTCTATTAATTGAAGGCTAAAGCATTCTTAAATGGTTCACCTTTTTAACTTTGAATAATGTATTTTAAATTCCCCTTTCTTGAATTAGCAATTCTCTCCAATATCTATTGATACCCTGCTATAAAGCATGAGTAATTGGGACTTCCTTGGTGGTCCAGTGGTTAAGAGTCCGTCTTCCAATGCAGGGGACGCGGGCTTGGTCCCTGGTTGGGGAACTAAGATCCCACATGCCACGGAGCAACTGAGACTGCACACCACAGCTACTAAGCCCACGCACGTGCTCTAGAGCCCACGCGCCACAACTAGAGAGAAGGCCGCGCACCACAACGAAGATCTCACGTGCCGCAGCTAAGACCCGACACAGCCAAATAAATAAATAAATATTTTAAAAAATGAGTAATTAGTTCACTTGCAATCTGCCACTTCTTTACTTCTCTTGGACTCTCTCCCAGACCCTTACCGATTCCTACTTTTGTTGGTTAAATAATCATTTAAAATCTATCTAGGGGTATTATATTAGTTTGCTAGGGCTGCCACAGAAAATAAATCCAATAAACTACCACAGACTGGGTGGATTAAACATCAGAAGTTTACTTTCTGACAGTTGTGGAGGCTGCAAGTCCAAGGTCAAGGTGCCATCAGGGTTGGTTTCTAGTGAGGCCCCTCTTCCTGGCTTGCAAATGGTACCTTCACACTGTGCCCTCACATGGCCCTTCCTCTGTACAGACTTGGTGGGGTTGGGGAGTGGAGAGTCAGAGAGACCTCTGGTATCTTGTCCTCTCCTTATAGGGACACCAACCAGGCCTATTGCCTTAGGGCTCTGCCCTCGTGACCTCACTTAACCTTAATTATGTCCTTAAATGCCCTGTTTCCAAATATAGTCACACTGGGGCTTAGGGCTTCAACATATGAATTTAGGGGGACACAATTCAGTCCCTAACAAATATCATTATAAATAATTTGCTGAAATTTTCCTTCCTTGTTCTATTACCTTTATACCATTTATCTTGGTGACTCACCATGAAAAATGACTGAAGTGGCTTCCTACACTTACATCTAAGAGAAAGTAACTGTGATGGTCCAGAGATTAGACGCTCAGGTTATTTTAAAGGGGGACAGGTTAGGAAGGACTCAAGTCTTTTTTTTTTAATTTTTATTGGAGTATAGCTGATTTACAATGTTGTGTTCCTTTCTGCTGTACAGCAAAGTGAATCAGTTATATATATATATATACATATATCCGCTCTTTTTAAGATTCTTTTCCCATATAGGTTATTACAGAGCACTGAGTAGAGTTCCCTGTGCTATACAGGTTAGTTATTTATTTTATATATAGTAGTGTGTATATGTCAATCCCAATCTCTCAATTTATCCCTCCCCCCTTTAGGACTCAAGTCTTTTTTTTCTTTTTTCTTTTTTTTTGGCTGCACCATGCAGCTTATGGGATGTTAGTTCCCCACCCAGGGATTGAACCCGTGCCCCCTGCAGTGGAAGCACGAAGTCCTAACCACTGGACCTCCAGGGAATTCCCAGGACTCAAGTCTTTAATGTGAACAGGACAAATCCATACAGAAAAAAAAAAGATAAAAGGAGATTTTATGGCGCTTTCAGTGAGTGTCCAATTTGTTAAGTAGAAGTTAAAACTTCAGTGAAAAATGAAAACTTAATTAACTTAGATTGTGAGGTTGTATCTAGGAACCATATGACTTGACTAAACTGTAATTTGGAAGGCAGTTAGGTGCCAGTATAAACATTTTCACAAAGGTCATTCTGAGGGTTTTGTCAAAGTCTTGGGAATAGCCCTTGAAACTGTCGATTGCTGTCTTGTGTCAGTGAGACCTGAACAGCTTGTTTTTTCTTCTTTTGAAGGAAAATAATCAAAGTTCAGTATATGTTGTTTGGTGGATATTTGTCATTGAAACCATATGTTGCTAGAAACAGGCATATCTGTGGATGTGCAAGATGCAAGGTTGCCCTCAAACTTCAGCATGAGAAAAAAAAGTATAGCAGTTAGAAAAGAAAGTACAAAGAGAGGAAAACAATAGCTTGGAGAGCATGCTAGATTTTTTTCTTGTCCCCCCACCCCCCGAATTCTATTCAAGGAAAAATAGTTTTGAGCCTCAGTCCCTTGGCAATGAATAATTTTTATTTTGCCCCCCCCCCCCCCGATTTTATTTTCATGAGCTGGAGCATGATCTTGAAAATAATGAATGAATCATTGCTGCCAAGGAGTCCAAGGAAAGGCGAAGCTGTTTCTGATGAATGATGGCGACATAAGTATTTTGAAATAGCACTGTAATTTCATTTCCTTCTAAGTCTTTTTGAATAAACTAGAGTCCATGAGTTGAAATTACAGCAAGAAGCAATTAGGTCTTGACGGAAGAGAGAAGTTCTTGGGGCAGTCCCAGGGTGAGGCTTTAAGACATGGCACTGTTTCCTCAAGGAGGCTGAGACATCTCTCTCCTCAGGGGTACTTGTCTGGGAAGTAGGGCTCAGTGAAGAGTCCTCTGCTGGGTATTTGTCTCATCCTGTGATTCTGAAGCCAGGAGGGGCAGGAGGGTGTGCTGGTTAATGTCGTGGCTCTGATAGGGTTTGACAAACCAGGGCTTGAATCCATATCAGCCATGTGTGTTCTTGGGCAACTAAATTAACTTCTCTGAACCTCAATTGTATGACCTGTAAAATGGGCCACTTGAGAGGATGAAACAATGCATGTAAAGTGCTTGCCCTGTTGCAATTGTTCAATAAATGGCAGCTGCCATTATTATCTGTAAGGTGCCCGACAGAGCTCAGAAAGGAAGGGTGAAATGAATTGACAGCGGTGGAGCAAAGACTGTGGCTGGTACCATATGCTACCAGGACCTCCCACTCACTCTCTCACTTAATTTTACAACTACATTGCACGTATTTATTCTTTCTATTCTTCATTCCGATGTGTTCCCATCTTTGAGGCTTTTGTTTTGGTTTGTGATTGGTTTATTTAGGGGGCATCACACTAAATGAGTTTGAAGGCCATTGCCTTGGAGCACCCTGTAGGCAACAAGGGGCTTAGATTCTTCCGAGCCTGCCTCGGGTATGGATGGACACTGCCCTCCTCAGCATGACTTTGGCTCTTAGAACTAAGCTACTCCTACACTGAGGAGCCACCATCTCCTTTCTGATAAACTTGCTTCCACATTACAAGAAAGAAGAGCTCTTTCTCCTCCATTGTTATGACCGTCTCCCAAGAACCACCTCCTGAGCAGTCAAACCCACTTGGTGCACCACAGGAGAAAAGAACGAGCTCTTTTTGTCACACTCCTGGGCATGTTTATGTGTGCTATCGTGAGCTGGGCACATTAGAATTTCATTTTTAGTAAATACTCCTCTAGCTGTAGGGTTCCTTTTACAAAAGCAAATGTCTCAGTAACCACGTAAATGATCAGTTATTAATGCATGAGCTCCTATTTGCCACCAGAGCTTGGACTAGGGTGAGTCAAGTGAGGTGCTGAGGTCACAAAGTTTAAGGAGGCCCTTGCACAGCCCTGAGAGTGAGTACCTTCTTAAGTTTTGCAACCTTTGCACCTTGTTCGCCTCATCCTGGTTAACCCAGTGGTCTCTGAACTGGCCTGCACGTGCTGGTCTTGTCCCCTTCAATTAATTCTTCATGCCATGGGTTAAGGTGACTCAGCTGAGCCTGTCATCTCCAGATTGAAACTCCTTAAAGACCCCCATTGCCTGCAAAAGCCTACCTACCATGTAGCCTCGCCTCTCCTCTCTTTCCACCTCAACTCCTGCTGGGCTGAACTACTAACTTGAAGTTCCTGTGTGTTCTGGACCTTTGCACAGCCAGATCTTCCTGCCTGGGAGCCCATCCACCCTTTATTTACCAAGAAATTCTTTTTTAACTCCACTCTGTCTTTCAAGTATCAGCTGAGGACCACATCCCCACATCCTGACTGCCTAGTCTAGGTTAAGAGCCCCTCTTCTGTGAAAGCACAGAGCCCTGGTCTTCCTCCAGTCCTTTTGTTAAAATCAGAATTGCTTCTGTGCTTGTCTGTCTCTCCCATTAACTTGGTTGCTGCCTGTGGAAGGAAGTTAGACTTCTCTTGAGTGCCTAGCACAGGGTAATCGGGAATAAATGTGGGTCAGATGTCTACGTAGCACAGGTAATATCTTACAGATACTGCTGTGTTTCTCCACCCCCAACAAACCTTAAGACATCAGAATTAGGCCATGAGATATACTGCCTCAGAGAAAAGGGTTGTAAATACCACCTAGAAGAAGACCCCCAAGCAAGTGAGAAGGAAAATATGATGTGAAAGGGAGCTCCTTCCACACAGGAAAAGGAAGGAGAAAGCCCCTGGGGTGCTGGGAAGATGAAAGGGAGAGAGAGTGAGAAAAGAGGAAGAAGAGGGAGAAGAGAAGGAGAAAAAGGAGAAGGAGGAGGGGAAAGTGTCCCCCAACTCACGCTGCTCTCCCCAGACCTTGGAGGGGTTGAAAGCAGAAACATCTGAACAGGGCTTGGATGCCCTGCCTTCTCAGATATGGACTGAGGACGCTTCGCGCTTCACAGAGAGGCATGTGCCCTTGTCGAGCACAGCAAGGGAGCAGTAGAGCAGCAAGGATGGAGTGAGGGTGGCTCTGTGTGAATAGGATACACGTACTTAATTATTTCTTATCATGCCACAGGTATTTCAGGGGTGGCGCTTGCTCCTTAGGGTATCTGATCTCATTATAAACAGTGCCATTCCATTTTGGGGGAAAAAACAAGAGGGGACAGTGCCTGAGAGATAATTAGAACCTGTGAACTCATCAGCTATTCAGCTCTCATGTCCTACCAGTCATTTCTCATTAGGATACAGAGCCGAGAGACACACACAAATTAAACTCCTGGGTAGCAGGGAGCCTCTGTTCTTCAGCAGAAAAAAAAAAGAGAGGCTATGGTAGAGTGGAGCTTGTGTGGAGCAATTACCCTGGTCTGTGCAAGAAAGAGTGAAGCAGGAGGAAGGCATCAGGTGGAAACCAAGGGCAGAGAGATGGGAGCACGGAACAGAAGGGTCACACACCCACTTATTTATCCACGAGCTCATTAAATACGGACTGAGCACCTATATTTGCCAAGCACTGTGGAAACACAAGTAAAAATGATAAGGCTGAATCTTTTTCTTTCTAGTTGAGGACATTTAAAAGTACATAAACATATCACTATACAGTGTGTTTTGAGATAGCACAGAAGAGGGAGGAGTTATTCTTTCCAGAGAGGGAAAGGCATCCAAGAAGGGGTAAATCTGAGTTGGTATTCCATTTCCACTCCTACTTGCCTAACACCCACTGGCTGTACTGCAATTCAGGTCCTACACTACCTACCCAGAGTTAGCACAGACCACACAGGTTCAGGGCAAACCCCTCCACAAGGCTATTCTCACTTGAGATGTCAGCCACACTTTCCAGAGGCCACCTGTACTTCTGACGGCCTGGCTACAAATTCAGGGGTTCCCATAATTCCCTCAGGTGGGATAAATCACTAGAAAGACTCACAGAACTTAGGAAGGCACTCTACTTAAGATTACAGTTTTATTATTATAGATACACATAGAGTGAGGTATGGGAGGGTTGCAGGGCTTCTGTGCCCTCTCCCTGTGGAGTCCACCCTACTGACATATGGATGTGTTCACCAATTGTGAAGATCCACTGAGCTTCAGTGTTCAGAATTTTTATTGAAGTTTCATTTCATTATATAGGCAGGATCGATTACATCATTGGCCATGCAATCTCCAGCCACCTCCCATCCCTGGAGGTCAGTGTGGTGTAAAGTTCCAAGCCTCTAATCATGTAGCTGGACTCTCTGGTGATCAGCCCATCCATCCTGAAGCTATGTAGGGAGTCCACTGGGGAAACACCTCATTAGCATAACAAAGGCATTCCTATCATTCAGGAAATCCCAGGACTTTAGGTGCCAGGAATTCCTGGACAAAGACAGACAAATTCTTCATCGGAGCACAGTTGGGTTTAGAAGGTTGACCAGAAGTTCAGTAGATGGATATCCCAAGTGAGTCACCAATTTTTTATGTGACTGAGGAGACACTGCCAACCTGGCCTCCAAACCATCTCTCCTCACTCAGCATGATGCAGGAACTGTAATTTCTACAATTATGACCACTACTTGGGAGTAAGTCATTGACAGCTCAGTCTGTCAACCTGGAGAGAAGGTGAATGATCAAAGAGCAATTCAAAATCAATTATCAGGTTAGTTCTGGTAGAGAGAAAGATCCCAGGAGAATCAAGTTTAGGGGGTTTGGGTTTAAACCTTGCCCTGGTAACCTAGCCATGAAATCTTGGGCAAGTCACTTAACCTCTCTGGGCTTCAATCCCTCTTATCTCTAAAGTGAAGGTTTAGGACCACATGCCCTCTAAAGCCTGTGGCTGACACTACATGTAGGCTAACCCAACACCCTTTTGAAAAGGCCAAGAGAATCTCAGGAGTGCTGGCCTAAACCGCTGAACCTAAGCCAGCCACCTACTTCCCTGAGAGCAAAACATTGTCATGTGAGCAAAACAAACCCCTATTTATCTGAGCATGGTTAGTTGGATTTCCTGTTCTATGCATTTGAACCCCTTGCTAACTGATACCAGGTTCCTATAGGTCTGGAATTCTAAATACTTATTGAAGGCTGATAAGGCATAAAGCACTGTGTGAGGTACACAGATAATCATTATGTATAGTCCTGCCTTCCAGGAATGCACAGCTTAAGGGGAAGAAAGGCTGGGGAGTTCCATGGGCACTTTGCATCCTCTTTGAGGTCAGACTGGTTTGAATCCAGGCTTTATCACTTCTGGGCTCTGCAACCTTGACTGAGCTCCCAGGCTTGTAACCTCATTCACAAAATGGAGATGATAATGCCTTTGTTAATGTGTACTACTGTCTGGAGGCTGAGAGTTTATCTTTACAGAAGCCTATTTCCCCAGCGCAGTAGGTCTTTACTGCCCTAAAACAAAACAAAACAAAACAAAAACTTAGAATATGCTTACTCTCCACTGGTGTTCTGTATTCTAATGAGTGATTTGGCAAATCTGGTGAGTCACATTTTCCCCAGGGCCAAACAGCTCTTAACTACTTTGTTTATGTAGTTACCTTCCTTTGTTACATTCTGTATTTCCTTTTAATCTGCAGTGTTTTATGGCTCTCCTGATAGGAAATTGTTCCCTTTGTTGAATAGGTGGAATTTTAAATACAGGAACCCACTGCTTTTCACAAATTCACTAAGCACTCCTTCACTACAACCTGTTTTCACTAACCGAAAGAAATCCAAGATGTGAATGAAAAATGTCACCTGCCATATTAGTAAACAGAGGATGTTGCAGCCATCAAGCCAGCAGCCACTGCAGCAGCCCCCAACTGTGCACCCCCTCCAGATGGAGAAAAGGCGGATACTGGCCCGAGATAGTTAAGGTGCATGTCAAAGAAATGATTTCAATGAGCCCAGACTCTTGCATCTTCCCATACATAGAAAAGTGCTAAATTCATTAACTTGAGATATCTGATTTTCTTCAATTAACAGTAATCTTTTGATGTTCTAGTTTCCTGGGTTTTGTTGCAAAAACTCCTGAATATCCTGGCTTCTCCCTTATCCCTTCAGAACAGTCCCTCAGAGCAATCTGAGAGGCTGTCTCCCGGGCTCAAGTCCTCAGAAAATCCACCAAATAAAACATAATTCTCAACTTTTGCATCATGCATCTTTTTCAGTCAACAGAGGATTTTCGTTTCTGTAAAAAAAAAAACAGAAAGGCAAAAATTGAAAATAGCATTCAACATTTGTTTTCAGGGAGCCTTAATAAATGCAGCACACATGCCAGGAGCAAAAGCAACATTGCCAAACTCCTTTCCCAGGAACCACATTCAGCATCGCAGCATCAAGCCGCCATAGCTTTGAACTGTGTCTGTGAACATCCATGCTTTATCTCCATTTATTTTGTGCATGTGGTAGCAAGATGTATCCCCAGGTAATTGATTCTTTGCTTTACACTATTTCGGCTTACAAAATGTTTCATAGGAACGCTGTACTTTCAGATAGCGGAGAAAACCTGTACTACGGTGAGTGCCAGAAAGTTGGGAATGGTTGGAGAAGCAGAGAAGTTATTTGAATATCAAGGAGTTTCTAGAAAGCTGTGGAAAGAAGCCAAGAAATTCCTCAAGCAGCCACATATTGTTACCGTGTCCAAGCTCGCTCTGCTCGCTGCATGACAGGCCAATAAATCAGGAGACAAGGTGTTGAGGCTAGGAATACGACTTTATTTGGAAAGCCAGCAGACCAAGAAGATGCCAGAGTAATATCTAAAAAAAACCCCATCTTATCAGGGTTTGGATTCCAGTTTCTCTTATAGAACAGAGAAGGGGAGGAGGAAGTAAAGTAAAAAGCCCATGAGTTTTACAAATATCTCCTGGAATGGCCAGCCTCGGGAAGGGGATGTGTTAATTTCTTCTTTCTTGCAGCCATCCACAGGTGGACAGGGCCAGGATGTTTCCCTGAACAAAGGCACTTTGGTTTAACATTCAGGCAGAGGGGCAGGGTTCCTTGAGGCAGGCCATCCTGAACAAAGGCACTTTGGTTTAACATTCAGGCAGAGGGGCAGGGCTCCCTGAGGCAGGCCATTGTGTATAGACAGCGTCCTTTTAGTGAACAAAAGCAACGCGGAAGCAAAGGTTAAAGCCAAAGAAACAGATCCAACATGGAGTCAGATTTGGCTCTTCCCTGTAACAGTATCAGAAATCTCCCTGCTGGCCTCTTGGGTTTGCTATGGGATGGGAGGAAGTTGTATTTGATTGGAGAGAAGAGTAGTCTTGATAGAAAGTTGCAGAAGATTCTTTCATGACAAGGGCCGGATATGTACAATGTTTGTGAAATTTCCCTTCTCTCAGATGGACTTGAGACTTTGCATAGCCTGTTCCCAAAGAAACTTTGATCTTCCCCCTAACTGCCTAAAAGAATTTAGAGAAATAGAAAATCGGAGATTCTACAAACCCAACACAATGTTCACTTCTCCAGTCTTGGTTTTTACAGATAAAAAATGGAAAGTGCAGGAACTGGCAAAAGTGTATGGGTCACTCAGACTGCAGCCCAGAAATTATTTATAAATAATAGTAATACAGTGAAACAAGTGAACAGCAAGTAGACCCCAGGCTGTGAGGGGCAACTTGAGTTCATGGCCCAGAGGTGGGGGGTTGGGGAATGGGATGGTACAGAGCCAGAGCTGGCTAAAGAGGAATTTATGAGATAACATGGAGATAGCACTTAGGACACTGCTGACACCTACAAGTGCTCAATAAACATTTTCTCTTCTTCTTATTTTTCCTTTCCTTCCCCCTCTTCCTCCCCATCTTGCCTGGGCTGCAGAGGCAAAACAAGGGGGATTGGCTTCCCTGGCAGCAGCCCCATGTTGGAAGCAGGAGGGATGGGAGTGGAAGTGATGATGTTGAATTTGACCTGAGCCCTGTGATCCTGGAAAGCAGGAAAGGTTAAGAAATCTCCTCACCCTTTGTGCTCTGGGAAATGGCTTACTGCAAAGACCTACCCTTCCCTGTATGACTTAGATAAGGCTCAGGGGAACCCCCCTTGTTATTCTATGACAAGGCCAGACATAGACATTCCAAATTACCATTGTTGGCCTCAAAAATGATTAGATGAACTGTTTGGCCTCACTGATCAATAGGGACAAAATGCTGTTAACCAAACTTTGGTTAAAATTCTCTCATTTCTGAAACGCTATATGTTAAATGTATCTTATAATCATTCACAACACATATTAGCATAGTAAAAATTTGTAGTAAAGAAAAAAAAATTCTTTTTAAATTATCTCATTTCCACAGGCCCCTGACCTTTGGCCCACCCTCAGCTTGAGCCAGCATATAGCTCCTCATTATGGTTTCTTTTGGAAAAGAGGCTGGCCTCAGGGAAAAACATTCTCTGAACTACTGCGTGGGACCCTTTCATTCCCCTTCACCCCATGGGTTCTTCCTAGCCTTGTATACTCTGCTCTACAGGAGAAAACTCCTTTCCCCCACACTCTTGAGATGCTTGCTGGTCTTTTGGACAGTGTTCTCCTTATATAGTCACTCTCCCCACCTTGCAATAATCCCTTTTAATAAAATCTTACTTTTTTTTTTTTTTTTGACAGAATGTTGTGATAGACAGCTTCCGAGATGGTCCCAATGATCCCCACTCCTGGAATTCGCTCTTCACTCTTGTATAATCCCCACCCCTTGAATGTGAGAAGGACCTAGTACTTTGCTTCTAATGAATAGAATACATGGCAAAAGCGATTGGATGTCCCTTCTGAGATTAGGTTGCAAAAGACTCTGATTTTTGTCTGAAATCAAATTTTCTGGCTGATTTCTGTCACAGCCTCTGGAACTGTGAAAAACAAATTTTTATAGTAGTTTATAAGCTACTCAGTCTGTGGTAGGTTATTATAGCAGCTCAAATGGACTAGACGTGAGTGATACTGTTCCCCGTGAATTTAAGGTTCTTGCTTCGTCTTGAAAGAATTCAGAGGCAAAGTGATAGGCAAGAAGTACCTATTTATTAGAGAGAATTATTTAGAGAGAAACATGCTCCACAGACACAGTGTGAGCCATCTCAGAAGGTGGGAGAGCCTCGAAATATAGCGTGGTTATTTTTTATGGGCTGGGTAATTTCATAGGCTAATGAGTGGGAAGATTATTCCAATTATTTTCGGGAAGGGGCAGAGATTTCCAGGAATTGGGCCCCTGCCCACTTTTTGACCTTTTATGGGTGGCCTGAGAACTGTCAAGGCACTGGTGGGTGTGTCATTTCGATGCTAAGGTATTACAGTGAGCATATAATGAGGCTCAAGGGCCACTGGAAGTCAGTCTTCCACCATCTTGGACCCAGTTGGTTCTAACCAGTCTTTGCCATGTCCTACGGCTATACCATTCTTTTAAAGGTTATGCCCTGCCCCATTCCCTTCTGTTTCAATATCTTTGTAGGGGAACAAAATTTGCTACCCCAAAGTGTCTCTTTGGCATGCAGATTATTTCAAGCTGAGAACAGTCAAGGCCCAAAAGACTCAGGAAGAACCTTTGACCTTCCCCCTAACTGCCTAAAAGAATTTAGATAGAGGGCCTTTTCCCAGAATAGAGCTATCACCAGAGATATCTGCAAAGAATATTGCTCTGGTGTGATGGGGAGAAACTCGGCAGCAGCTAGAGATCAGAGTCCACTCTGTGTCCCATTGCCTCTGTACGGCCCAGCAAACATTTGTTTATCAAACATTTGCTTTTTCATCTGCATGTGAATTGCCTTCCTCCATTTTGAAGTCCCAAACAACTACCGCCAACATCCTCTTTGTTCTTTAGCTGAAAATGGTATTTAAGGTGAGGGTTTCAGCCATTTTGGCAAGTTACTCAGTTTTCATGGGGCTCTCTTATATATACATGTTATTAAACTTTTGTTTGATTTTTTCCTGCTAATCTGTCTCATGTCAACTTAATTCTTAGACCAGCTAGAAGAACCTAGAAGAGTAGAGGAAAATTTCTTCCTCTCAACACCTGACTGCATCCTTTTGAGTGACCCTAAACCACGTTTAGGTTTAGCTGGTTGAGGACCAGCTAAACCACGCTTAGATTCCTGACCCACAGAAACTGTGTGGTAATAAATGTATTAAGCCACTAAATATTGGGAGTAATTTGTTTCTCAGCAATAGATAACTAATGCAAGGTTGATGATGGGAGCCCACCACAGAGGTCTAGGATCTGAGGACAAAATGTCAGCCTCCTATGGGTAGCCCCTGAGTAGCTGCAAGAAGACAGACCAAGCATGGTGGTTAAGTGCTGAGAGACTGACTACACAGACAGACAATGGCCAGACCATACCTTACAATAGAACTCTGCAGCTACAAGCCCTGGAAGCTCAATCACAACCTCTGCACAATTGTCCCAGAATGGTGAGGACTTGGCCAATGAGGGCCAACTTTCTTATTTTTTGCTCTTACTTTCAACTCAGGACCAAGCATAAAAAGTCAAATATGTTCCCCAAGTCAATTACATAAAATGTTCCCCTTCTGGGACTCCTGCTTCCCCATGCCAACAAACTCCAGTCAAAACCTCCAATCCTGAAGCTAACCCTACAATTTTTATTTTTAATTATTACAGAGCTTTCACACACTCCCTGCTTGCCTTTGAAAGGCAAATGGCAAGTGATTGTGGTTGACTCCCTTGTTATAGCAAGCTTAGAGTACTAGCCTCTGTTTGCTCTCATTTGGGTGGTCTTTGTTTATATCCACAGCACTCTCTTCTTGTACTCACATGTGTTCTGCTGCCTCCTACTGGACACCTGTTCTAGACATCCCTGCAGACTACTGTAGGAGCAGTAACCAAGCTGGCTCATGACCAACCATCTTCTTCCTCCTCCACTCTATATGTTAGCATTCACTATGGGTTATAATGTGATTAATTGCTTATTGACTGGAGCCTTTCATTTATCCGGGTTAGATGGGGAGGGTGTTGATAGAATGAATTAAAACTTCCCTTTCTTCCTCACTCCAGAGCTCAAAAGAGAAACATAGGTTCAGAATGAAGTTACAGAGCCCTCATGGCCAGACAGTGAGAGAAAGCTCTGGATTGTAACCAGGGTGGGGAAGGATGGTCTCTATCCATAGCCTGGGTTATTGTTTTCTAAGAAATAAGCCAAAAGAAGAAATTTGAACTTCTCTAATTTCCCATACTGGGAATAGAAAAGTCTAAAGAAAGAAATGACTCTGGGTGGTGGTAAAATACGTTTCATTTCAGATACTTTTGGGGGGAAAAACATGTGCAGCTCAGAGTGTAAAACTCACCCTACCCCCACTGTTCTTCAATCTTCCCAGCATTTGACTGTCCCAAAGCTCCCTTGCCCCACTCCCTTCTTTCCTAGCAGAGCCAGAAGATAAGAAGACCAGAGTTTATCCCACAGTTCTGTTAAGCCAGATAAAGCCACTGACAGTCATCAAATGCCTGTAACTATGGAATTCTAATGTCCAACAAGGGTATTAGGGATTGATTATTCTGAAGGGAGGATCAGGCAGGTATTTGAGGTGCAAAAGAGAGAGGATTATGAGAAGAAAAAGTTAGGAAATTGTATAGATTTGAAGCTCTAGACAATAAGGTATTTTTTTAGAATGTCTCTCTTTTGTTTTTGGTTTTGCTTTTTTAAAAAAATTGAAGTATAATTGATTTACAACGTTTCAGATGTACAGCAACGTGATTCAGTTATATATATATATATATATATATATATATATATATATTTTTTTTCAGATTTTTTTCCATTATGGGTTCTTACAATGTAGGAGCAGTAACCAAGCTGGCTCATGACCAACCATCTTCTTCCTCCTCCACTCTATATGTTAGCATTCACTATGGGTTATAATGTGATTAATTGCTTATTGACTGGAGCCTTTCATTTATCCGGGTTAGATGGGGAGGGTGTTGATAGAATGAATTAAAACTTCCCTTTCTTCCTCACTCCAGAGCTCAAAAGAGAAACATAGGTTCAGAATGAAGTTACAGAGCCCTCATGGCCAGACAGTGAGAGAAAGCTCTGGATTGTAACCAGGGTGGGGAAGGATGGTCTCTATCCATAGCCTGGGTTATTGTTTTCTAAGAAATAAGCCAAAAGAAGAAATTTGAACTTCTCTAATTTCCCATACTGGGAATAGAAAAGTCTAAAGAAAGAAATGACTCTGGGTGGTGGTAAAATACGTTTCATTTCAGATACTTTTGGGGGGAAAAACATGTGCAGCTCAGAGTGTAAAACTCACCCTACCCCCACTGTTCTTCAATCTTCCCAGCATTTGACTGTCCCAAAGCTCCCTTGCCCCACTCCCTTCTTTCCTAGCAGAGCCAGAAGATAAGAAGACCAGAGTTTATCCCACAGTTCTGTTAAGCCAGATAAAGCCACTGACAGTCATCAAATGCCTGTAACTATGGAATTCTAATGTCCAACAAGGGTATTAGGGATTGATTATTCTGAAGGGAGGATCAGGCAGGTATTTGAGGTGCAAAAGAGAGAGGATTATGAGAAGAAAAAGTTAGGAAATTGTATAGATTTGAAGCTCTAGACAATAAGGTATTTTTTTAGAATGTCTCTCTTTTGTTTTTGGTTTTGCTTTTTTAAAAAAATTGAAGTATAATTGATTTACAACGTTTCAGATGTACAGCAACGTGATTCAGTTATATATATATATATATATATATATATATATATATATTCTTTTTCAGATTCTTTTCCATTATGGGTTCTTACAAGATTTTCAATATCCTTCCCTGTGCTATGCTAGGTCCTTGCTGTTTTTCTATTTTATGTATAGTGGTCTGTATCTGTTAATCCCCAAATTCCCAATTTATCCCTCCCCTGCCCTTTCCCCTTTGGTAACCATAAGTTTGTTTTCTATGTCTGTGAGTCTGTTTCTGTTCTGTAAATAAGTTCATTTGTGTCATATTTTAGATTCCACATATAAGTGATATAATATTTGTCTTGCTCTAGGTAGATAGCGTTAGAATGGAGTAGAATTGGAGGACATCCAGCTGGTGTTGGAGAATTGCTTGGTGGTATGGAAAAAACTCCACACACACATTGAAATTAGGTCCAGAACCCGTGAGGTCATATTATACTGCTTCACTATGGTATAAGAACCTTCAAATAATATACTTAAATTTCTCCCCTTTCAGCTTTTATTCTATTGGGTTGGCCAAAATGTTCCTTTGTTTTTTTTTGTTTTTTTTTTTTTTTGCGGTACGCGGGCCTCTCACTGTTGTGGCCTCTCCCGTTGTGGAGCACAGGCCCCGGACGCGCAGGCTCAGCGGCCATGGCTCACGGGCCCAGCCGCTCCGTGGCATGTGGGATCTTCCCGGACCGGGGCACGAACCCGTGTCCCCTGCATCGGCAGGCGGACTCTTAACTACTGTGCCACCAGGGAAGCCCCCCATTAAGAGAATTTTATAAAGACTGAAATAAATGGAAATCTGAAGGTGCAATGTCTGGTGAATACGGCAGATGAATCAGAACTTCCCAGCCAAGCTGTAACAGTTTTCGCCTAGTCATCAAAGAAACACGCAGTCTTGCGTTATCCTGATGGAAGATTATGTGTTTTATGTTGGCTAATTCTGGACATTTTTTGTCGAGTGCCACTTTCAGTTGTTCTAATTGGGAGTAGTACTTGTTGGAATTAATCATTTGGTTTTCCAGAAGGAGCTCATAATAGAGGACTCCCTTCCAATCCCACCATATACACACATCACTTTCTTTGGATGAAGACCGGCCTTTGATGTGGTTGGTGGTGGTTCATTTCGCTTGCCCCAGGATCTCTTCCGTTCCACATTATTGTACATTATCACTTGTCATCGCCCGTCACAATTTGTTTTAAAAACGGAACGTTTTGGGCTTCCCTGGTGGCGCAGTGGTTGAGAGTCCGCCTGCCGATGCAGGGGACGCGGGTTCGTGCCCCGGTCCAGGAGGCCCCCACATGCCGCGGAGCGGCTGGGCCCGTGAGCCATGGCCGCTGAGCCTGCGCGTCCGGAGCCTGTGCTCCGCAACGGGAGAGGCCACGACAGTGAGAGGCCCACGTACTGCAAAAAAAAAAAAAAAACAAAAAAAAAAAAACAAAAAAAACCGGAACGTTTTCATTATGTTTAAGTAGAGAATCTCCTGTGGAAATAGAGTCAAGAAGGTTTTTTTCACTTAACTTATGTGGAACCCAAACATCAAAGCAATGAACATAATCAAGCTGGTGCAAATGGTTTTCAGTGCTTGATTTGGGTATTTTGAGTATGTTGGCTATCTCCCGCATGGTATAACGTTGGTTGTTCTCAATTAATGCCTCGATTTGATCACTATCAACTTCAACTGGTCTACCCAACCATGGAGCATTGTCCAGTGACAAATCTGCAGTATGAAACTTTGCAAACCACTTTTGAAATGTTCAGTCAGTCACAGCACCTTCTCCATACACTGTACAAATCTTATTTTGCGTTTCAGTTGCATTTTTACCTTTTCTTGAAATAATAAAGCATAATGTGCCGGAAATGTTGCTTTTTTTCTTCCATCTTCAATATTAAAATGGCTACACAAAAATTCACCAATATTGATGCTTTTTTTAAAAAAATGCATGCTGATATGACAGCTGTCATGATACAATCTAACAAATTGTTCTGAATGACGTTAAAGATAACTCAGTGCTACTAGAGCCATCTTATGGAAAAAAGAGCCATCTTACTGAACTTTTTGGCCAACCCAATATTATTGTCATACATTTGACTTTTGCATATATTACAAACCCCAAATTACATTTTTTATTTTGTTTAAACAGTTGATACTCTTTTAAAGAGATTTAAATAATTTTTAAAGCTCTCGTATATCTGCTCATGTAGTTAATCTTTCCGCTGTTCCACAGTCCTTTGTATAGACCTACATTTCGATTTATTATTTTCCTTCTGCCTGTTTAATATTTTGTATTGTGTGGGTCTGCTAGTGATGAATTCTTTCATACTTTGTATATCTAAAAACTATGTATTTTGTCTTCATTTTTAAAAAGATATTACATTAGTTTTCTAGGGCTGTCATAACAAAATAACCAGACTGGTGTCTTAAAGAACAGAGATTTATTTTCCCTCATTTCTAGAAGGCAGAGGTCCAAGATCAAGGTGTTAGGTTTCTCCTGAGGCCTAGGTTTCTCTCTCTCTGCTTTCTCATTGTGTTCTCACTTAGTTGTCCCTCAGACTGAGTCTGTGTCCTAATCTCTTCTTCTAATAAGGACGTCAGTTATATTGGATTAGGGCCCATCCATATGACCTCATTTTGTTTTAATTACATCTTAAAAGCCCTGTCTCTAAATACAATGACATTCTGAGCTACTGGGGGGTTAGAACTTCAACATATGAATTTGTAAGGGTGGGGGGCACAAGTCAACCCAAGACAGATATTTTTTCTAGGTACAGAATTGTAGGTTGACAGTTTTCTTTCAGTGCTTTAAAGATGTGGCTCCACTATCATCTCACTTGCATTGTTTCCTGTGAGAAATATGCTGTCATCTTTAATTTTGTTCCTCTGAATATATTGAATCTCTTTTCCTCTGGCTGTTAAGATTTTTTCTTTATCTAAGATTTTGAACAATTTTATTATGATTTGTTTTGGTGCTGCCTTCATGTTTCTTGTGCTGGGGATTCACAGAACTTCTTTGGATCTAAGGGTTTATCATTTTTGGTCTGAAGCAGAAGTGATCTTCTCTTAGGACTCTTCACAGAAATAGAATTGTGGCTCAAATATTTGAAATTTTTAAATTCTGATTCTTTTTACCAGTTTACCATCCATAAAGTGTCAACCAATTTACATCCCCACCAGCATACAGTATCACGTTCTTTTTAACTCGTCAGTCTAATTGGCTAAAAAAGTTCTCATTGTTTTCATTTGCATTTCTTTGATTACCCACGGAATCAAACCTTTGTTCATGTTTATTGATCATATGTTTTCATTTTTCTTCATTCATTCAGTCATGACCTTCTACTATGCACCAGGAAATGTTTTATGTGCTGGGGATACTGCAATAAACAAGAGAGGTGGCTCTTCCTTCATGAAACTGGTCTTCTAACGGGAGTAGGGGGAGATGGGGTGCGTGCGCGTGCACACACACACACACACACACATACAATTTCAGATATTGATACAAGCTATAAAAAAATAAGACAAGGTGATGTGATGAAGAATGACTTGGGATGGGGACTTTCCTATATTGGGTAATTGCAGAAGATTTCTCTGAAGATGTGATTTTTGAACTATAACCTAAATTATGAGAAAGAGCTAGGTATGCAAAGATATGGGACAAAAACAACAGAAATAGGAAACAGCAAGTGTAAATGTTCTGAGGCAGGGATGAGTCTAGTTCATTTGAGGACTAGAAGAAATCCCATGTGGCTAGACAGTGGTTAGCAGGAGAGAAAGTTTTAGGAGCTTAGCTCAGAGAGCTAGGCAACAGAAGATCTGTAGAAGCTATAAGGCCACAGTAAGGAGTTTACATTTTATTTTAAATGTGAATTATCTATACAAATCCTCTGCCCATATTTTAATTGGAGTGGTCACATTTTTAAACTGATTTTTTAAAATTCTTGTTGTATTAGGAATATTAACATCTAGGTTTATGTGTTGTAGATATTTCCCTCTGTTTTTCATTTGCCTTTTTTTTTTTTTTTTTGGGTACGCGGGCCTCTCACTGTTGTGGCCTCTCCCATGGCGGAGCACAGGCTCCGGACGCACAGGCCCAGCGGCCAT
>NW_006775074.1:894291-895747 GCF_000442215.2 Lipotes vexillifer
TGGGTCCTTCCTGGACCAGGGCTCGACCCCGTGTCCCCTGCATTGGCAGGCGGACTCTCAACCACTGCGCCACCAGGGAAGCCCCTCATTTGTCTTTTAACTTTGTGTACAGTGTTTTAAAAAATCCCTTTCCCCTTCTTTTTTATTTTGCTTTTTAAAAATATTAGTAAATCTATGAATTTTTACTTCATAGCTACTGGTTTCAGAAAGTTCTTCTCACCAAAATTATTACAATATTCACTCAAATCTCTATCTTACTCATTATTTTCACACATCAATTTTTCAGTTATTTTTAAAAATTATTAAATCATGTGCAAGACAAATATTGGTCCCTCCAGAGGTCCACCTCTGGACCTCCTTGGAGGAACCAAGGCTGAGAAATGGGTTAGAACTGGGTGATACCTCTTACTTAATAACAAAACCATAGCAACATATATTGCTTAATGTCTTGCTGTAGCTATTTTGATGCTCTTGGGGTGTGGGGGGGAACACACTGACTTATGTCCACAGAGGATAAACTCTAAACTTAGCCATTGGTGAGAAATGGGCCCCTTCTGTCTGCTTCCCTTTGTCCCCATCTATTATCTAGCTTCCTGGAGCTCTCTGCTAAGGCACCAGGATTCACCCCAGGGAAAATTGCTCCTTCCTTCCAAACTTCACCCTAGAATCGAAGTAATCAGAGACTGGTAAATTCTAGGTTCTTCTTCTGCAAAGCAGGAGTCAGAGGACTGGAGCCCAGCAGTTTCAGTGGCTATTCGGGGACGGGGAACCACAGCCCCTGTCTCTATAGACAGATGCAGAGCTCAGAAAAGGCCGGGATGAATTTAAATATTTGGCTTTTTCATTGCTAGTGCCAAATCTTAGCCTCTCTACTCATGAAATGTCCTGGCCCTGAGAAAAATCCTGTCTCAGTTTTTTGAATCTCACCCTTGAGTGGATTTTGATCCTCTGGAAACTTTCCACAGATGGTGTGGGTAAGGATACACAAGCTGCCTGAGCTGTGAATTTGGAGAGCAGGAAGTGCAGAGCAGCTGCTCAGGCTTCACACTTTGGCTGGAATGCTGCCACTAGCCCAGGGGTTTGAGCTTCCAAACTCCCAGCAGGTGGCAAAGCCCCTAATGTTAATTGATTCAATGGTTTATATTTGAAGCATTTTAATTTATTTAATTATTTATTTATTTTAACATCTTTATTGGAGTATAATTGCTTTACAATGGTGTGTTAGTTTCTGCTTTATAACAAAGTGAATCAGTTATACATATACATATATCCCCATATCTCTTCCCTCCTGTGTCTCCCTCCCTCCCACCCTCCCTATCCCACCCCTCCAGGCGGTCACAAACCACGGAGCTGATCTCCCTGTGCTATGCGGCTGCTTCCCACTAGCTATCTACCTTACGTTTGGTAGTGTATATATGTCCATGCCACTCTCTCACTTTGTCCCAGCTTACCCTTC
>NW_006775074.1:896349-909960 GCF_000442215.2 Lipotes vexillifer
TTGGGTTGTTTGTTTTTTTGTTTTTGAGCTGCATGAGCTGCTTGTAAATTTTGGAGATTAATCCTTTGTCCGTTGCTTCATTTGCAAATATTTTCTCCCATTCTGAGGGTTGTCTTTTGGTCTTGTTTATGGTTTCCTTTGCTGTGCAAAAGCTTTGAAGTTTCATTAGGTCCCATTTGTTTATTTTTGTTTTTATTTCCATTTCTCTAGGAGGTAGGTTAAAAAGGTTCTTGCTGTGATGTATGTCATAGAGTGTTCTGCCTATGTTTTCCTCTAAGAGTTTGACAGTGTCTGGCCTTACATTTAGGTCTTTAATCCATTTTGAGTTTATTTTTGTGTATGGTGTTAGGGAGTGTTCTAATTTCATTCTTTACATGTAGCTGCACAGTTTTCCCAGCACCACTTATTGGAGAGACTGTCTTTTCTCCACTGTGTATTCTTGCCTCCTTTATCAAAGATAAGGTGACCATATGTGCATGGGTTTATCTCTGGGCTTTTTATCCTGTTCCATTGATCTATATTTCTGTTTTTGTGCCAGTACCATACTGTCTCGATTACTGTAGATTTGTAGTATAGTCTGAAGCCAGGGAGCCTGATTCCTCCAGCTCCATTTTTCTTTCTGAAGATTGCTTTGGCTATTTGGGTTCTTTTGTGTTTCCATACAAACTGTGAAATTTTTTGTTCTAGTTCTTTGAAAAATAGCAGTGGTAGTTTGATAGGGATTGCATTGAATCTGTAGATTGCTTTGGGTAGTAGAGTCATTTTCACAATGTTGATTCTTCCAATCCAAGAACATGGTATATCTCTCCATCTATTTGTATCACCTTTATAAAAAAATTTTTATTTATTTAATTAATTTATTTTTCGCTGTGTTGGGTCTTCGTGGCTGCGCTGCGGCTTTCTCTAGTTTCGGCGAGCAGGGGCTACTCTTCCGTGTGGTGTGAGGGCTTCTCATTGCAGTGGCTTCTCTTGTTGCAGAGCATGGGCTTTAGGCGCATGGGCTTCAGTAGTTGTGGCACATGGGCTCAGTAATTGTGGCTCACAGGCTCTAGAACACAGACTCAGTAGTTATGGTGCTGGGGCTTAGGTGTTCCGTGGCATGTGGGATCTTCCCAGCCCAGGGCTCGAACCCGTGTCCCCTGCATTAGCAGGCAGACTCCTAACCACTGTGCCACCAGGGAAGCCCTGTATCACCTTTAACTTCTTTCATCAGTGTCATAATTTTCTGCATACAGGTCTCTTTTCTCCTTAGGTAGGTATTTTATTCTTTTTGTTGCAATGGTAAATGGGAGTGTTTTCTTAATTTCACTTTTAGATTTTTCATCATTAGTGTATAGGAATGCAAGAGATTTCTGTGCATTAATTCTGTATTCTGCTACTTTACCAAACTCATTGATTAGCTCTAGTAGTTTTCTCGTAGCATCTTTAGGATCCTCTGGGTATAGTAACATGTCATCTGCACACAGTGCCAGCTTTACTTCTTCTTTTCCGATTTGGATTCCTTTTATTTCTTTTTCTTCTCTGATTGCTGTGGCTGAAACTTCCAAAACTATGTTGAATAAGTGGTAAGAGTGGGCAACCTTGACTTGTTCCTGATCTTAGTGGAAATGGTTTCAGTTTTTCACCATTGAGGATGATGTTGGCTGAGGGTTTGTCATATATGGCCTTTATTATGTTGAGGTAAGTTCCCTCTATGCCTACTTTCTGGACGGTTTTCATCATAAATGGGTGCTGAATTTTGTCAAAAGCTTTCTCTGCATCTATTGAGATGATCGTATGGTTTTTCTCCTTCAATTTTTTAATATGTTGTATCACACTGATTGATTTGCATATATTGAGGGATCCTTGCATTCCTGGGATAAACCCCACTTGATCATGGTATGATCCTTTTAATGTGCTGTTGGATTCTGTTTGCTAGTATTTTGTTGAGGATTTTTGCATCTATGTTCATCAGTGATATTGGCCTGTAGTTTTCTTTCTTTGTGACATCCTTGGCTGATTTTGGTATCAGGGTGATGGTGGCCTCGTAGAATGAGTTTGGGAGTGTTCCTCCCTCTGCTAAATTTTGGAAGAGTTTGAGAAGGATAGGTGTTAGCTCTTCTCTAAATGTTTGATAGAATTCGCCTGTGAAGCCATCTGGTCCTGGGCTTTTGTTTGTTGGAAGATTTTAAATCACAGTTTTAATTTCAGTGCTTGTTATTGGTCTGTTTACATTTTCTATTTCTTCCTGGTTCAGTCTCAGAACATTGTGCATTTCTAAGAATTTGTCCATTTCTTCCAGGTTGTCCATTTTATTGGCATATAGTTGCTAGTAGTAATCTCTCATGATCCTTTGTATTTCTGCAGTGTCAGTTGTTACTTCTCCTTTTTCATTTCTAATTCTACTGATTTGAGTCTTCTTCCTTTATTTCTTGATGAGTCTGGCCAATGGTTTATCAATTTTGTTTATCTTCTCAAAGAACCAGCTCTTAGTTTTATTGATCTTTGCTATCGTTTCCTTCATTTTTTTTCATTTATTTCTAATCTGATCTTTATGATTTCTTTCCTTCTGCTAACTTTGGGGTTTTTTTGTTCTTCTTTCTCTAATTGCTTTAGGTTTAAGGTTAGGTTGCTTATTTGAGATGTTTCTTGTTTCTTAAGGTACGATTGTATTGCTATAAACTTCCCCGTTAGAACTGCTTTTGCTGCATCCCATAGGTTTTGGGTCATCATGTTTTCATTGTCATTTTTTTCTCGGTGTTTTTTGATTTCCTCTTTGATTTTTTTCAGTGGTCCCTTGGTTATTAAGTAGTGTATTGTTTAGCCTCTTGTATTTTTTACAGATCTTTTCCTGTAATTGATATCTAATGTCATAGCATTGTGATTGGAAAAGATACTTGATATGATTTCAATTTTCTCAAATTTACCAAGGCTTGATTTGTGACCCAAAGTATGATCTATCCTGGAGAATGTTCCATGAGCACTTGAGAAGAAAGTGTATTCTGTTGTTTTTGAATGGAATGTCCCATAAATATCAATTAAGTCCATCTTGTTTAATGTATCATTTAAAGCTTGTGTTTCCTTATTTATTTTCATTTTGGATGATCTGTCCATTGGTGAAAGTGGGGTGTTAAAGTCCCCTACTCTGTCTAGAAGTGATCAATAGCAGAATAACTGAGGCAGAAGAACGGATAAGTGACTTGGAAGATAAAATAGTGGGAATAACTACTGCAGAGCAGAATAAAGAAAAAAAATGAGAAGAATTGAGGACAGTCTCAGAGACCTCTGGGACAACATTGAACGCACCAACATTTGAATTATAGGGGTCCCAGAAGAAGAAGAGAAAAAGAAAGGGACAGAGAAAATATTTGAAGAGATTATAGTTGAAAAGTTCCCTAATATGGGAAAGGAAATAGTTAATCAAGTCCAGGTAACACAGAGAGTCCCATACAGGATAAATCCAAGGAGAGACATGCCAAGACAAATATTACTCAAACTATCAAAAATTAAATACAAGGAAAAAATATTAAAAGCAGCAAGGGAAAAACAACAAACAACATACAAGGGAATCCCCATACGGTTAACAGCTGATCTTTCAGCAGAAACTCTGCAAGCTAGAAGGGAGTGGCAAGACATATTTAAAGTGATGAAAGGGAAAAACCTACAATTAAGATTACTCTACGCAGCAAGGATCTCATTCAGATTTGACGGAGAAATTAAAACCTTTACAGACAAGCAAAAGCTAAGAGAGTTCAGCACCACCAAACCAGCTTTACAACAAATGCTAAAGGAAGTTCTCTAGGCAGGAAACACAAGAGAAGGAAAAGACCTACAATAACAAACCCCAAACAATTAAGAAAATGGTAATAGGAACATACATATTGATAATTATCTTAAATGTAAATGGATTAAATGCTCCAAAAGACATAGACTGGCTGAATGGATACAAAAGCAAGACCTGTATATATGCTGTCTACAGGAGACCCACTTCAGACCTAGGGATACATACAGACTGAAAGTGAGGGGATGAAAAAGATATTCCATGCAAATGGAAATCAAAAGAAAGCTGGAGTAGCAGTTCTCATATCAGACAAAGTAGACTTTAAAACAAAGACTATTACAAGAGGCAAAGAAGGACACTACATAATGATCAAGGGATCAATCCAAGAAGAAGACTTAACAATTTTAAATATTTATGCACCCAGCATAGGAGCACCTCAATGCATAAGGCAAATACTAACAGCCATATCAGGGGAAATTTGAAGTCTTTTAATTCTGAAATTGCCTTCTCACATTTTCTCTCTTCTCCTATTTTAGTGGAAAAAGTAGCCCACTTTCTTCCCAAGGTTAATCCTTGTGTTTATACCCTAGTTTACCCACTTCCCTTGAACTTATCTCCCCAGTTCTTCTGTCCTCTTTTAAGTTTACCTCCACTAGCACTTTTTATTTATCTTACAAACATGCTCCCCAACCCTCTCTGAGTCTCTTGTATGTTTCCTTCCTAACAATTGTCTCGTTTGTAGTTATTTTAATTTGTATTGTTTACTCATATTTCTACTGTATCCCTCATTACTATTTAAGTTCCCTAAGGACTGGAATTATGTTTGCCCTGTTCATTATTGTATCTATGGAAATAAATGAAGAGGAACCAGATAAGAATAAGCAAAACCTGTTTATTAAGAGCTTGCAAGGGAGTCAGGCACCATCACTTGAATTTTGGCAGAGCCTAAAAGGCAGGCAGAACACTGGAAAAAATAGAAGGCTTCAGGTATGCCCTGATTGGAGGCTGTTAGCATGGGGATGCTGTAGGCATGCTAACTAGAAATGAGGCATTGATGCAATTGGTTAGAGAAGACTCTTTGGCTTTCTCCAATTGGTCTTAAGTTGGAAATAGGGGCCGAAACCAAAGATGCTATCAGTGCTTAATCAAGTCTGGCCATTTAGAGCTGATTGTTAGAAGGGTTATTATTTGGCTTCCTAGACTGGTTATTGTAGAAAATAGTTTGACTTCTTGGACTGATTATCACAGGTGGTAGGTTGGCCTCCCTCACTGGTTGTTACAGGTTATGGGGCATAATCTTAGTTTTATATACAGTCTAGTCATTGTTCATTTGTATATTCAGTCCTTCAGTCCCCAGGACCAGCAGTGTCTAGCACAGAGTAATAACCCAATAGTCATTTATGAATTAATTAATGTATGATGGCAACTCAGAATATGATATTGCCCCTCTGAGATACGGTTCTTTGCATTGCTCTGCTACCCCTAGCTTCTGCTTCCTGTCCCTTCACTAGCTCCTATTTGTAAGCAGCTCTTTGCAGGAAACTGCCCTCAGTAGGAAACCCCTTCTCTTGTCACTTTAGCAAAGCTACGTTGTAACTAACTTTTACATCAGGCACCCCCATGCTCTACTCATCTCTGGCCCAAGCACACCTTTCAAATTTTTTTTTTTTTTTTTTTTTTTTTGCGGTTGCGGTACGCGGGCCTCTCACTGTTGTGGCCTCTCCTGTTGCGGAGCACAGGCTCCGGACACGCAGGCTCAGCGGCCATGGCCCACGGGCCCAGCTGCTCCGCGGCATGTGGGATCTTCCCAGACCGGGGCACGAACCTGTGTCCCCTGCATCGGCAGGCGGACTCTCAACCACTGCGCCACCAGGGAAGCCCTCAAATATTTTGATCACACAATACTTTGCCTAAACTCTTGGTTCTTTCCGTAGATCAAAGAAATAGAAATTAATAAGTAATTAACAGATGACCAGATCTATTCCTTAGCTTCCCCTTTAGTAATCTCGTGAACAAACGGTGTGAACAAGATAGCATCTAAAGAAAGTTCACAAGAAGTTGACAAGCTTGCATGAAGTGGGAGATGATGATGAATCTGACTCCCTATCTCAATGATTAACTGAGATTATGTCCCTTTTCCCTTTAAAAACTTTCATGGCTGAGCAGAATCTTCAGAGTTGGTTTTGGGGGTATGGGTCTGCCTCCTCCCCCAGATTGCCAGCTTTCTGATGAAAAGCAACTTTCCTTTCTACGAGCACTTGCCTCTCTCTCGGGTATTGATTTTCAAGTGGTGAGCAGCTGGACCTGAGTTTGGTAACAATTTCACCTGTCATCTTCCAACTTGCAGGGATGCCAGAGACACTCCACAAGTGTTCTGTTTTCCTCTCTCCATTTTTCTTAGAACTCGTCTACTTCCACGACTCCAAGTAACACTTCCAGGAAAGTGATTCCAAAATGCTCGACTCCAGCCCTGACCTCTCTCGTGCACCCCAAGCCAATTATTTGATGGACGTCTCCGTGCTGACATCCCACCAGCATCTCCAAGCAGTCCCTCCTCCCTGGGAAGGCCTCTCTCTTCCTCCAGATTTTTCTATGTGGTTCATTTGTGGCAAAAGCAATACTGAAGGTGATTTCTGATTTTGGGGGAAGGTGAATCTGAGGATGGACTTGAGCAGAACAGAAGGAAGGATGGAAAGTGAAAAATGGGTGATTGGTTTTGTTGGCAGGAACACTGCCTCCTTGGGATGCAAGAAGAGACTGGGTACTCAAGGGCTGGAGCTGGGAAATATGATCCAATTTGAAAGACACCAGCCTGGGACACCAGAAAAGTCTCCAAATCTTGGTCTCCCAATAGCAAAAGCAATGGGACATTGGCAAGATCACAAGAAGTTGACAAGCTTGCATGCAGTGGGAGATGATGATGAATCTGATTCCCTATCTCAATGATTAACTGAGATTATGTCCCTTTTCCCTTTAAAAACCCAAGGAAGCAGTAATTTTTGTGGAGTGGGTCAGTGGAGATTGGATGGGGAAAGGACTGGGCAGGGACATGGTGGCAGAGGAATGGGAAGGGTGGTCACCCTTTTCAGGCAGCAGAGGAGTGGTCTGGGAACAAGATCTTAGGGCATGAATGTCAGGCTGCAAGGACTTCTGCACTCGGGGAAGGGGTCTTACTGAGGAGATTTACTCAGACAGGAATCTTAAAGCAAGGGATGCATACAAAAGAGGGCCATTTTGTTTTGTTTTTCACCTGCTACCTAGGACTCCCCAGAATTCTCTGAGGAAGGACTTGAATAGAGTTTGATGTTCCCATAGTGGAAAAGTGACCGGGTTGCATCCAGTAGAAGGAATGCCCTCTGCCATCTCCCCTCCCACCCAAGACCTAGCACAGCCTAGGCTAGGGAAAGGACCTCTTAAAAACGGGAGTGTCACAGTCAAATTATCCAAGACGGTTGGTTCCTTTGAGATAGTTCTCTCCCACATTTCATCTTACACCTGCTTTGTGGCACTGCATACCCAAGTATGGCCCAAATTTCTCTAGGTGCTATCTTCCTAATAGTTCCTGAACTTATACCTTTCTGGTCCACTGTCTCTCCTGTAACCTGACATAATACCTCCTAGAGCATAACTCACAATTAGGTTCCTATCACCTGCATTTCTTATTTCATTCCCCACATGCAAATTCATCCTACACATTGTCCTCAGCCTCCTTGTCTTCAGTTTGGCCCCAATTTTAATCTACTTACTACACAACAATGTGAGCTTTAAAAAATCTACAGCTGCTGGTTATCGTAGGTGGAATGACTAACTGGGATCTCGCTAAAATGATTATTTCTTTTTGTTTTTTATATACATCTTTATTGGAGTATAATTGCTTTACAATGTTGTGTTAGTTTCTGCTGTACAACAAAGTGAATCAGCTATGCATACATATATCCCCATATCCCCTGATTGTTTATTTCTAAGTGTTCCCTTACTAAGAGAGTGTGAAGGAAACCATAACTGAACAAGAGATTTCAACAGATATTTAGAAGATGAAAAGCACAGGAAAACACACCAAGGGAACCAGGGGTTGCCAGAGGAGGAAGAAGCAGCTGCAGAAGGAGCTGACCTGTGGGGCAGAACCTCGGAGAGGCTCTGAGTCGGCGGGTGTGGGAGCAGAGAGAGAAACACTTCATGTTCCCTCCTGTGACCTCTGCCCAAATCTAGAGCTCAGGCAACCTAATTTAACCCCTGAGGTTGGGGGATCCTGGAAGACGTTCTCTAAGTTCAATTCTGGATAGTGCTGCAGTTTTACATATGATGAAATATCTGACTCTGGCACCCCAGAAAGAACCATCCTTACTTATTCCAGTATTTGAGGGGGTCTGCCCTCCAACATAGCTCCAGCCAACTCAGTCTTGAGACTGCAAATGGACAATGGCCAGATGTATATAAAAAGAGAATTCTAATCCATCATCTGCAGTAATCAGCCCAGAAAGCCAGCCTACTATCTATAAGTCAGAGGGATAGGAAGTTACACAGCTATCTTTACAAACAGCCCAGGAAGCCAAACAATAATCCCTCTAACAATCAGCTCCACATAGCTAGGACTTGATTAATCGCTAACAGCTTCTTTGATTTTTCTCTCTCCTTTCAACTGAGGGGCAATCAGAGAAAGCCAAATATGCACCTCTAACCAATCACCGGAGGACCTGCTTTGTTAGCCTACCTCCAGCTTCCCCATGCCAACAGCCTCTAATCACCTCTAACCAATCACCGGAGGACCTGCTTTGTTAGCCTACCTCCAGCTTCCCCACACCAACAGCCTCTAATTACCTCTAACCAATCACCGGAGGACCTGCTTTGTTAGCCTACCTCCAGCTTCCCCATGCCAACAGCCTCTAATCAGGGCACACCTGAAACCTCTCTTTTCCACTCTAAAACTTTCTCCTTTGAGTCTCTGCCAAAATGCAAGTAATGGTGGCTGACTCCTTTGCTATAGCAAGCTCTGAATAAAGAGGCTTTGCTCGTTCTCACTTGGCGGGTTTTCATTATTTCCACACTCTGAAGCAAAAAAGTCTTCCAGTCAATGAACCCTCCCCATGTATCCAGAACTCCCCATCAGCTTTGTTAGTCAGGGGAAAGGAGACCCACATATACAACCATGGAGGACACCTATACCACTTGGATAGAAAAATCAACCCAGTGACTCATTCTTAAATATGGACACACAGCCAAGGTCACCACACACAGAGAAAACCAGCAGCACATAGGAGATCAAGATAAACAGATTGACCTTGGAGAAAACAGGTAGCTCAGAGACTAGAAACAAGTTTTAAAAAAATTCGAATTAGGGATTCCCTGGCGGTGCAGTGGTTAAAAATCCACCTGCCAACGCAGGGGACACGGGTTCGATCCCTGGTCCGGGAAGATCCCACAGGCCACGGAGCAACTAAGCCTGTGCACCACAGCTACTGAGCCTGTGCTCTAGAGCCCGTGAGCCACAACTACTGAGCCCGCGTGCCACAACTACTGAAGCCCCTGCCCCTAAAGCTCGCACGCAACAACAAAGACCCAACACAGCCAAAAATAAATCAATAAAATACATTTGTTTTAAAAATTCTAACTAGATCTTCAGTGAGATATGAGAAGATATTATGGCCATAAAACCAAAAAACAGCAGACTGTGAAGAACAAGGGAGTTAAAAAAAAGGGGCTTCCCTGGTGGCGCAGTGGTTGGAAGCCCGCCTGCCAATGCAGGGGACACGGGTTCGTGCCCCGGTCCAGGAAGATCCCACATGCCGTGGAGCGGCTGGGCCCGTGAGCCATGGCCGCTGAGCCTGCGCGTCCGGAGCCTGTGCTCCGCAACGGGAGAGGCCACAGCAGTGAGAGGCCCGTGTACAGAAAAAATAATAATTAAAAAAAAAATAAAAGAACACCATGCCTTGACCCTACCTACAATTGAATAAAAAAAAATTTAAAAAAAAGTTTCCTGGAAATTAAAAATGGATTTCCAAAATTAAAAAGATTGGAAGATTAAGCTGAAAAACTAACAGAACAGAGAGCAAAAAAATAGTCTGAACATGTGGCAGAAAGATAAGACACCTTTTGTAACTTTCTCATAGCTAGATCTGGCAGGGGCTAGACGTGGGCGCCTCTAGGCAGGGCCCCTGGGGCCTAGGGGCCAGCTGCGGCTCTGTGGCTCAGTGTGTGTTAGAGATCATTTGACCTATGTGTTTTAACCAAGTGCAAGGATACTCTGATTAAAGCAAACAATCTAGCTGCAAATCTGACGGTTCCACTCCACTGCTTGAAACCCAACACTCCTCACAACCACATATGGGGAGAGAGATCGGTCTCCTTCCTGACCATGACCTGTCAGGAACCAGCCTCCTTCCCTCCATTCCCCACATCTGCCCCAGCCCCACTCAACGAGCTGCCAGGATGTTCAGGGTAAGCCTTACGAGCTGGGACTCTGGGGTCACACTTACCTGGTTTCAAACCCACATGCTTCTGTCCTAATTTGAAAAATGGGGGTGCAAGAGTACCCCTCAAGGCTTTTGTGAGGATCGAATGAACTAATGCATGTAAGGAGCTTAGCAGAGCCTCGGGCACAGTGTAATCAATAAATAGTAACAGGGCTTCCCTGGTGGCGCAGTGGTTGAGAGTCCGCCTGCCGATGCAGGAGACATGGGTTCGTGCCCTGGTCCAGGAAGATCCCACATGCCATGGAGCAGCTGGGCCCATGAGCCATGGCCGCTGAACCTGCGCGTCCAGAGCCTGTGCTCCGCAACGGGGAGGCCACAACAGTGAGACACCCGCGTACCGCAAAAAAATAAATAAATAAATAGTAACAGTTATTAGGGTTCCCAGAACTAGTCTTCCTTTGTGCGTCTCAACTTTAACCCTACTTTGACTAATTTTTATATTTATACCTAAAAACACTAAAAAACAAAAAACAAAAACAAAACCTCATTAAACTCAGCTTTATTACCAAAGATACACTCAGACACTTCATTCAGTCCTCAACTCTCAAGAGATGTTACCTCTACATATTTTTGAAGCCACGATCGATTGATTGAAGAGCAATTAAAGGTCCTGCTTCGTACAGTTCGTGCCTTGGGGACCCGGCTGGGTTTTGTCTCGCATTTCCTCCCTGTTCTCAGTGAAGTGACCCTTCTTGACCCAGGCTCAAGCCTCACCTTTCTTATGAGGCCTTCCTACCCCACCCCGGCCCAGGCGTTCCTGCAGACTGAAGTGCTTTGTCACCACTGCTGCTGTCTGCTTCCTTCTCCAGACTCTGAGCACCTCACTTGCAGGACTCCCTTCATTGGCTTTACAACTAGAATGTCCTGCCTGTAACGGGATGGGGCTTTACACAGTGAATGAGCACGTTCAAGGTAAGCGTGGGAGGGACGGGGGTGACCTCGGTTGCCTTTTCTAACTCAACTGCAGACATATTAGAAGCCTCTCTTTGACAAAGAAAAGGTTGTGGGAAGGCACCATCTATGCCGGGAAGCTGCTGGGCTTCAGGCTCCAGAAGGTTCTGAGTGGGTGCGTCGGCTGTCGGTCCACTTACAGGCGGGATGTGAAGGCTGTCTTGATGTCCCTTCTCGGGTTCAGTTCTGCCTCTTCTCCCTCAGTCTTTAGGACATGGCACTGCCCGTGAAGCACAGTCTGTATCCCAAAAAACAATGGCACTGTCTTTTTCCTTTTCTTCTCGTAAGTTAAAATCATCTGGTCCAACTTTCTCATTCCTCCAGCAGAGGGAAACCACGACAGTCTTAAATGAAGGTCAAGGACTTGCCAAAAGTCATACAGAAAGTGGTATAAAGACATTAGAATTTAGGTTTCCAGCATTTCAGACCAGCATGGTGCGATTCCGGAGTTAAAAAGAGGAGGGAAAGCTGAAAGCACTTGAGACAGCTGCTCGGTACCAAAACAAAGCCGATGGTCTGGGTGGCGCCACGGTTGTCCCGGCTTTGGGTCTTTTTTATGGTGTGTTGCTTACTGAAGAAAAGGGAGTGTTGAAAGCACTCCCACCAGAGAGCTGTTGTGAGGATGTAACGAGAGGGCCTGGCATGTGTTAAGAAGTTTATCATCATTAGGAAAGTAACAACCAACTAGGAGATTTCAGTGCAGAGGGCAAACAGGCTCTGCTTCTCGCAGCCCAACCCCTGACCATAGAGCTAGGACAGAGTGGGTCAGGCAGAAGAAAAGGTCGACTGCTGTTTTGTTGGAGACACCATCGTGGGAGGGGAGGCCAGGGCAGTCACCATCAGCTCTACTGGGTAGGGGGTGGGCGTGCACCGGATGAGAAGGGCCTTCAGTCCCACCTCAGAGTCCCCCATCCTTAAGACAGGAGGGGATGGTCACCTGTGGCTTCCCAGCCCCCAGCTGCCTTCCAGGCCAGGAAGGTGCAGCAGAGCAGAACCGAACGTGGGAGGCTCAGGCACAAGCCTCCAGCCTGTGCTGCTCATTTCAGGAAGGTCCTAAGGAAGGAGGCTGCTGTGGCCGGGCCTGGCCCACAGCTGGGGGAGCGCAGGAGTGTGTGCAAGGAGGAGGGGCTCTCGGGAAAGAAGCAGCAGGAACAGAGAGAAAGCCAGGAGCATGTCAGAGAGCCCCCAGGACGGGGCAGGGCTGGCGAAAAGGCGGGCCACGGCCTCATTGGGGTTGCCCCCGGCAGGCTTGAACCACTTTTGCAGACACCGCCCGCTGGTCCTATGCTCCGGGCTTGCCTTGAAGGAGTTGCTCCAGATCTTCTCACATAGGTCAGCCGGGGTAGGGAAGTAATGCAGGAAAGGGTGACAGAGGGCCCTGGCAGGGCAGCGGGGCTTCCCTGAGGGGAGATCCAGGCACGGACAACTTACCCGATCCTGTCCTCACATACCCATCATTTGCCCCCCGGGGGAGCAGAGGGCTTGCACCTGCCCTTGAGTGGGGGGCCTCCCGGGCCCTGCTTAGCATCACTCACCCCGCCTCCAGGTCCAGCCGCCGTGCCAGTTGGATTTGCAAGTGTAGGATGTGCGGCAGTCAGCCCACCACTGTTCACAGTCCTCGCGGCACAGGGGCGCGTCCAGAATCCGCTCCGCCTGCCCACGCGGGTCCAGCTGGGTGCGGGCATAGCAAGAGGCAAGAATTATACGAGCACCCATTTGAGGGCTATCAATAGCTGCAATGGAACTTGGGTCAGGTACCATCGGAACATATTCTCTTATGAAGTCACTAAATATTATTTTACAAATGAGAATACTGAGGCTGAGTTAAATAGTTTGTACACAGCCCTGTTCCTACAAACAGAAGATGTGACTCAAATAGTCCCTCCATCCTGCTGCTCTCCTGTGACCACTCTCCATGCATGCCGTTCTCTAGGGCCAGAGGTGACTTCCTCTCCATCTGTGTCCCCCACAGCGGCCTCTGACTCTGCTCTTGTCCGTAGGGGGGACAGCATCTCCTGTTCCTGCTAGCATCCTGCGGCTCAGGACATTGATGGACGTGCCTCCCGCCCACCCGCCCCCACCCACTTCTTCCCACCCGCTGGATCCAAGGCCCCAGGTTGGGGGAGCACTCGTAGAAGCAGATGGCCTGCAGGAAGTGCTTCTGACAGTCCGGCATCATCAATCCGCAGTGAACCAGGCTGAAGTTGTAGAGCAGGGACACATCCAGGTGGGCTTCCCAGCTCGTGTTGGCCGTGCAGCAGGCACTGTCCTTCCAGGGGATGCACTGAAGGTGGACGGAGAAGAAAAAGGCATGGGGAGTAGGGGCAGAGGGTTGATGAGTGTCTGGGCCGGAAAGGTAAAAATGTTCCCTAGAAGAGGACCCGGCAAGTGGGATGCCTTTAGGCCAGCGACCCCTGGATAGAAGGAATG
>NW_006775074.1:909970-918701 GCF_000442215.2 Lipotes vexillifer
CAATATTCACACCCAAAAGGCGCCTGCACACTGGCGTCCCCGCAGCAGACTGTGAGTCCCCTAGGAACGGGGCTTTCAAGGTCTCAGATCCTGGGGGGGCGGTAGCAGGGTTGTCCCCAAGACCCAGGGGAATGTGGAGTTGCACTGGGGCAGAGCACCTGCAGCTGAGAAGGGCTCATAGGTACATGCCAGCCATGCCCCTCCTCCCTCATCCCTGTCAATCGCCTTTAGGGACTTGGGGAGGGGTCCCTTAAGTCTTATTTTTTTCCAGGGCCTGCTGGTGGGAGGGCAGAGGAGGGGACCTTGGTTGTTGGAATCTAGGCTGAATATCTATGAGTCTCCGGGATCATCATCTGCCCCTGCTCCCTGAGTGGCCGTGCAGCTCAGGGATGAAAATTGTAAATCATTTGGCAATTAGCCCCCACCTCCAGTGGCCTTTGCCAAAACCCAACCTAGGGAACCAAACGAGTCAAGACGGATAGGGGTTCTGAAGCCATCTTGGCCTTTGTGTCCCTTCCCTGATCTAAGAAGCCTCCACCCACCCCGCACCCCATGCCAGTTCTGGCTTCCATACCTCCTCGTAGAGCTTGGCCTCCGGGCTAGGCGCTGGCTTGTGGGGCTTGGCGTTCATGCAGATGTTGAGCAGCTCGCGCCCAGCCCACGTGGGTGGGACTGCCCACAGCCCCAGCAGGAGCTGCCACCAACACCCCATGGCCTGCTGCAGAGAGGAGCTCCGCCTGTGATGGAGAGGACACCTCAATCCACGCCCTCCGTCATCCCTGGGAGAGGGCATGGGCTTCAAGCCTCCCTCAAGCGACCATGATACTTTGGCTGCTTCTAGAACCTTTATCTGAGGCAGCATCATAAAATATCCAGTGAGGTCTGACACTCACCCCTAACAACCTACAGATGCAGAAACTGAGGCCAGGGAGGGGAAGAGATCAGCCCCGAGGTGAAGGAGGGTCACGGGTAGAACCGGTCCAGCTTTCCCTGGGGGAACTTTCCCTGGCCCTTCTCCACTCAGAGGCAGACTTTCTAACTCAGTGACGTATGGGCTGGGAATTCAGAGCTTTGATCTTGAGTAACTGAACAAAGGCTCAGTAACCAGATTCTACATGGGGCCAAAGGCGCAGTGGGACTGGGTAGTGTGACAAATGCAATCCTTACCCCATAGAGTGCCAACCCTAACGCTAACTCCGGCCCCTCTGAAAGGTCCACACAAGGCCCACAGCTCCTCAAGCATCTGGCCTCCTCCCCAGTTCCCTGTGGCCAGAGTCCTTTCCCCTAGAGCAGTGGTCTGACTCCACCAGCCTCAACCCATCTCAAACCCAGCCTGAGCACAAGGCTGAGGCAGCCAGGTGCCCAGTGGCCTTGCTGGCATCTCAGAGCCAGGGAGCGTGCCCAGGCGGGAGCCACCTTGAGTCTTCCACATCCAAAGCTGGTCCCTGTTACCGGAATGAGAAGGCTAGCTTTTCCCTTGATGTCTGTTGTGCCCTGTTTCCCACTCTGCCCTGGGTAGTTCTCGTAATGAGAGAGAGTAGAAAGAGAAACAAAAACAAGCACCCAATGATCCCCCACAGCCGTCACCCACCCGGGAGCCCAGGCCCGACGCTTCTCAGGAACTGGCTGTGGACCCATCAGAATGAACCTGAAAACCTGTGGCTCAGCTCAAGTTGAGAGCCTCAGGCATCAGAGGGGGAGATGCTAGTTCCACCTTCTGAGCCCATCTTTGAGCCTAAATCTATCTCTCCCTGCAGCTCCAGTTTCCAGCACGGCCACGGCCACGGAGTATTTCAAAGAATCAGGTGTGTCAGGTGAACAGCGGAAACTGCCGCCTCTTCTAGCATTTTCTTCATACTCACTTTCACAGCAGGAGCGGCGCTCTCCCACCTCCAGAGATTGTGAGGCTGAGGAGATGTCTATGATCCTGCCTATTTATTACCCCTCCGGTTCCTGCTGGGTCCAGGTGCAGGAGCAGAGTTCCAGGTGGCTCCCATTAACAGCATCCGTCTTACCCATGTGTTGGGGCCTTCTGTGGGCAGAGTCAGGAGGGTTTTGCTTTCCCAGAGAAACAGACCCCATAGACGGTAAGGTCCTGTGCTCTTTAGTCAGCTACTGAGTTCTGCTCTCAGCTCTGCTGCTTACTAGCTGGCTGACCTTGAGAAAATGCCTTAAACTCTCTGTCTGTTTCTCTACCTGTAGAAAGGGCTGTTATGATGGGACTGTTGGGGAAAATAAAAGAAAGTTCCTGAAAAGGACTTGGCATCAAGCCTGGCAAAGATAAATCTAAATGGTTTTTATTCTTATCCTTTTATCCTATGAAGCCTTTCTCTCTCAGCCCTATTCCAAAGCTCTACCTGCCCCTTCGTCATCTCAGTTACCTGCCATGGACCACCTGGGTTGTAACGGTAGTGATATATTCTCTCAGCCCACAGGAGCTAGGCTTCCTGCTGGAGTGGAGACTGGGCAGCCCAGTGATGCAGAGATGAAATGGGGCCTTAGGGACCCAAGGATTTAAATGTATGTCCCAAGCCAAAGCAAACAAAACCAAAAAAGTCCCTCCAAACCCAGGAAATGGCCTCCGTTAGCATGCAGAGACCGCTGTCCTGTGAGAGATTCTGCAAGTGTCCTCAGCAGTGATGAACTTCACAGGAACACCCTCCT
Source organism: Lipotes vexillifer (assembly GCF_000442215.2). Taxonomy (NCBI): domain Eukaryota; kingdom Metazoa; phylum Chordata; class Mammalia; order Artiodactyla; family Lipotidae; genus Lipotes; species Lipotes vexillifer. The sequence goes on from NW_006775074.1 coordinate 912,635, forward strand.
CAGCTAAGGAGAGGCTGGAAACTTGGCCAGGACACTTAGGAGAGTCTCAAAGATGATGAAAATGATGGAAAAGGAGCCCATTTTTTTTTGCTTGTTTCTTGTAACAATTTCCCTCTTCAAAGAGAAGCAGCCAAAGTCACTGGCGTTTTCTTGATACACAGGAAATTGAAGCACAATAAATGGATTTTGTAATTGAAGAAAGCGCGCTGTTCAGCTACATAAGTGATGTGCAGACATGAATTAATCATCATGCTGGAAAATTACATTTGCCACACCTGGGTCATCCCAGCCACTGAGTTCTGAGCACCATGAAGGACCCAGGCACCGGGCTGGAGCCTTCAGTATATGGTCTGGCTTACTCCTCACAATGACCCCCCGAGGGAATGCCCTCCCCCATTTTACTTGTGGGGAAACTGAGGCTCAGCTGGGGAGTGGCAGAGCTAGGATCTGGACTCAAGTAGCCATGACTCCATACCTGGTGCATGAGGATCAGGTGAGGACTGAAAGGGTAGATGCTGTCTGGGTCTCAAGTCTTTTTAAAAACAACAAAAAAAGTCAAATTCCATAATCAGATTGTATGTTGGGAGACATGTGTGGGCTTTATCTGAGAACAGAAATGATTACAGCCCAGCCTCCCACATTCCTGCCTTAAACAAAGTCAGGAGTCTCCTATTTTAGGGCCTGGTACCAAGCAACCCGGGTCTCTCCCCGCAGCATCCAGGGGAAGAGCAGGTGTGAGTGTCTTGTTCAAGGCATCACAAATATTCAGGAGGCCCTAAGGCTTGACGAGGTAAGAGAGTTTGGGTTTAACATTAATTGTCAGATGGCTGTGGACATGGCAGGGACAGGAATCCAGCAATGAAATGCAGCCCTAATTACTGAAATGGAAAAACAGGTCCTCTGGTAAACATCCTTCACACAGAGGGATGGAGGACGAGGGGGAATGTGCCGGCGGTTGCTGGGACAAGGCTGTAGGAAATGAGGTGAAATGACAGCCAGCACAGATGCCAGGGGAAGGAGGACAGGAGGGATCGCAGAGCCGCTTCTCGGAGCAGGCTGACACCTGTGCTCCCAGAAAGGCAGTTTGTGGCCCTTGAGGAAAACTCATTTTTGCCTTATTGTGATCGAGTCTTCCAGAGAGATCTGCTTTCTGACAGATGGCTGATAAACCAAAGCTGGCCGCGGATGAAGCCGTTTGAAACTGCTGGTCACAAGCGATTTTGTCCTTAAACAAAACAGGACAGTTACATTGCCAACAGCAGAGCTAGAGTGGCGTCTGGAGGGTTCTGAGGGATGGGGGGAGGGCAGAGCAGCGAAGGAGCACCCCAGCCTCTGGTTTGGGACCACAGCACAAGGCCAGCAGCGGTAACTCTCTGCTTCCTACACCCCAGGTCGCCCATGGCGCTGAAGCCCACAGACTTCCAGAACAGACTCAGAAAGCAAAGAGCTAGTGCTAGGAATTTTCCTGAACCCGAGGTCAGAGGCCAGCGTAGGGGACATTGGTAATTGGAGTTCTTAGTGGATCTTATGACTCCTTCCTCTCGCCCCAAAGACCCCAAAACCATCCTTGTCTCAACTTGTAATTGGTCTGTAGCTAAGGTAGGTAAAACGGGCTGCTGTTTATCTCAACCTCTTCCTTCCCTCTAGATCCATCATCCCATTACCGAAGCGATTGATTTAACTTTCTAAACACCTGTTGAATTCCAATGCTTTAATCCCAGTTTCTCTCCCTCCGATCTGGGCCTTGCCCATCTCTTGCCTCCATTACTGCCAACAACCCCCTAACGGACTCCTTTGCCCCTTTCTGAAGGTTTATCCAGGCAGCAGCCAGAATGATCTAAGATCTGAGGATTTTATTATAAAAAATTTTAAACATAAAGAAAGTTGAGAGAATTTTTCAACGAACCCCCATATAGCCACCACTTAGATTTTGCCATTACCATTTTATTCTATTTTCTTTCTTTTTTTAATGAATTTTTTAATATCAGTGTGTATTAGGGTTCTCCAGAAAACAGAATCAATAGAATGTAATGTGTGTGTATATGTATATATTACATATATATATATATATATATATATATATATATATATAGAGAGAGAGAGAGAGAGAGAGAGAGAGAGAGAGAGAGAGAGATTTTGAGGAATTGCCTTGTACAGTTACTGAGGCCAAGTCCCATGATCTGCTATCTACAAGCTGCAGACCCAGAAAAGCAGGTGGTATAATTTAGCCTAAGTTTGAACACCTGAAAACCAGGGGCATCAATGGAGTACATCTCAGTCTGAGGTCAGGAAGAGATGTCCCAGTTCAATCAGTAAGGCAGAAAAAAAGGAGCACATCCCTGCTTCCTCCACTGTTTTGTTCTATTTAGGCCCTCAATAGACTGGATGATGCCCACTCCCACTGGGGAGGGCGATCTATTTTACTGAGTCCACAAATTCAAATGCTAATCTCATCCAGAAACACACCTGCAGACACACCCAGAATTAACATTTAATCTGGGCAGCCTGTGGCCCATCTGGGTTGACACATAAAATTAACTATCACACAGTGTCATCATCAAATGGAGTGACTTTTTGAGTCACCTACAACATTTTTTTTTAGAGAATATTATCTTTTATCTAATTTAGTTGGGATACAGTAGTTTTTGAATCTATGTGTGATGCAGTCATTGGAACTTTATCTCAAGACACAAATGTCATTTAAACAAAACCAGACAGTTGGGTTTTAAAAATTTGTTCCGTAGGTATATATATCGTGGGTTAAATTGTGTCCCCCCAAAAGACGTAGGAGTACACGAAAACGGCAGAGACCAAGGGATTGAGAGTTTAATCATAGAAGACTCAGATCTATGAATTGGAACTCAGAAATATTTCCAATTCAGTGTCTATTCTCCAAATTGAGGCAGGACTGTTACCAAAAGCTTGGCTCCTCTGTGCACCAGTGCCAAATCAAATCCCGGAGACAGAGTTTTGGGTGAAGTGGAAAAGGATAGCTTTATTGCTTTGCCAGGCAAAGGGGAACACATTGGGCTTCTGCCTCGAAAAACTATGTGTCCCCTATTTTACTCTATTTTCTTTGTCACACATCTAGCCGACCATCCAGCCCTCTAGTCATCCACCAATCTTATTTTTCATGCATTTCGAAGTACATGGCAGACATCTAAAAAATTCAAGCATGCATATCATTAACCAGAGTTCAACAGTTGTCTGCAGGTTTTTTCTTTCTTTCTTTCAGAATTAGCTTTTCAAAAGGTAAAGATGGTTATCATACTCGCATGTTTAAGACACTTCAAGACTTAAAATAAGCCCCAAATCCTTAACATGGCACACGGACCCTGGTTAATCTGGTCCCTATTTACTTTTCCATCCCAATCTGTTGTCTTTTCTCTCACCTGCACTGGGCATTCATTTCTCCTGCTGGTGTGTAATTGTCCTGCTCTCTTACTTGTCTTCTCTGCCTGGCTTTTCTTTCATAGCTCACCCTCCGTGGCTGGGAACCCCTGCTCACCCCTCGGCTCCCAGAACGGATGGCTTCCCCTCAGGGAAGTTTGTGTGGTCCCCCAGGGCTCGGCGAGATGTTCCCTTGGGGTCTTACACTTGCTGCTGTCACAGCACTTAACCGCTTGTCATTGTGAACATCTGCCTACGGGCTAGTCCCTGCCTCTTGGCTGCAAGCAGCTTGGGGCTGGCTCAGCGCCAGTCAAACTTGCATGCTGAGTACATGAGGAGCACTTGAGTAGGAGAAACACTGCATTTCTTTTTCTTTTCTGTTTTCTTTTTGCGGTACGCGGGCCTCTCACTGTCGTGGCCTCTCCCGTTGCGGAGCACAGGCTCGGGACGCGCAGGCTCAGCGGCCATGGCTCGCGGGCCCAGCCGCTCCGCGGCATGTGGGATCTTCCCGGACCGGGACACGAACCCGTGTCCCCTGCATCGGCAGGCGGACTCTCAACCACTGCGCCACCAGGGAAGCCCAACACTGCATTTCTTAAAAACACTTTCAATTCAGACACTTCCCTGGTTTAACCTGACCTAGCCCTTCTCCTTGCCCCAGCGTCTTCCTGCCCTTCTCTTTTCTTCGCTCTCCTTTATCCTCACCTCACCTGTCTTTCTCATCTCTGGTTTGAAGTGACTTCTCTCTTCTTTCCTTCCTCTCTCCAGCCATCTCTCCCTCCTTGGCCCCCATCTCTCCCCTGCCCTTCCCTTCTCTCTTTGCTTCACTCTCTCCCTTCCCATTCCTTCACTCTATCCTTACCTACCCTTCTCCCCTCTAGTTTAAAGTAACCTCTCCATTTCCTCTTGCCTCCCCCTCTCCTTACCCATCTCCTCTCTCACTCTGTCTCCCATCTGCCTTCCCTCTCCCCTCCCATTTTTCTCCCTCACCCTCAGACTTTCAGATTGGACCATCTTCAGTTTCTGATGATTTCTGTGAGATTTCAGAGTGTTACTGCTCGGCCCTTTCATCACCACTTGCAGAAGGCCCCTTTTTAGGTCTAATCACAGCAGAGGAAATGAGTGTGAAAGCTATCAGGTGTTGAAGAGAGTCCAGGTAAGAGGAGACAGATAGATAACATCAAAATCCTATGGGAGAGAGACTAGCTGAAAATCAGAGATGGGAGAAAGATTGCATAAAACAAGTATCTTTATCTGCCTGTTTATTTTTCTACTTGGATTGCTAGCTCCTTCTCTCTTCAGTGTGAAGTCCCCCTGGTGCCAAAGTCCCGTTGTTACATTCAACCCAGGCTGCTGCTGGGTCCACCAGACAGGGTTACTACTAAGTAACTAAGGTTTACATGCAGTTTTACCAGGTGCAACTGAACTCCATCATTTTCTCTTTCAATCCTCCCAGCATCCCTCCTTCCAACTGTCCCTTGACCAAAGGTGAAGCCACCAACTTGTCTCTTGTCTCTTTCTCTTCCCACACATGCTTCCTATAACACCTGTGCATGTTCCCTGTGGTTCCTCTGTGTCACCTCACATTCATCAACCACTGCCATTCAGTCCTACTCACCACCCCATGGAATGCACTCTGGCCAAATTCACCAGCAACCTTCAAACTGTTCTATCCAATGGGAAGGGTCAGCCCATAGCCCACTTGACCTCTCAGCTGCCTTTGACCCAGGGTATCCCTCCTGCCTTCTTGAAACTCACCTTTTTATTGATTCCCAGGGCTCTACCCTGTCCTGCTTTTCCTTCTCGGTCTCCTCGGTGGCCTCCAATTCCTCCATGTGTGTTTGAGTGTTTTCTTGAGCTCTGTCCTTGGGCCTCTTTTCTTCTCACTGTATGTATGCTCTCTCTTCAGCTTCATCCCCAGCATGGCTTCCATGATCACCTATATGCGGGTAGCTCCTGAATCTCTCTCTTCAGTCCTGACCTTCTGTGTGTGTGTGTGTGTGTGTGTGTGTGTGTGTGTGTGTGTGTGAGTGTGTGTGTGTATTTATGTGTATATGTGATCTCTGTTTCTCTCTCCCTCTCCCTTTTTAACCCCTCCACCTCCAATAGTTATAATAGTTAAAATCCAGTAGTATTTTACTTGGATTTTCCACAGGTACTTTACATTCAATATGACCCACCTGTTCTTATCCCCCCATTCAATCTGCTTTTCCAGGCTGGTTGAAGAGACCCTATACCCCTAGTCACGCACGCCATAGGCCTGGAGTTGTCCTGGACTCCTTTTCCTCTACCACACCTCATGCAAACACTTGCAAGGCCCTTCATGTCTGGCCAGTGGTTACTACTGACCCCCCTCCCTCCCATTCCCGTCCTCACACTGCCGGCTCACCATGCTGGACGACTTGCTGCTTTCCGAACATGCCACTGCTCTGGACCTTTGCACCTGCAGCCCCGTCTGCCAGGAATGACCTGTCCCTGCTTCTTCACTCAGCTTCTTAGCCTTTAGGGCTTCACTCAGGCATTATCATGTCTAGAAAGCCTGCCTTTGCCCCTCCCTGGTGTAGACACCATGGCTTTCTGAACTTTTTTTTTTTTTTTTTTGCGGTACGCGGGCCTCTCACTGTTGTGGCCTCTCTCGTCGCGGAGCACAGGCTCCGGACGCGCAGGCTCAGCGGCC
>NW_006775074.1:920045-926602 GCF_000442215.2 Lipotes vexillifer
CAGCCGCTCCGCGGCATGTGGGATCTTCCCGGACCGGGGCACGAACCCGTGTCCCCTGCATCGGCAGGCAGACTCTTAACCACTGTGCCACCAGGGAAGCCCTGAACTTCTTTTTAGTATTGCATTTATTACAAGGGAGTATAAACTTCTGCAGATTTGCTTGCCTCCCCATTTTGTCCTGAGTTCCCTGAGGGTGAGGACTTTCCCTTGTCCTTCTGTCACTAGCCCCTAGCACAGTTTATAGTGCACAGGAGAGCCACTGAGTTAATGAGTTCTTTTTAGTATTGCATTTATTACAAGGGAGTATAAACTTCTGCAGATTTGCTTGCCTCCCCATTTTGTCCTGAGTTCCCTGAGGGTGAGGACTTTACCTTGTCCTTCTGTCACTAGCCCCTAGCACAGTTTATAGTGCACAGGAGAGCCACTGAGTTAATGAGTGAGAGCTCTGTGCCAGGCCTGATAGTCCACAGGGGCCTGCACTTGTCTGTAGCATCCAGTTCTTCTGAGCCCATGGACAGTGCTTTCCTCGTAGTTTACTTTTCAACACCCATCCTTGGAATGTCCCATCCTGCCAGCCTGGTATGTTTAAAATTGAAAGTATGTTTGAACAGGCACAAACCTCTCAGTAGCTCCTCGCAGAGGATTGAAACACACTTGCATATGTTTCTTTTAGACTGGGACAATTTTGCGTGGTTATAATACACATGGTCCAGTGTGTTATAATACATATGGTCCACGCCTGTCCAGGCATGGCTGCTTATTAGCATCACTGCATCCCCCCTCCATCTCCCCCATCCCACCATCTACGAGATGTGAGCTGAAGCTGGTATCAGCCTTTGAATTGTACCCATAATCCTAGCCTCCTTGGTGAGAGAAAGAGACATGGTCCCAAACTCCAGCTAAAGGGAACTATCTTTAATACTTTCAACATTCTGTGATCATTGTTGCTCCAGGCCTGCACACATGCTTTCCCCGTTCAGCTGGGACCTCCCCCTCATCCTCCACACTCTTAATACCTTCCCTTAGCTGATGCCTTCTTTTTTTTAGGTCTCCATTTAGAGAGGTCCACATTCAGGGAGGCCCATGTCTGGATTAGGTGTCCTTCCTGGTGCTCTCACAGCCCTTGGGTCACCTCTATCAGGACGCCACACTCTGGTGGAATTGCCTGCTGGCTTCTGTGTTTCCAGTTAGACTAAAGCCCCTGAGCCAGTAGAGACTGTTGCTGTAACTGCAGTTTCACAGCTGTAACTGCAGTGCCTGGTACACAGTAGACACTCAGTAGGTATTTGTAAAATGAACAAGTGATTTTCTTTGGTAAGAAAGCTTCTCTCATATGATTCATTTATACAAAGAAGCATACCAGGAAAAATTCTGGGAAACCTCAGTGTGATTGTGATGGCCACAGTTATAAGTGTGACGTGTACGTGATGTGCAGGCTTTTTAAAAAAAGTTGTTTTTCCACCCTCATTCACCTCTCACTTCTGACTAGATAACTTGTCATCTTTCTGACTCCCTGCAGCTCTATTAACCATGTGGCTTGGCAAATTGTTTTTCTCTTAGGCACAATCTCTCTTAGTACACAATTTCATGTGTAAAGAATGGAATTGGATCAGTTTATATTTCATAGATTAAAGAAAATATACATCTTTCTAGATTGTTTTAATCTTTATGTCTTTGTCTTACAATAAAAATGTCTGAGAAAATGCATAGAAGGGTTAGAAGGTCCATATGTGTTTTGCAGTGGGAAGTAAATAGTTTTAAGGTGACAAGTATTTGACTCTTTATGCCCTTGTACCTATAAATGAAATGCTAGAGAGGGGTAAAATCAGTTTTCCAAAAGACTATGGGTATATTGCCTTCTGGTAATGCAACGATTAAGCAGTTACCATTGCTAGAAAAATATATTTTGTGATTCTTCAATGACCTCTATTGTAAGTCAATATGATATAACATGTGAAGCTGTTGAATGTTTTATATTTACTTAAGACTAAGTTCTCTGGATAATGTTAATGGTTGTAAATATTACAAAACTAGATTTTAGCTTACTAAATGTCTCCTCATACTTGAGTTGATGATTCTGTTTTGATCAAAGCCTGTGGAATGTCTGGTTGCCATGGATACTGGGGCTTAAGAGGAGCCATTGAGTCATCTCACTGTATTGTCCTTAAAGATAAAACACTGCACCCATCTGCAGAAATGTAGAAATTCTCTTAGCTTCTCCAGATTCCCTGGCATGGTGGTTTCTTTGGATCTGGAAGAAGTTTCCTGGGGCTGTTTCTACTGTAGGATGAATGGTCCCTTTGGGTAGAGCGAAAAGACACAGGCTATGGACTGTGGTTATTCTGAGAGCTGTGCCTTCCCCGTTCCAAGAAGAAGGGGAAGTCAATTGAGGTTTCTCAAGCATCACTCTGTTCCAGGTCCTGTAACCAAATTCTTGATAGACCTCATCTCATTGTCTTGTCTGCTAGTCAAGGGCAAAGATTTAGTCTAGTTCAATACTGTATACTATGTAGTTTATATTGATTAATACAAATGATTGCTGAAAGAATGAGCAAATAACCATGCATAAGTATTATAAACCCCTTTTACAGATGATCTCAGAGAGGTTAATTGAGTTGCTCAAGGTCTTGTCTCCTTATCATCTAACGTAAGATGTATATCGCGGGATGTCAAAGGAGAAGCGTGAACACCATTCAAGGATCTGCAGCCTTTTCTGGGGAACGGATTAGCATATTTTTGGTTGTACATAGGATAGTTGTATCACGTGAAAGTATGACTTTGTCTTTCTTGGAGATTAAGTATGATTTAAGTTGTGTATAGGTGCCAAGTTGACAAGAGTGGACTGTGGTGGTCAGTTTTCTATGTCAGCTTGTCCAAGTTATTGGTCTCTTTGATTCAATCAAACACTAATCTAGGTGTTGTTATAAAGGTAGTTTGTAGAACTTATTAAAGTCCATAATCAGTGGTGAGCGATTGACACGTATTTGAGTCTTGGTCTAACTTCTAAGTTTGTGCTCCCCTGTTTTACATTAAGCAGGTAAAAAATCTACTGACTTATTCCTTGACACTTAAATCTTATAATAAAATCTGCAAAGTATTGAGTGCCTGCCCTGTGGCAGGACTGAGCTAAGTATGTCACTCAGGTTATCACAGAGCAATCCTAAATACTATCACCCCAACTATGGTCATAAAGAAAGTGAGGTATAGAAAAACTCTGTATTATGCTGAACTCCTTCCTACACCATTCCCTAAAGGGTGTTCCCTGAAGCTCCAGTCTCTAACACATGAGATTCTTTTCATGACCAAAGAGTTTGGGAAATATTCAAGCTATCACCATTTCCTGAGGACTCAGTGTACATGCATAATGTCTTACAGACTCTGAGCAGTCCTGTAGTAAAGACATTTCTTGAACTCCATTTAACCCGGCATTTCCAAACATATTTGACCACAGCAGTCCTTGTGTGTATTATAGCCATTAACAGCATGGCATGAGTGTTCTGCCAATCACACTTAGAGGAATGCTGGCCTGCCACATGGCACTAGACATCAGTTTCACAGCAGCAACAGTGGAAAATGTGCTCAGACCACATCAAGATCCTGGGTCATACCTATTATTTAGATAACGCTTCACATTTATTTAAATTACATTTTTGCTAAAAGTCTTATGTGGGCTGAATTTCTGTTCAGAGAACCTTCATTTTGCTCATGGACTATGTGTCAAATTCCAATGTAGGGCTATTCTTGCATCTTTTGGCAGAATTGGAGAGAGAACCTACAAATTCTTTTTTTTTTTTTTTTCATTTTTTTCTTGGTGCCATTTTGATTTTCTCCTCATTTCTTTTTTGTATATTCTTTACTTATTTTCTTAGTGGTTACCCTGGAGATTACAATTAACATCCTAAATTTCTGAAAGATCAGAAAGAGAAATTAAGGAAACAATCCCATTTACAATTGCATCAGAAAGAATAAAATACCTAGGAATAAACCTACCTAAGGAGACAAAAGACCTCTACTCTGAAAACTGTAAGACACCGATGAAAGAAATTGGAGAGGACACAAAGAGATGGAAGGATATACCATGTTCTTGGACTGGAAGAATCAATATTGTCAGAATGACTATACTACCCAAGGCAATCTACAGATTCAATGCAATCCTTATCAAATTACCAATGGCATTTTTCACAGAACTAGAACAAAAAACTTTAAAGTTTATATGGAAACACAAAATACCCCAAATAGCCAAAGCAATCCTGAGAAAGAAAAACAGAGCTGGAGGAATCAGATTCTCTGATTTCAGACTATACTACAAAGCTACAGTCATCAAAACAGTATGGTACTGGCACAAAAACAGACATACAGATCAAGGAACAGGATAGAAAGCTTAGAAATAAACTCACACACCTATGGTCAATTAATCTATGATAAAGGAGGCAAGAATATACAGTGGAGAAAAGACAGTCTCCTTAATAAGTGGTGCTGGGAAAACTGGACAGCTACATGTAAAAGAATGAAATTAGAACATTCTCTAACACCATACCCCAAAATAAACTCAAAATGGATCAAAGACCTAAATTTAAGGCCAGATACTATAAAACTCGTAGAGGAAAACATAGGCAGAACACTCTTTGACATAAATTGCAGCAATATCTTTTTTGATCCACTTCCCAGAGTAATGAAAATAAAAACAGAAATAAACAAATGGGACCTAATTAAACTTAGAAGCTTCTGCACAGCAAAGGAAACCATAAACAAAATTAAAACCCACAGAATGGGAGAAAATATTTGCAAATGAAGTGACCAACAAGGGATTAATCTCCAAAATATACAAACAGCTCATGCAGCTCAGTATCAAAATAACAAACAACTCAATCAAAAAATGGGCAGAAGACCTAAATAGCCATTTCTCCAATGAAGACATACAGATGGCCAAAAAGCACATGAAAAGATGCTCAATATCACTAATTACCAGAGAAATGCAAATCAAAACTACAATGAGGCGTCACCTCACACCAGTCAGAATGGCCATGATCAAAAAGTCTACAAACAATAAATGCTGGACAGGGTGTGGAGAAAAGGGAACCCTCTTACACTGTTGGTGGGAATGTAAATTGGTACAACCACTATGGAGAACAGTATGGAGGTTCCTTAAAAAACTAAAAATAGAACTACCATATGATCCAGGAATCCCACTCCTGGGCACATATCCAGAGAAAACCATAATCCAAAAAGATACATGCAGCACTGTTTCCAAAAGCAAGACATGGAAGCAACCTAAATGTTCGTTGACAGAGGAATGGATAAAGAATATGTGGTACATATATACAATGGAATATTCCTCCTTCACTTCCTATGCAGATCTTTAAAGTATGATGTCATTCAGAGTGAAACCATTTTAAAACATATTTAGCACACATACACTTTAGAAACACTTTAGAAACAAACCAACATGTTCTCATTCTCTGCCTTTCTGTTTGTTTTTCAAACCTGTGCAGCTTTGAAAGGCTTCCGTTTTGTTCCTTCTCACCTTCAGCTTAAGACCAGTTCTCCAATCCTGCTCTTGGCTGCAGCCAGCAGTCATCTGTTTATCAATCTTCTCATTTTCTCAGCCTATACTTCCCCAGTACACACTCATTATCTCCTCGAGAGCAGCTGACCCCAGCTTCTCTCTCAGCATCTGCTGAGACCTCGCTCTCCATAATCCCTTTTCTGCCCAGAGTCTCCAGCAACTCCCAGTTATTAGAGGATTCTACCTTCGTCTCTTCTGTTGCTTCCATGCTGGTGGAGGACTAATCACAGCCTTCTTTAAAGAGGGGCCATTAACGACTGAGGTTAGTACTGAACAGGCTTTCAAAAGTTTCCACTAGAGGGCTTTCCTGGGCTTTCTTATTTGGAAATGAGCATATTAATAGTACCTATCTCATCACACTCTTATGGTATATAAATAATTTACTTAAAATGTTTAGAACATTACCTGACATATAAAAAGCACCAAGCAATGTTATCTATTATTATCATTATGTTTTACATGGTGCTCTGGATAGCGGATGAGTAAGGCTCAGACAAATTATAAGAAATCAGACAATTGCCAGGGTGTTTAGGAGAGAGGAAAAGCAAGAAACCATCTAGAAGGTAAACCCTTTAGCTCTCACCACGAAGCAGGGGGATTATATCCATATCCTCTGGTCTTTCCCTGCCTTCTCTCTAGGAATACGGTAGGTAGGCAGTCATGGTTGTACTGAATAAGTGAATAAATGAATAGATGAGAAGTGAATGAATAAGGGAATCATCAGGAATGGAACAAAACAAACTTTTCATAGTCTTTGATGCCCAGTTTCTCATACTTGACCCAAACACGTAGGTCTACTGTGTTCTAGTCTTTCTCAAGTTAAGAATACTGTTGGTCTCTGTCCAGCACCCACCATCTTCCTCCCACACACACCAGAAAGAGGATTCTCAGTTTGTGGCTGTGCTTTCTTGGTTTTGTGATTCTGCCTAATGTCCTCTGTGCTCCACAGGTCTGCCCCTTTGCTTCTCTTCTCCAGGAAGGACAGCAGGAA
>NW_006775074.1:926644-944072 GCF_000442215.2 Lipotes vexillifer
AGGACGGCAGGAATCCACCTGTCCATCACAGAGAAAGCTGATGCTATCAGCAGATCTTGGCATTGTCCTGGCAAGAAACAAAGGTGGTGCCATGTGTCTCTGCTTTCCAGAAAGACTGGAGGACAGTCACAGAAAGACCAGGTTTTTCAGGAGGAACAGGACTGAATTTTCTTGCAAGAACTCTTAGACTTGGGTTTTATGATGGAGAGAATTTCTATGTGAGGCTAGAGTGTTAGCATACCTGCTAGGTATTTCTGTTCTATATTGACTAAAGTAAGTCCTGCTTTTCTGATATTGTACTGACATACAGTACAGTGGGATGAGACAGTGAGCAGGTATAATTTCAGAAATCTTTCAGGAGTGACCTGGTACAGAGGCTTCCCTTCAGTCTTCCTAATGCACTGGAAGTGGAAGGAAGCCATGCTTGCTATTTGGTCAGACCAAACTGTAGGTACCAACCATTCAGTTTAACACAGAACACAGTGAATTTGGATTACAGCAATTGCAACAATCTATTGTTATACTCAAGTACATTTTCTTATTTCTTGCAGCCACTAAGGAGGAAGGGACAACCTAGCACGAGGGGTGAAAGAGGAGGAGTTGTCAACAACCATATGTCAAGGCGTCATGTCAACTATCAAGTGCTTCACTGCCATGTTAGCACTTGCACTTATTGTTATTTACAAAATTTGCAGGTGGTGCGAGCCTAGGATGTAGAGTTAACCACATGGCTGGCAAACCCCATCAAAAATTACCCTGACCCATTGAATCCAACAAAATTAAAAGTGAGAGGGGTCAATGTCAGGTCCTACCCTTATATCCAAACCATCAGCTGCACAGACGTGTCTGTAGATTATAGCAATTCAGAGAGCTGGCTTGGGGTCAGACACACCTGATTTGAATCCCACTTCTACTCGTAGTATTGGGCAAATGGGTAGACTTCTATGAGCCTCAGTTTCCTTACCTATAGCATTTGGTTGATGATACTAACCTTGAAGGATTATTGAATAGTTCTATAAATTAAAGCGTATTAAATGCCTAGAACTTTAGTAAGTACTCAGTGAGTTGTTTCCCCTCCCTCTCTCCACTTCTCACTGTCTCCTATAACCCTCCAGAGACTCCCAGACTCCAAGGAGGTCACACTCTTGTTTTGTAATCTCTGCATCAGGAACAAGGTGAAGGGAAACAGGGGTCTGCCCCACCTCCAATTCAGGATGTGTTTTGTTTCACTTCCTCCTAATATTTACCTGACAGGATTTTGACTATTGGCCATTGTTCAGTTTGTTGATGATTTCCATCCTTTTTCTTTACCTCTTTCTCCACAATATTCTTCCTGATGTGTCCTTGGTACTTGCAGGGTCTCTCCCTGTGGGGAAAGCGGAAGGTGCAGTGGCTAATACCTCTTGGGATTAACGCTAACACCACTTCAGTGATTCTTTGCAATTCTGTTGTCAGGCTTGTTTTAACGCCACTCCCGATAGCTTCCTCTCCCATGGCAAAAAGGAACACAAAATGATGATAATGGTGATGAGGTGTGTATTGGCAAGAAGAAGGGAAGGGAAGGAAAATATAATTGTATCACAAATCAGGCACTTAGGCAATTTTGTAATTTCCATAAATACATTTACAGAAAATATAGGCAATTGAAATCCACAGTCATAGCTTAAGTAATAGTATCTATCTCTAGAAAGCTTTTACTCAGACTGCATACAAAAGTTCATCACAGGTACTTTATCCCAAAGAATGTGTGTAATGAGGGAGCCCAGGGCCCAGGAGCCAGTATTTGGTATTGGAAATTGGAGGCTTGGGTTCCAGCTGTGGCTTTCCCATCGATGCTCTGTGTGACCTTGGGTAAAGTACCCTCTCTGGCCTCAGGTATCTCATCTTGCAAATTCGAGATAATACGACCTACCTGGCAGGGCATGAGCATTAAATGAGAGAATGTGTATAAGATGCCTGACACAGGGCCTGGCATGTTGAACAGCTCTCTTTTTGGATCCTAACACCTTCATTAATACATTGAGGAGAGCGGGGCCTCCTTGACACCTCACTACTGCTGAGAAGAGGACATGTTTTGAAACAGACCTGATAAATGTAAAGTGTTCTTGGGGTTCAACACAGGATGGTCAGCTTGCACACAGCTCATGCTTGGCAAACGTTTGATGACAGTAATGATGACAGAATCTTGGGGAACTCTTGGTTTGGTACCCCTGAGAAGAGAGAGTTTTGCGAAGAGTTCCTTTCTAGCTCTTTGGATGTGTCTGCTTCATTCACATTTACATTCAGGTGATCTCATAATCTAAGAACGAAGTTGTGGGCTTGCCCACAGTTTACTGTGCCATCCTTCATGTTAAAACAATCCTTCTGGTCTCTGATTTGGTGGAAAAAAACAGGTAGACCCATGGGTCCACAGGAGCTCAGGCCTGGGGTTTCAGTAGGGGGAACGTGGGTCTAAAAGGCATAGAAATTAAATTTCTGAGGCCTGGCAACCCCATGGCATCAGGGAGAAGGCTTGTCACTTGTACCTGATCTTGCACCTGATGCAAAGTTGGTACTTAACAAATATTTCTGCCACGAGAGAACGAAAAGAGATTAAGTCCTGTGCTGGTAGGGGCGGGAGACACTCTCAGAAATCAGTGGAGCTGAGTTCTGCTACAAATTTTATAATTTTATAAGTACTACATTTAACTACATGTAGGGCATGGCCAA
Source organism: Lipotes vexillifer (assembly GCF_000442215.2). Taxonomy (NCBI): domain Eukaryota; kingdom Metazoa; phylum Chordata; class Mammalia; order Artiodactyla; family Lipotidae; genus Lipotes; species Lipotes vexillifer. Next base: position 929,354 of record NW_006775074.1, read on the forward strand.
CCAACTCTGGCAATTTGTAAGTTTCATTAATAATGGCTATAATGGATTAAACACTACTTATAAGTTCAGCACTATGTTAAGCACTTTACAAACATGATTAAATTTAATACTACAACACTGTGTCAAACCAAACCCCACCGGTTACCTACCGTTTAGCCATACCTACCTCTTACTTGGTAACTAAACCCTGACTTTTTTTTTGCTGAGCCACAATGTGCCCAGCACCAGGATATGAATTCTGGTTGGTTTAAGCCAATAAAAACAACACTACTCTCCAACTTCCCAGCTCCCTTGCTGTAAGAGCTGCCATATGTTCTGCTTCTGGCTAACAGGATCTAAAGGGAAGACCAATACAAGAACTACTGGTAAGACTTCTATTAGAAGGAAAGATGTAGCTGCCTTGAATATAAATGTGATATCTGGAGCCACAGCAGCCATTTTGCAAGCATGAGGCAATGAGGATATAGGAAAGGCCAAAAGAATTAGGGAGATATTATTGAGATATTGAATCAACACAATTAGTCACCACTTCCAGAGCTCTTGTTAAGTGAGAAAAACAATATTCTTTTCTGTTTAAGCCACTTGAGTCAGGTTTCTTTACTGGCAACAAACTGATGCAAACCGTGTGCTATAGAATACTATCATTTTCATCTTTGGATGAGAAGATAGATTAAAGTAACTAGCTCAAGGTCACACAGCTGGTAAATTGTGCTAAATTCAAATCTAGTTCTAACCAAATGTAAAGTCCGTCTTCTTGCAACCTAAATGTCCATTGACAGAGGAATCGATAAAGATGATGTGGTACATATATACAATGGAATATTACTCACACATAAAAAGGAATGAAACAGTGCCGTTTGCAGAGGGGTGGATGGACCTAGAGATTGTGAAGTAAGTCAGAAAGAGAAAAACAAATATCGTATAATATCACTTATATGTGGAATCTAGAAAAATGGTACAGATGAACTTATTTGCAAAGCAGAAATACAGTCACAGATGTAGAGAACAAACTTACAGTTACCAAGGGGGGAAGGAGGGGTGGGATGAATTGGGAGATTGGGAATGACATATACACACTACTATGTATAAAATAGATAACCAATGAGAACCAACTGTATAGTACAGGGAACTCAATGCTCTGTGGTGACCTAAATGGAAAGGAAATCTAAAAACGTGTGGATATACGTATAACTGATTCACTTTGCTGCACAGCAGAAACTAACACAACATTGTAAAGCAACTATATGCCAATAAAAATTAATTAAAAAACATAAATAAAGCCCGTCTTCTCAACCACTATGCTGTGTTTAAGTTATCAGTATTGTCAATATAAAGTCATTTTTCAGTCCCTGGGAACTCTAGAGTAACACAAAAGCAGAGAAGAAAAGAGGAAAAAGCAGGATGTCCAGAGTCTTTGCTATATATCTGGGGCCCAGGCCTTTCTGAGCTGGAATGCTGATCTCCAGTAAGAGGCTGGAATAACCCTGCAGACTTATTTGCTACCACCTCTGGGAGCTTTCCCAGCTGCTGAAGAAGACAGGTGGTGCCCACACAGGATGAGGTCAGAGGGGAGCAGCTAGGATTGAGGCAAAATCTCAGTGTCCAGGCTCTGCTGAGGGAGCAGGAAGCAACTCTGGGGAGATAGTTCGGGGACTGGATTGAGACCCAGCCTTAATGCTGACTCAGTGGGCATTGGATGTCCAGCCAGACGCTCTGCAAAGAGTCAGGGGTCACGGCAACTCAGGGCAGATGAGACAGGAGCCAGAGACTGCCACTAGTTCAAAAATGGTACAGATGAACTTATTTGCAAAGCAGAAATACAGTCACAGATGTAGAGAACAAACTTACAGTTACCAAGGGGGGAAGGAGGGGTGGGATGAATTGGGAGATTGGGAATGACATATACACACTACTATGTATAAAATAGATAACCAATGAGAACCAACTGTATAGTACAGGGAACTCAATGCTCTGTGGTGACCTAAATGGAAAGGAAATCTAAAAACGTGTGGATATACGTATAACTGATTCACTTTGCTGCACAGCAGAAACTAACACAACATTGTAAAGCAACTATATGCCAATAAAAATTAATTAAAAAACATAAATAAAGCCCGTCTTCTCAACCACTATGCTGTGTTTAAGTTATCAGTATTGTCAATATAAAGTCATTTTTCAGTCCCTGGGAACTCTAGAGTAACACAAAAGCAGAGAAGAAAAGAGGAAAAAGCAGGATGTCCAGAGTCTTTGCTATATATCTGGGGCCCAGGCCTTTCTGAGCTGGAATGCTGATCTCCAGTAAGAGGCTGGAATAACCCTGCAGACTTATTTGCTACCACCTCTGGGAGCTTTCCCAGCTGCTGAAGAAGACAGGTGGTGCCCACACAGGATGAGGTCAGAGGGGAGCAGCTAGGATTGAGGCAAAATCTCAGTGTCCAGGCTCTGCTGAGGGAGCAGGAAGCAACTCTGGGGAGATAGTTCGGGGACTGGATTGAGACCCAGCCTTAATGCTGACTCAGTGGGCATTGGATGTCCAGCCAGACGCTCTGCAAAGAGTCAGGGGTCACGGCAACTCAGGGCAGATGAGACAGGAGCCAGAGACTGCCACTAGTTCACAGAATACCTATAATATTAACAGGAAGCAGGGAGAACCTCCCTGAAAACCATACCCCAGCATGACCAGGTCGTGATGAGGCTGTGGGCCTGCCTCAGGGAAGCATCTAGACCTGCGGTCCCAGCCTTTTCTACTGGGAAGTGACGGCAAGGATGCTTTCACTCTACCCTAACCAGTAGAGCTGAGTTCTGCTATCCATTTTGTGATTTAGTAAGTACTATATCTAACTACATGTAGGGCATGGCCAACCAACTTTGGCAATTTATAAGTGTCATGAATAATAATGACTATCATTTATTAAACACTACTTACAAGTTTGTCATTGTGTTAAGCACTTTACAAATTATTACATTTAATACTTACTACAGCACTGTGTCGAACGAAACCCCACCGGTTACCTACCCCTTAGCCATACCTACCTCTTACTTGGTAACTAAACCCTGACTTTTTTTTGGTCTAGGCACCTGAGAACAAAGATGAGCACGTGTCTGTACAATGTGCCAGGCTTGCAATCAGGTCCTTCATGCACATTATTTCATTTAATTCTCACTACAACCCAATGAGGTAGCTGTTAATATTCTCAAATTGTCAATTTTTAAAAACTGAAGCTCAGAGAGATTAAGAAATTTTCCAGGCTTCACAGCTAGAAAATGAAGCCGGAATTCCACGAGATGTCAATCTGTCTCCAAGGCCACACCCCACTACACCGACTCCCAAGGAGCTCAGAGTGGAAGGAAATATATGGCACAGAGAAAGCCATTAGTGTTTCCTCATGTTTAATAGTGGTATGAAATCTGCAGGGGAGGGGACTGATGGCAATCCTAGCATTAACAGCCCTCGGCATCCATTAGGGTCAGCATCTGAGATGGCAGTGTCCAGAGGGGGAGTTCTCAAAGCCAGGGCCAGGGGAGGTGGCTCCTTCTTCTGAAATCGCTGTGGTTCTGATTCAGATGGTCGAGTACAGACACGTTTTCCCCTCTGGGTTTCTTCAGTTCCCAGGAGCTGTGACCCAGGACCTGTGTCCAGCGACAGACTGGAGACGGAGGCAGAAAGGTGCTTGAGCGCGTCAGCTCTAAGGATGAGAGCAGAGGTTGCCGGAAGCAGATCAGATGTGCAAACAAGGTCGGGTGTGCTCCTCCAGTGGTTACTCTGCTGCGATGATCTGATTCTTCACGGTTCTGAGTTCATTAAACAGAATCTCCATTCCATGCCACTGAGTCCCTCAGTGGGCGTGGTTCCTGAACCACGTGGCGGAAGCCTCTCTCTCTCTCTCTCTCTCTCTCTCTCTCTCTCTCTCTCTCTCTCCTCCTCTCTCTCTCTCTCTCGTACCCCCGGCAGGCCCCAGGACACCCACCCTTTCCTGCGCATACCTGCTGCAATCACAGCAAGTCCTCCTGCACCGCAAGGCTTGGGTTGCGTTACCCTCCCTTTTCCCTTACCAGACCCCTGCCTTGCATTCCTCCTGCCGTTCGCTTTGGAGCCGAACTCCCTTCACTACCCAGAACTCCAGGCCAGCTCTCCCTTCCCAACCCAGAGCTGTGGCCTGTCCCAGTGCCCCAGTTCTCCCTCGGCACCACCCCATCCTGAAACTGATCCCATTCCAATCTTCCACCCTCTCTGTGACCGTTCCTGATCCCACAGAGTCCTGGAGTATGGAGGGGCCTGGCAATAGGTAGTTTGGGAGAAAAAGATGCCAGACAGGGGAAGGGATCAGGCAAAATGGAGCTCTGGATAAACATCTGCAAGGATCATTGTTACACATGATGGCTAGCTTCCAACATGCTATTAGATTTGGGCTACAAGAAGGGTTAAATTACTTGAAAATCTGTTTTTCATATATAGACAAGTATATACTTTCCTTCTTTTTATTTATTTGTTTGTTTGTTTATTTATTTATGGTTGCATTGGGTCTTTGTTGCTGTGCACAGGCTTTCTCTAGTTGTGGCGAGCGCGGTCTGCTCTTTGTTGCGGCGCATGGGCTCTAGGTGCGCGGGCTTCAGTAGTTGTGGCTTGCGGGCTCTAGAGTGCAGGCTCAGTAGGTGTGGAGCACAGGCTTAGTTGCTCTGCAGCATGTGGGATCTTCCCGGACCAGGGATCGAACCTGTGTCCCCTGCATTGGCAGGCAGATTCTTAACCACTGCGCTAACCAGGGAAGTCCCCTAGACAAGTATATACTTTCTTAAACAGTTTTTCACAGTGCTTTTAAAAAAATTTTTTTTAAAAATTTAAAAATTGTTTAAAAATTAAAAGTCAGCTAACTTATAGCAATAAATGAAGCAGAAAGAGAAGCTCAGTATATTTATAGAAGCTTGTTTCATATCATACCACTATTAAGATATTCAGATGTACAATTACAGAACAAAAATCTACTCAGTGTATGTAAAGGCAGATGGTTCCCAGCTACAGCATTTCTTTGCACTGAATTTTGGGTCATAAAGCCCTTGACATCAAGTCTTCCATGCAGGTTTTAGGCTGAGTATAAGCCAGCCTGATCCTGCTGGTTAAAAACAGCAATATTAGGTTTATTTTTTTTAATGTTATTAACAGAACCCTTATACTTGGAGAAGTTCAAATAGTACAAATTGAGGTAAGTGAAAACCTAGTCTCTTAAACCCTGCTGCCCTATCCCTCCCCTCTAAAAGGCAAGCATTTTTAACCATTTCTAAGTTTACTCCTCGTTTTGGTTATTATCATCAATATAGATGAGTCAACCAGTATTGACCTCCTGTCAATGATGGTGAATTTCATCCATTTGCACTCTCTTCCACATTATCCCATGAGCTCCACAATGGCAGGAAACGTGCCTGTTAGCACTACAGACATGCTCAGCGCTGTATCTCAGGACCCAGAGCGATGCTGGCATGTGGAGGGCATTTAATAAGTAATTTTAGAATGAACTAAACAATATATTCAAATATGTACTTCTGGTTCAGTAAACTTGACAGTGTCATCACTGGGTAAGTGGACACACTAGGGCCGATGCAACATCTTTCACCTCTTCTTTTGTCATTTACACTACTGTATCATTTTTACAAGGTTATACCATTTGAATTTTGTTCTGTACCTATAATTATACCTCTCATGTTTATCGACAGATCAATTAAAAAAATAAAATGCCATCACCAATATTATACATATTTTTCACTTATTACAGAACCAAATTCTTATGAAATCATATGTCACTAACCCTGTGCAATTCCAGGGAGAATGTTCCAACACACGGACCAAATGAATTCTCCTTTGACTTTACACCATTGCTCAAAATCATGCCATTTAGTTCTCTTCATCTTTGTAATGGGATTTTCTCTCACTTCTTTGTTTTTCCTCGAATTTCTAATTCTTTCTTTTTTTCTTGTCAAGGGGAAAAAGTGACTTCCTTATTAAAGTATGAGATTCTTCCACATCTTTAATACTATTTGTTGATTGAAATTTATTCTTTGAGATTGTCATCTTGGAGTTCTTTGACCTCAAATTCTAATTTAGGACAATTGTTTTATAAACTCCCTGTGCAGCTGTCATCTGTCTTTACATTGTATCCTTGAAATAATTCCATATTTTGGTAGATCTTCCCATCCATTTTTTCTTAAATTCTTCTTTTTTTGCTTCATTTTTCAGTTTCCAAGTAGATTCCCAAGTCTTTTTTTTTTTTTTTTTTTTTCAAGAAGAATATAGGAGGTAAACTCTACAAATTCTTGCAGTTCTGAAATGAACTTAGTCTCCATGGTGACTGACTGGGGCAGGAGCTGGCTTCAAATGTGGATCTGCTGGAGGGCAGGTGCACTCATAGACCGACCTTGCGTTTAGTCTGTCTCACAGTAAACATTCTGGAACCTGCTGGGGTCGTCATCAGCTACTTGCTCCTGGTGGGCTGGCAGGAAAGAAGAGAGTTCAATACAAAATAACACCTAATAGGGCTTCTCAAAGGGGATGCTCACCTGAAACAGGTGGTGCAGTAGCAGCCGTGTACCTTCAGGGAGATGTGAAGGCAGAGAGTTTGTACTCTGACTCTGCTGCTGGCCTGTGTTCTGTGCGACTGTAAGTTGTAGCTTTTGTCTACGTGGAAGGACCCAAATGCTCTGCTTATGTCTTCTGCCTCTCTCCATCCATCCCTTGGGACAGCCATGCCACTGGGTGTAGGGCCATGGGTTCTATTTCCTCAGCACCTTGGAGGTATTGCTAGAATGTATTCTAGCTTCCAATATTGATAATACAGTGTCTTTCGTCGATCTAAGATTTGGCCCTTTGTAGTTGACCTACTTTATGTGTGCTTTATTCTTCTTTATGGCAGCTTTTAGGAGTATCTATCCTTAGTAAGATTTTACCTGATGTATATGTATCTTTTTTTATTCGTGCTACTCAGCTTATGGTGGACACATTTCCTTCTGAAGATTTGAGGTTTTTGTTTTTTGGGGTTTTTTTTGCCTCTGAGAAATTTTTTTTTACTTCCTTAATTATGTCCTCTTTTCATTAACTTGTTCAGTTTTCCTGGGATGGATGTCGAACACCTGGTTTGGTGCTTCATGTCTTTCATGTTCTGTATCCTTTTTCTTTTGTTCCATGATCTTAACAGTTTCCTTAATCTTATCATCCAGAGGTTCTACTGAAGTTTTATTGCAGAAATCACATTATTTTCTGAATGTCCTATTTTTTAGCAGCCTATTCACACTCCATTGATGCATATCGTCTCAAATATCTGAGCTGCCAACAGAACTCTCTCCAGGGAGGGCTGCAGCAGAGGGGGAAGTTCTGCTCCTAAATGGAGACTCAGAGTAGGTCCAGGCTCTGAAATAGCAGACATTAAGAGTAGAAGAGAGATACGGGGCAGTAATCAAGGCAATTAATCTACTGAACAGGTGAGTCTGTTAGTCAGATACCTTTCTCTGTTTCTACCACTGGCCCCTCAGCACACAGAGCAATTGGCAATAGCAATATTTGCCCCCAGCAAGAGATCTGAGACCTGCTCTTGGAGGAGCAGTCTGCTGGGAGAGGCCAGGGCTCTCGGTGAGGGAGTGTGCTGCCCACCTCAGAGTAAGTCTTTATTTTACCATGAGGATGGAGGCAAGGGTGAACCTGCCTGTCTGCTTCCCCACAAACACAGCTGTATGGTCATCTCTCACTCGGCACACTCTGCACAAGCACACAGAACTCACGGCCAGCCCTTTTCATTTGGGAACCCAGGTATCAAAGAAATGGTAGAGGAAACCTTTGCCAGCCCCTCTATTAATTGACTTAATTTTTCTTTCATAAATACAAAAGGAAACCCAGGATGACAAGCATTTTGAGGAAGATCAGCAAGTTAAAAGAGAAAGACCGAGGTGAGAAAACAAAACAAGAAACTAGTTCAAAAACAAATTTTAACAAAGAAAAGAAAATCTGACCTTGGAGGAAACAGACTATTTAGGAAAAGAAGGAAAATTTTAAATGAGTTTTATTAGTATCCTCAGATATCTGAGAAGATATTGCAACAATGGAGCATGAATAGGCTGCTAAAAACATAGAACATTCAGAAAATAATTGATTAAAAATTTAAAATGTGGAACAGTGTCCCTCATATGAATTAGTGTTGTTTGGTGGCCCGCAGTGAACCAAGTTCACAGCATTCATACATTGCGTAGTTCTCCCCCTTTGCATCTGACCTAGCCCTGTGATGTGCTCCAAGGAATAGAATGCAGTGAAGGTGATGCTGTGCCAGGTATAAGGCTAAGCCTTAAGAAGGGGCAGCAGCTCTACGTTGGTGCTCAGGCTGTGAGGGAAGCCAGCTATCATTCCGGAAGTCTGAGCACCCTGTGAAAAACCCAACCTAGCCATGTGGAAAGGCCACCTGGATGAGAATTGAGGCCCCTGGCCAGCAGCCAGCAGCTGAGCTCCCAGTCAACAGACAGCAGCTGCCAGCTGTGTGAGTGAGGCCATCTTGGAATTTCATCCTCCAGCCTCCAGTGATTCACACCAGCTGATACCATGTAGAACAGAGATAAGCTCACCTCACCAAGCTCTGCCCAAATTTCAGAATCATGAGCAGATGAGTAGAAGAGTGGTATTTTAAGCCACTGGATTTTGGAATAGTTGATTATGTAGCAATAAATGCCCAGAACAAGTATGTCCCTTGACTGAGATGTATATGAACTGGTTCACCTCCATACTTGCCTGTATCTCTAAAACTGCTATTTTTTGTTTTGTTTTGTTTTGAGATTCTTCTAGAAACAATTTGAATTAAAAGATACTTAGACCTAGAGGGGTGGGATAGGGAGGGTGGGAGGGAGATGCAAGAGAGAGGAGATATGGGGATATATGTATATATATAGCTGATTCACTTTGTTATAAAGAAGAAAGTAATACACCACTGTAAAGCAATTATACTCCAGTAAAGATGTTAAAAAAAAAAGATACTTAGAACCTCAGAAAGATTAAGCCTCTTAATGGCTGTGGTCAGTCTTATATTTTTATTTTTATTTATTTATTTATTTATTTTTGTGGTACGCGGGCCTCTCACTGTTGTGGCCTCTCCCGTTGCGGAGCGCAGGCTCAGCGGCCATGGCTCACGGGCTCAGCCGCTCCGCGGCACGTGGGATCTTCCCGGACAGGGGCACGAACCCGTGTCCCCTGCATCGGCAGGCGGACTCTCAACCACTGTGCCACCAGGGAAGCCCCCGTCTTATATTTTTAGATATAGCTTGCTAATTATAGGTTATGGTTCAGCATCCTGATGTTCCCTTTTAAAATGTTGTGTCTAAAATATGTATTGTCTAGGAAGTGGAATTACGTGTGCCAGTTCTGCTAATGTACATGTCCTCTGGGTCCCAGGGAAATTGTAAAGAATCTTTAAAGGAAGGAAAGAAATGAAAATAAGGCAAATAAAAGAGTTTCAGAAGCAGGAAGGAGCTTAACCTGCCTTCATTTACAAGATCTTTCAGTGACACTCAGTTCTATATGTGTGACTCAACTTTTGTTGAATTTGACTAACATCTATCCTTCAGTTCCTACAATCCTTTCTGTTCACCTGGCAACTTGAAGTATTATGTCTCATCATATCACTCTTTTTAATTACATTGCATGGTGTGGCCTAATGAGAAGAAATACACATGATAGGGACTGCCCTGGCGGGCCAGTGGTTAAGACTTTGCCTTCCAATGCAGGGGGTGTGGGTTTGATCCCTGATTGGGGAGCTAAGATCCCACACGCCTTGCGGCCAAAAAAAGCAAAACATAAAACAGAAGCAATATTGTAACAAATTCAATATAGACTTTAAAAAAATTACAAAAAAAGAAGTACACACGATAGAGCTTAATTTGTAATTCTGGCTGTGACTCATTCTTCTCATCATTAAACTAAGAAAATGTCCTCAGGACCATATTGCTGTTAGAAAGGGAAAAAAATCACTGTCCAGGAATGCTCTGTCTAAAACTGTAGACACTGTCCATATGCAGCTATTGAGAATTTGAAATGTGGCTAATCTGAATTGAGATGATCTGTAAATACAAAATACATACTTGATTTCAAAGATTCAGTGTGAAAAACGATTGTAAAATATCTCAGTAATGTTTATATTGATTACATGTTGATGTAATTTGGATGTTTGGATTAAATAAAATGTATTAAAATTAATTTTATCTGTGTGTTTCATTTTTATAATGTCCCTACTAGAAAACTTAAAATTACTTATGTAGTTCACATTTGTGCCTTGAATTATATTTATATTGGACAACATTGGTCTAGAGTGCTGTCCAATATATAAATAGAGAGGCATAATTGTGTATTCAGGCTGATATCACAATATCATCATTTCACATTAACTGAGTCCCTATATTGGGGCCTGACAATCTTAAGTAACTTCAGTGGCTACGACAGATTCGTTTATTCTAATTAAACTACCAACACCTCTGCTGGCCCCACCACCTTCAGCAAAGTATCTCTAACCCTACCTTGAGGAAATTAGAAGCCATCGAAGAGGTATTTTCTTAATTCCATACCACAAAACCTGCAAACTTATTTTTTAAAATATTGTTAAAAGGTGACTAAGCAAAAAAAAAGTTATATCTATCTAAATAATTGGAAGTCTGTAACATATGGTGAAGTAAAATGTATGACAACAATTGCACAAGGGCTGGGAGGAGGAAAATGGGAGTATTCTACTGCAAGTTTCTTTGACCATAATAACATCATTTAAAGGCAGACAGTGACAAAGACGTATACTATAGGATCTATAGTTACCTCAATTATAATTATAGAACTTTAATTAATAAAAATGCATACTCTAAAATCTAAGGCAACTGTGAGAAAAACACACTGAGATATAGCTAATAAGCAAATAAAATAAATAAAATGAAATTATTAAAAAATACATAAAAGAAGGTAGGCAAGAAAAGGGAAGTACAAAAATAGGTGGAATAAAACAAAAGCACAATTGTAGACTTAGAAACAGCTACATATTCACATATGACATGATCATTTATGTAGAGAAATCCTAAGGAACCTAAAAAAAAAATGAGAACAAAAACAAAACAAAACTACAAGAACTAAAAATTAGACTACCAAGGTTGCAGAATCCAAGTTCAATATACAAAAGTCCATTGTATTTCTACATACTAGATATAAAATGTAAATTTTTTAAAAAGCCATTTACAATAACATGCAAGAAATTTAATAAAATATGTGCAATACCTGTTCACCAAAAACTATAAAACATTGCTTAAAAAAACTAAAGAAGACCTAAACAAATGGAGAGATATATCATGTTTATGGATTGTCCTCAAATTGATCTATAAGTCTACAGAATCGATGCAATCCCAAGAGAAATCCTCCAGGACCTTTTTTTTTTTTTTTTTGGCTGCGTTGGGTCTTCGTTGCTGTGCACGGGCTTTCTCTAGTTGCAGTGAGCGGGGGCTCCTTTTCATTGCGGTGCACAGGCTTCTCATTGCGGTGGCTTCTCTTGTTGTGGAGCACAGACTCTAGGCACGTGGCCTTCAGTAGTTGTGGCATGTGGGCTCAGTAGTTGTGGCTCGCAGGCTCTAGAGCGCAGGCTTAGTAGTTGTGGTGCACAGGTTTAGCTGCTCTGCAGCATGTGTGATCTTCCCAGACCAGGGATTGAACCCGTGTCCCCTGCATTAGCAGGCGGATTCTTAATCACTGCACCACCAGGGAAGTCCTCCAGGACTTTTTATAGAATTTGATTAGCTGATTCAAAAATTTATTTGGAAATGCAAATGATCTAGAATAGCAAAAATAATTGAAAAAAAGTTGGAAGAGAGGACTTATATAACTTCAAGTCTTGTAATCCAGACAGTGTAGTTGTATTAAAAGCTCACAAATATAGGTTAATGGAACCTAATAAAGTCCAAAATGGACTTTGATAAATATGGTCAATTGATTTTCTACAAAATTGGCAAAGTAATTCAATGGAGAAAGGATAGTCTTTTCAACAAATGGTGCTGGAACAACTGGATGTACCTACGGAAAAAAGTAAATTCTGAACCTTATCTCACAACGTACACAAAAATTACCTGGAAATGAATAATAAACCTAAATATAAAAGCTCACGTTATAAAACGTCCAGAAGAAAATACAAGAGAAAATATTCACAATCTTGTGGTAAGCAAAATTTTCTTAATAGGAAAATCATAGAAGAAAAAGTTGATAAATTGGAGTTTATCAAAATAAAAACTTCTGATCTTTGAAAGATACCATTAAAAAATTAAAAAACAAAAACAAGCCTACCTACAGATTGAGAAAAAAAAAACCCCGTAATACATATATCTCGCAATAGACTTGAATCCTGCTTATATAAATAATTCTTACAACTCAATAATAAGATTAACAACTTAGTAAGATATTGGCAAATTATTTGACTAGATAGTACACCAGGAAAGATAGATGAATGTTCAATAAGAAAATGAAAATATGTTCAATACCAGTCATCAAGGAAACACAAACCAAAACCACAATGAGTTATCACTTCACATTAGACTCGCTAAAATTAAAAAGAGTCACTACACCAAGTGATGTCAAGGATGTGGAGAAACTTAAAAGTCTCATAATTACTAGTTGGGGGTTAAAATAGTACAACCACTATGGAAAACAGTTTGAAACTTTCTTATAAAGTTAAACATACACTTATCATGGACTGAGTGATTCTAGTTTAAATTACTCACAAGAATTTTAAAAACAAGTTATGCCTACAAAAAGAATGCACTACACAAATCTCAGAGCAACATTATTTGTAATAGCAAAAAAAGAAAAAAGAAAAAGAGAAAACAAACAAATAAACAAAAATGGGAAACAAACCAAACATCCAAAGGTAAATCTGTGAACAAACTGGTATATTTATACCATGCAATATTCCTCAGCTATGAAAAGGAACAGTCTCACACATGCTAATGTCAAATTGTTCTCCAAAGTGAATGTATCAATTTGTATCCCTACCAGCACTCCATGAAAGTCTCCAATGCTTTATACAGTTGCCACTTTTGGAATTTTTAGATTTTTGTCAGTCTGATGGCTATAATACTTAAATGAGTATTTAAAAAAAATATCAATGGTACAGGAATAAACAAATGGACGAGAATAGAGAGCCCAGAGATAGACCCACGATTTACTGGGACCTTGGCATATGACAGAAATGGTATAACAAATAGGTGAGAAAGAATGGATTATTTAATAAATCATACTATATGAATAAAGATAACATTGATCCCTATCTATCTACTACCATACACAAAATAATAACTGGATAGATGGAAGACCTCCATGTGAAAATCAAAACTCAAAGCTTTTAAAAGAACGTGTAAAAGACTATCTTTATTACATCAGAGTTTGGATAGAATTTTGAACAGACACAGAAGGTATCTGCCATAAAGGAAAGGATTGCTCTATCTGACTAGCTCACAGTTGAAACCTCTCAATGCAAAGAGTGCTATAAACAAAAGAGAATTTAAAGACTGAGAAATTTTTCTCAACATATTTACTGACCAACTCTTTCAAATCAATTAAAAAATAGAAAAGAGTTCAATAGAAAAAAAAATTGGGCTATTCACAAAGGAAAACCAAATGGCTATATAAACATATGAAAAGATGTTGACTGTCACTAACAATCAGAGAAATAAAAATTATAAACAGCCATATCATATAATTTCTACCCTCAAACTGGCAAACATTTTCAATTTGATGGTTGCAGGGGACTCTGCTCTGATTGCAGGGGACTAGTTATCATGAGTTTAGGGGATCTGAACCCTACAAAGTCTTCCCAATCCTCCCCTGGCTCCATGAGCTTCCCAGAGCAGAATTGATTCTTTGCTTTGTTCCTCACTGTTAACGCCTATAGCTTTTCTCTCTGCTTTACACTTTATGGCTTGTGTATGTGTCCCTGACTAAACCATGAGCACGTGGAAAGCACATTGGACACCATCTTTCCTTTTTGTGGCCGCACTCCTGGAACTCTTTGTGGCTGGTAGTGGGCTTGTGATGAACGTTTGCCACGTTGAATACAAGCCTTCTGTTTTCTTCCAGAAAAGCACAGAGGCCAGTCACTGACAAGTTAATCTGAGTTTTTGTAGTTTGAGCTTATGATTTGTAAATTATGGAGAAGCCTAATTCAGGAATCTACATGTCAAAGGATACTGGGGAAGAAGTCGATTCTTTGATATGAACACATGAAATGCTTCTATTGCTCATCACTCTGGATTCTCTAACACCCTGTACTTACTCCAAAGGATTTTCTCCTCGTGGGAGAGACTATGGAGAAAAGTGATACGAGGCTATTCGGGCATCAAGAACATTTCCATCAGGCATTAATAATTTGCATCTTATTTGGAAATGTCTACCACCACAGGCTGTGGGTCCTGAGTTGATATCAATTTTAAAAAATGCAAGACACCAACAGGGACTGGAGTTGTTTTGAATTAAGATAAGGTCCTCTGTGGCTGCAGAAATTAAAATCATGGCTTTGATCATCTGTCTCCCTTATGGAATTGTTCTGCAGATCTGATTCTGTTTTTAATGCAGGAATTTTAGGGGGCCTTTGGGGAGATGGAGAAACAAGGAGAGGGGAGAGCAGGATATTATTACTTCTGGTCAATTATACTCTGCCGAGGAGAGGCCAGCAGGGATGGAATT
>NW_006775074.1:944082-946134 GCF_000442215.2 Lipotes vexillifer
GGTAGGTATAGTACTTTAGACTTTCCATGCTGAGTTGTGGTAAATGTGTGGGTGTGTGTGTGTGTGTGTGTGTGTGTGTGTGTGTGTGTTTGTGGAGAGAGGAGGTAAGGTGGTAGGGCAGCAGCAGGATGAATGATTTACTGTTATTTGGTTATGTATCTGTCTCAACTAAACCATAAACATATAGAAGGCAGAGTTATCTCTCTATCAGTTGGAAACTGGCACTTAGGAGAGACATTGGGGCTGAAGGTACAGATCTAGGAATCACCTGCAGAGGTGTAATATCTGAAACTGAGGAGGTAGATGAGACTATGGAGAAAGAGAGTCAGAGAGAAGAAAACAAGGACAGGGCTTGGACAAGACATTCATTCAAAAGAACTTTACTGAGCACATTATTATAGAATCAAGAACACAGAGTCTGGGAGGGACAGCCAGGTTCTGCCTCTTACTAGCAATGTGGCCTTGGGCACGCATCTTGAATTCTCTGTGCCTCAGTTTCTTCATCTGATTTTAAAAGTTAACAGATGTAAATTAGTGCATACCTGATGCACTCTAAATGCAATGTTAGTTGTTGTTATTGTATAAAGGTTAGCTGTTCCTGTTGTAGTAGTTGTTCTTATAAGGGCTGGGCACTGAGTTAGAGTCTCTTAATACAATAACGAAATATATATGTGTGCGTGTGTATATATATAACTGAACCACTTTGCTGTACACCTGGAACATTGTAAAACAACTGTATTTCAATAAAAATTTTAAAAAACTAAAAAAAGAAAATGAATTATATACACACTTACTTGTAAAGAATAATCTAGTGGTGGAGACAAGAAAGCTGCTTATTACAACACTGTGGTCCATGTCACAGTGGAGACAAGTACAGGGCACCTTTGTGACTGCAGAAGAGGGTGCCATCCCAATTATGGGGTATCAGGAACTACTCCTTCTATTCTTTTCTCCTGCCTGTGCTTTTGCCCTGTCCCGCCCACAGCAGCCTCACTGGACTTCCTTAGCAGCCCTGACACCTAAGGAAGTTGGGCAACTAGACTTCCCGCCTGCCCCCAGGCTACGAGATGCCTCTGCCAGTGCTGGTGACCCAAGGCTTTGGCTCCTGAGCTCTGAGGCTGCTCTTTTTCTTACCAGTCTCGGAATTCAGTCTCGCTCAAAGTGTAGACAATCCCTTCCTTGCCCTGGTTCATTTCCTTTTATCCAAATTGCCTTTTGTGGTTTCCATAGAAATGATGGCTTCTTGCTGGGCCCATCCCTGTGGAAACTTTGAGGAGATTAACAGGCACCATTGCCATTTTTATTTCTCACTTTCTGGTTTGATTAAAAACTCACAACTCAGCTCTTTCTCTCCCTGATGCAAGGGAGGGGGAATTCATCACTTTGTTAGTAGGTTACACATGCATTTGATTTGTAGCCACTGTTTTATGGTTGTGTCAACATCACATTTGCTGGCTTGGAGGAGAAAACATACGTGAATTTTCATAGATGCTGATGATAGATGAAAATGGCTGACTTTCAATGTTCCCTTGTTAGCTGATGGGATGGTGAGGAATAGGACTGGATGCCATCTTTTAGACGGTTGTGCTGGCCTGAGTGGCCCTATACTACTCTAGGTCACATACAGCCACCTTGAGTTTTTATACCCCAAAGTGACAAATCCCTCAAGGCAGGGAGGAGTCCACAGGGAGGCTGGGGAGGGAAGAGTGTGAAAAGGTAGGCTTGTCCTATACGGCACATTGACTATAACCTCAGCAAGCTCAGAGGTGCAGCCCAAGCCTGTGTGGCTATCTATCTTGGTGGGCTAGAATGAAAGAATTATTGTGTTTGTGCCTTTCCTTCTTCTGTTATTTTCCAAAGCAGGTTTATTGAGGTAAAATTTAATGCAGTAAAATTCATTTTTTCATTGTACAGTTCCATGAATTTTGACAGTCATGCAGCCATCTCTATAATCAAAATATAGAAAAATTCACCCCCTCCCAAATTCTTTTGTGCCCCTTTGTAGTCCACCCTCCTCCCACCTCTTTTTTTTTTTTTTTTTTTTTTTTTTTG
>NW_006775074.1:946448-988022 GCF_000442215.2 Lipotes vexillifer
CCCGGACCGGGGCACGAACCTGTGTCCCCTGCGTCGGCAGGCGGACTCTCAACCACTGCGCCACCAGGGAAGCCCTCTCCTCCCACCTCTTGCCTCTGACATCCACTGATCTGTTTTCTGTCCCTGTAGTTTTGCTTTTTCCAGAATGTCATACATAAATGTAGCCTTTTGATGATTTACAATAGCCAAGACATGGAAGCAACCTAAATATCCATCGACAGATGAAAGCATAAAGAAGATGTGGCATGTATATGCAACGTAATATTACTCAGGCATGAAAAACAATGATATAGTGCCATTTGCAGCAACATGGATGGACCTAGAGATTATTATACTAAATGAAGTCAGAGAAAGACAAATATCATATGATATCACTTGTATCTGGAATCTAAAAAATGATACACATGAACTTATTTACAAAGCAGAAACAGACTCACAGACATATAAGACAACCTTCTGGTTACCAACGGGGAAAGGGGGGAGGAATAAATTAGTAGTTTGGTATTAACATATACACATTACTATATATAAAATAAATAACAAACAAGGACCTACAGGGAACTATATTCAATATCTTGCAATAAACTATAATGGAAAAGAATCTGAAAAAGAATATATATATGTATATATGTATATATGCATACATTTTATATATATATATATATATATATATATATATATATATATATATACACACACATATATATAAAACTGAATCACTGTGCCATACACCAGAAGCTAACACAACATTGTAAGTCAGTTATACTTCAATCATAAAAAAAAGAAAGTAGCCTTTTAATCTGGCTTCTTTCTCTTAGCATAATGTGTTTGAGTTTCACCCATGTTGGTGCATGTCTCTAATTCTTACAGTAACTCCTCACCATAGGAGTTATCCTAATTTCATAGATAAGGTTCCCAAGGCTCAAAAAGGAATCATGGTGCTGTGGGAGAGGAAAGACTGTCCCTACCCTCTTAATCTGGGTCTATGAAGTAAACTGATAACAGGAAGATTAACTGGAGAAAAGTATACAAATATGAATATAAAATATTCGCTTTTAATATTACGTGCACAGGGACATCACACGCGAAAAAGTGAATACCCCCAAAGTAGGGAGATTTGAGAGCTTATATGCCATCCTAATAGTGGAAAGGGAGTGGTATGTAGGCAGCGTAGGGTTAAGTAAATGATATTTACGAAAGATGAATGGGCCCTTAGAAGAATAGATGGGATTTTTGATCATTTGTGATAAAGTTTCTCTGGGTGTGGTGTTGATTTCTAGTCTCCTCTCCTGTGATGAGTCAATATTTCCTGGTGGGTGAAATGCCGGGGGAGTGGACCTATGACAACTGATTTCCTTTTGAAGGATGGCTCTTTTGGCAGATAAGGGGAGTTCAGAGAAAATCTCTCTCTGCATTTGCTGTATTTCAAGTGCCTTCAGTTCAAAATAATCAATATAGCAAAGTGGCATATTTTAGGATGGCATGTCCTGAACTCCTTCAGTGCTCTAAAGCTCACCCAGCTCATAAGAGTGGACCTGGGTCCAGGTCCATCTGGTTCCCAAGCCCACCCTCTTTCCACTATCCCTCTGGCAAAGGTGATCCTGGCACAGGAGGCTGCATCTCTCTGTATTCTTAGCAGCTAAGTGAGGAGAAGATGCAGAAGGGACCCCATGGTAAAGACCATCCATCTGAGGGAAGAGGTAGCCCTTCCTCCCACCTGCCTGCCTCTGGGGGTCAGGATGTTTGCATTCCATGTGCACCCCATAGCTAGGAGTGCTCGCATACCAGAATGTGGAGAATCTCTTTCCTTGTGTTTGGAGGTCTCCCGTGAGTGTGTCTGTATGTCCTACTTATTTTTACATTGCAAAGCTGGTATTCTGGAAGAGGGCTTTTCAGGGAAATAGTTGGGGTAGGCAACTGAGTGAGTCACGGTGGGCAGAGCAGATCCTCTGAGCTGGGAAAACAACAGAAGCATGTGCTTCACTTTCTTTTTAACAAGTGTCTTTTTAAAAGTTGCTATAGAACACATTCCATCTGTGTATTCATTATCTATTGCTGCATAACAAATTACCCCAAAACTTTGCAGCTTATAAAAATAAATATTTATGATCTCATAGTTTCTGTGGGTGGGGAATCCAGGCACAGCTTAGCTGGGTAGTTCTGACTCAAGGTCTTTTATAAGGCTGCAATCAAAATCTCAGCAGGGGCTGTGGTCTCTTCTCAAGGCTTGGCTGGGGAAGGGTCTGCTTTCAAGTTCATTGGCTGTTGCCAGGGCTCAGGTCCTTACTGGCTGTGGGTCAGAAGCTTCACTTCCTTGCCATGTGGGTCTCTCCATAGGATAAGCTCACAACATGGCAGGTGGTCTCTCCCAGAGTAAGCAAGGAGAACAAAAGAATAAGAGAGTGTTCCAAAAGCCACAATCTTTTTCTTTTTTTTTTTTGTAATCTAATCTCCTAAGTGACATCCCATGACTTTTTGCCATATCTACTTGTTAGCAGTGAGCAAGTAGGTCCAGCCCACATTCCAAGGGAGGGCATTGTACCAAGGTGTGAATACCGGGAATTGAGGATCATCTTAGAAGCTGCCTACTACAAGGTATAATTTTATTATGATAAAATGCACAGATCTTAAGGATTTAAGTCAATGAGGTGTTTTTTTTTTTTTTTTTTTTGTGGTAAATGCTACCTCATCAATATTTTTAATGGCCAAGAGAATAATATTGGGTAGTTAACACAGATATCAAGAACTCTTAATCAAAAAGTGATTCAGAAGATTTGGACTCTGAATATCAAACAGTTTTAGATATACCTTACACAATTTATTTTGCTTATATTTTCCTTTATATATACACATAGGAGTGACATGGTAAAAATTTTCACATGCAAATAAGTCTAAAAGAGTATTTTCAATAAGTACAGAATAGGGCTTCCCTGGTGGTGCAGTGGTTGAGAGTCCGCCTGCCGATGCAGGGGACGCGGGTTCGTGCCCCGGGCTGGGAGGATCCCACATGTCGCGGAGTGGCTGGGCCCGTGAGCCGCGTCCA
This sequence comes from Lipotes vexillifer, assembly GCF_000442215.2. Lineage (NCBI taxonomy): Eukaryota > Metazoa > Chordata > Mammalia > Artiodactyla > Lipotidae > Lipotes > Lipotes vexillifer. The sequence goes on from NW_006775074.1 coordinate 949,492, forward strand.
CAGCCTGTGCTCTGCAGTGGGGGAGGCCACAGCAGTGAGGGGCCCGCGTACCACAAAAAAAATAAAAAATAAAAAAAAATAAGTACAGAATAAAATATCTCACTGGTAACAAATAATAACCAGCTAGAAGATATAATGGGTGAGAAAACCCCATTTACAATGGAAACATAAAAGAGAAAAATAATTAAGGATAAACTTAACAAGAAATCTGTATAAAGCAAATAACAAACTTTCCTGAAAGAAATAAAAGTAGACTTGAACAAATGGAAAGAAGTCCCATATTCTAGGTGAAAATGCCTCAACATAATTAAGATATCAGCCCTACCTAAGATATTTAATAAATGTAATGTGTTCCCAATGAAAATACCAATGAACTTTATAATGGAATTACACAAGTGGATACTAAAATTAATATAGAAAAATAAATTTACAAGAATTAGCTAGGAAAACACTAAAAAGTAAGAGCTATGAAGACAAACACTACCAGATATTAAAAAGTACTATAGGAGGGACTTCCCTGGTGGTCCAGTGGTTAAAAATCCACCTTGCAATGCAGGGAATGCGGGTTCGATCCCTGGTCAGGGAACTAAGATTCCCCATGCCGAGGGGCAACCAAGCCCAGCCACAACAACTACTGAGTCCACGCATTCTGGAACCCGCGTGCCACAACTAGAGAGAAGCCCGTGTGCCGCAACTGGAGAAGCCTGCCCGCAGCAATGAACAGCCCGCATGCCACAATGAAAGATTCTGCATGCCACAACTAAGACTTGATGCAGCTAAATAAATAAATAAATAGCATACATAAACTTTATTTAAAAAAATATATAGTACTATAAGGAATTCCCTGGTGGTCCAGGGGTTAAGACTCAGCACTTTCACTGCCATGGCCCAGGTTCAAACGCTGGTCAGGGAACTAAGATCCAACAAGCCATGCAGCATAGCCAAAAAATAAAAAATAAAAAAATAAAAAGTACTATAAAGCTTCTAAAATTAAAAGTGTGGTATGGAAGCATGAATAGAGAGATAAATAGAAGAGAAAAGTCCAGAAATAGACCAGTGATATAAAACATCAAGTATATGAAAAAGGTGGTATCCCAAATCATTGGGGTGAGGTTGGTCTTTAGTATTAGAAGAAGTGAATAGACATTTGGAAAAAGACAAAATTGGATCCATTCCCCATACCACATAGAATGGATCAGAGAGCTACATGTAAAAAATGAAATTATACAAGTAATAGAAAAAAACATGGGTGAATTTCTATGTAAGCTGAATTTAGGAAAAGCCTTTCCAATTATGATTAAAAATCCAGCTTCAAAAAAGGAAAAGATTATTAAATCTGACTATATTAAAATAAAAACTTTACATGGAGAAATGCCATAAACAAAGCTAATAGACAAATAACTGAGAGAAAGCATTTGCTACATACAACATAGATATAAGGCTAATATCCCTCACATGCAAAAACATTTTAAATGAGGGAAAAATGATTTTTAAAAATCTATAGAAAAATGAACATACAATTTACAAAAAGACATTAAAACGGTCCTTAAACATGTGAAAAGACATAAAAATTCACTCATAATAAAAGGAATGCAAATTTTTTAAATATTTATTTATTTAGCTGTGTCAGGTCTTAGTTGCAACATGCGGGATCTTCGTTGTGGCACCTGGCCTCTTCATTGTGGTGCACAGGCTCCAGAGCACATGGGCTCAGTAGCCACGGCGTGCAGGCTCTCTAGTTGTGGCACACGGGCTCTAGAGCTTGCAGGCTCAATAGCTGCAATGCGTGGGCTTAGGTGCCCCGCAGCACGTGGGATCTTAGCTCCCCGACAGGATCAAACCGTGTCCTCTGCATTGGAAGGTGGATTCTTAACCACTGGACCACCAGGAAAGTCCCAGGAATGCAAATTAAAACTATTCTGAAATACAATTTCTCACACACCAGACTAGCAAAAAACATCAAAAGCTTGACAGTACACACTGTGAGTAAACAGGCACTTTCATATATTGCTAGTGAGAATGCAAAATGGTCCAACCCACATGAAGGTGAATATTTTCTAATAATTAAAAAAAACACAAATGAATTTGTGCACCCACCCAGCTATTCTACTTCTAGGAATATATCCTGAAGATACACCTCCAACCATACCAAACAGATTTGAATGAGGTTATTTATTATAGCATTATTTAGAAATACTGCAAACTATCTAAATGTCCACGTATAGGAGACTGGTTAAGTAAATGATGAAACATACACACAAAAGAAAACTATGCAGCTGTGAAAAATAATGAGGAAGATCTGTAAGGAATGATACGGAGTGGTTTCCATAAGAAAGAGTTAGGTGAAAATAGTAAAGTTCAAAAGAGTATATGCTGGGTGCCAAGACCATTCAAAGGGGAAAGGACAGTCTTTGCAATAAATGGTGCTGGGAAAACTGGATATCCACATGCAAAAGAATGAACTTATACCCTTACACCTTACACTATATACAAAAAATTAATTCACAATGAATCAAAGATCAAAATGTCAGACTTAAAACTGTAAAACTCTTAGAAGAAAACACAGGGCAGAAGCTTCACGACATTGAATCTGGCAATGATTTCCTGGATGTGACACCACAGGTATAAGCAACAAAAGAAAAAAACAGACAAACTGGACTTCATGAAAATTTTTAAATTTTGTGCATCAAAAGACACTATTAACAGAGTAAAATGGCAACCCACAGAATGGGAGTAAATATTTACAAATCATAACATCTGATAAGAGATTAACAGCTAGAATCTATAGAGAACTCCTAAAATTCAACAACAAACAACCTTATTCAAAAATGGTCAAAGGACTTAAACACTTCTCCAAAAAAGAAAATACAAATGGCCAATAAGCACATGAAAACATGCTCAACATCACTAATCATTAGGGAAGTACAAATGGAACACCCATTAGGATAGCTACTATTTAAAAAAAAAAAACAAACAAAGAAAGAAGTGTTAGTGAGGATGGGGAGCAACTGAAACACTTGTACACTGATGGGCAAAATTACAAATAGAATTACCATATGATCCAGAAACTCCACTTCTAGGTATATACCAAAAAAAAAAAAAAAAAGTTCTCAAAGAGATATTTGTATCACAGCAGCATTATTTACAAGAGCTAAAATGTAGAAACAACTCAAGTATCCATCAGTGGATGAAAGGATAAGCAAAATATGGTATATACATACAATGAATATTATTCAGCTTTAAAAAGAAAGGAAATTCTGCAATATATGACAACATGGATGAATCTTGAGGACACTTTGTTAAGAGAAATAAGCCAGTCACAAAAAAGGCAAATACTGTATGATCCCACTTACATGAGGTAGTCCAAATCATGGACATGGAATGTAGAATGGAGGTTGCCAGGGACTTGGGGGAGAAGAAGATGTGGAATTATTGTCAAATGGGTAAAGAGTTTCAGTTTTGCAAGATGAACAGAGCTCTGGAAATAGATGGTGGTGATAGTCGCACAATATAAAAGTATTTAATACCACTGAACTGTATACTTAAAAATGGTTAAGATAGTAAATTTTATGTTACATACATGTTACCACAATAAAAAAAATTAGGGGAAAAAAAGCATATGCTACCTTTTGTGTTAGAAAGAGAAAATTAGAAAACATACACATACCTGCTTTGCTTAACAAAAATAAGCAAATGAAAGGCAAATCAGAAAACAATGAAGCTGACTGCCTACAAGAGAAAAGAAGATGCTTTCAACATCTTCACAACACATATTCAACAAAAATTTTAATTAAATCAAGAAAGATAAAAAGGGGGTAAAAATAAAATCAAAACCAAGAATTCAACTGCGGTTCAAATTAACACCATAATCATATAAAAGGGAGAGAAAGAGCTAACTCAAGTAATTTGTGAACACATTATTTGACTGTGTGCTTGTGTGTGACATATATTTTATATATATATATATATATATATATATATATATATATATATATACACACATACATATATAAAACTGAATCACTGTGCCATACACCAGAAGCTAACACAACATTGTAAGTCAGTTATACTTCAATCATAAAAAAAAGAAAGTAGCCTTTTAATCTGGCTTCTTTCTCTTAGCATAATGTGTTTGAGTTTCACCCATGTTGGTGCATGTCTCTAATTCTTACAGTAACTCCTCACCATAGGAGTTATCCTAATTTCATAGATAAGGTTCCCAAGGCTCAAAAAGGAATCATGGTGCTGTGGGAGAGGAAAGACTGTCCCTACCCTCTTAATCTGGGTCTATGAAGTAAACTGATAACAGGAAGATTAACTGGAGAAAAGTATACAAATATGAATATAAAATATTCGCTTTTAATATTACGTGCACAGGGACATCACACGCGAAAAAGTGAATACCCCCAAAGTAGGGAGATTTGAGAGCTTATATGCCATCCTAATAGTGGAAAGGGAGTGGTATGTAGGCAGCGTAGGGTTAAGTAAATGATATTTACGAAAGATGAATGGGCCCTTAGAAGAATAGATGGGATTTTTGATCATTTGTGATAAAGTTTCTCTGGGTGTGGTGTTGATTTCTAGTCTCCTCTCCTGTGATGAGTCAATATTTCCTGGTGGGTGAAATGCCGGGGGAGTGGACCTATGACAACTGATTTCCTTTTGAAGGATGGCTCTTTTGGCAGATAAGGGGAGTTCAGAGAAAATCTCTCTCTGCATTTGCTGTATTTCAAGTGCCTTCAGTTCAAAATAATCAATATAGCAAAGTGGCATATTTTAGGATGGCATGTCCTGAACTCCTTCAGTGCTCTAAAGCTCACCCAGCTCATAAGAGTGGACCTGGGTCCAGGTCCATCTGGTTCCCAAGCCCACCCTCTTTCCACTATCCCTCTGGCAAAGGTGATCCTGGCACAGGAGGCTGCATCTCTCTGTATTCTTAGCAGCTAAGTGAGGAGAAGATGCAGAAGGGACCCCATGGTAAAGACCATCCATCTGAGGGAAGAGGTAGCCCTTCCTCCCACCTGCCTGCCTCTGGGGGTCAGGATGTTTGCATTCCATGTGCACCCCATAGCTAGGAGTGCTCGCATACCAGAATGTGGAGAATCTCTTTCCTTGTGTTTGGAGGTCTCCCGTGAGTGTGTCTGTATGTCCTACTTATTTTTACATTGCAAAGCTGGTATTCTGGAAGAGGGCTTTTCAGGGAAATAGTTGGGGTAGGCAACTGAGTGAGTCACGGTGGGCAGAGCAGATCCTCTGAGCTGGGAAAACAACAGAAGCATGTGCTTCACTTTCTTTTTAACAAGTGTCTTTTTAAAAGTTGCTATAGAACACATTCCATCTGTGTATTCATTATCTATTGCTGCATAACAAATTACCCCAAAACTTTGCAGCTTATAAAAATAAATATTTATGATCTCATAGTTTCTGTGGGTGGGGAATCCAGGCACAGCTTAGCTGGGTAGTTCTGACTCAAGGTCTTTTATAAGGCTGCAATCAAAATCTCAGCAGGGGCTGTGGTCTCTTCTCAAGGCTTGGCTGGGGAAGGGTCTGCTTTCAAGTTCATTGGCTGTTGCCAGGGCTCAGGTCCTTACTGGCTGTGGGTCAGAAGCTTCACTTCCTTGCCATGTGGGTCTCTCCATAGGATAAGCTCACAACATGGCAGGTGGTCTCTCCCAGAGTAAGCAAGGAGAACAAAAGAATAAGAGAGTGTTCCAAAAGCCACAATCTTTTTCTTTTTTTTTTTTGTAATCTAATCTCCTAAGTGACATCCCATGACTTTTTGCCATATCTACTTGTTAGCAGTGAGCAAGTAGGTCCAGCCCACATTCCAAGGGAGGGCATTGTACCAAGGTGTGAATACCGGGAATTGAGGATCATCTTAGAAGCTGCCTACTACAAGGTATAATTTTATTATGATAAAATGCACAGATCTTAAGGATTTAAGTCAATGAGGTGTTTTTTTTTTTTTTTTTTTTTTTGTGGTACGCGGGCCTCTCACTGTTGTGGCCTCTCCCGTTGCGGAGCACAGGCTCCGGACGCACAGGCTCAGCGGCCATGGCTCACGGGCCCAGCCGCTCTGTGGCATGTGGGATCTTCCCTGACCGGGGCACGAACCCGCTTCCCCTGCACCGGCAGGTGGACTCTCAACCACTGCGCCACCAGGGAAGCCCCTAAGTCAATGAGTTTTGACAGCTGGCTGCACCGTGTAACCATCACTCAAAATAAGATTTAGAATATTTCCATCCCTCTAGAAAATGTCCTGATGACCCTCTCCGCCAATTCACCCCACCCCTGCCACACCCATACACCCACATTCCACCAACCACTTTCTTATTTCTATCACTATAGACTCATTTTGCCTGTTTGTGGAATTCATATAAATGGAATCATTCAACCTGATTTTTAATTCTTCTTCTTTTCACCACACTTGGTTTTGTGGAAATAATCAAAGACCACCCACATGCGAACAAGTAAAGGCTATTTATTCAGAACTTGCTCTAACAAAGGAGTCAGCCACCATCATTTGCATTTTGGCAGAGACTCAAAAGTGAGCAGGGGAGTGGGAAAACTTTACAGTGGATAAAAGGGAGGCCCCAGGTGTACTCTAACTGGAGGCTGTTGGCATGGGGAAGCTGTTGGCGGGATAACTAGAAGCAGAACATCCTATGTGACTGGTTAGGGGACCCTATTTGACTTTCTCTGGTTAATCCCAAATTGGAAGTTAGGACAAAACTTAGGGAAGCTGTCAGTATTGGTCAAGTCTTGGCCATTTGGGATCTACTGCTACAGAGGTCGTGGTTTGATTTCATGGACTTGTTGCAGATTGTGGTTTGGCTTCCCAGGCTGGTTGTTGCAGGTTGTGGGTCAGAATTCTGTATTACCATATGGTTGCGCGTGGTCCATTTGGCTATTCTGGTTTTCAGTTGCCTTCAAAGAGGTGAGGAGAGATATCCTGGGTGACTCTGTCCTACATGTCAATCAGTGGTGTGGGAGGAACAGCAGTAAGGAGCGAGGGGTTTATTTACAGATAAAACCAACGTTAGCCAACTACCAGGCATGCCTCAGGGAAACCAAACAGGACAGAGAGAACATGGCCAAAGCTGAGCGACAAACTTCCAGGACTTGCCAGGGAGGGTGACTGCTAGCCATTTGGGAATACCTGGAGATGAAAGGATGAATATTTAGGGCCAGCTGGAAACCTGCCTTCCTTCTTTGGAGGGGACAATCAGGGTGGGCTGGGGTGGAGGCTGGACACTGGTCTGGAGAGATTAGGAAGGAGGCTTCCTCTGAGCCTGAGAATCCATCTGTATTAGTAGCTTTAGTGTCAACTTGGATTTCCCATGTCTCACATGTGAAACAGTTATTCTCACCATGGAGGATAAATTCTTAGGGATATTTAAAAAAGGAAGGCAGGAACCGTGGCTCTAGATCCCTTGTTTTCAGGGAAATCAAAGAAATGGAGACCTAGGGAGAATAAGCTGCACTAAAGGGATCCCGAAGTGGAGGTGGCAGTTCCTCAGAAGAGTAATCCCCTGTGTCTCTAAGATTTCAAGCCAGGGACTTCCCTGGTGGTGCAGTGGTTAAGAATCCACCTTCCAATGCAGGGGACACGGGTTCAAGCCCTGGTCCGGGAAGATCCCATGCGTCGCGGAGCAGCTAAGTCCGTGCGCCACAACTACTGAGCCTGCGCTCTAGAGCCCACATGCCACAACTACTGAAGCCTGTGTGCCTAGAGCCCGTGCTCTGCAACAAGAGAAGCCACCGCAATGAGAAGCCCATGCACCGCAAGGAAGAGTGTGCCCCTCTCGCCGCGACTAGAGAAAGCCCACGTGCAGCAACGAAGACCGAACACAGCCAAAAATAAATAATAAAATTAAATAAATTAATTAATTAAAAAAAAAAAAAGACTTCAAGCCTGTGAGGAGTGAGGAGAAGGACCCCAGGGCTCTACTCCTCATTCTGCTCTGTGAATGTAAATGCCACAGAAACGGGAAAATTCTCACAGAACATACAGGAGGACATTCTGGTTCTGTGGAATTATGCTGGGGCAGTGCAGAAGGAACCACCACCTTCTCCATCTTTCTAGGCTGTTTCATGCTCCATGTCCTGGTATTCAATCTGCCAGCACTTCACTCAGACCTGCTTTAGGGTTTTTCTCTCTTCCAAAATCTGCTTGGAAATTCAATTATATTTTCAATCTCTTAGATTGGTCCTCCAAGAAAGAACTTGGCTCATAAACTTGCTACTCAAAACATAGAAATGTTACGGTTTTCTCCAGCAACAGATTGCTTTAAACACCTAATTTTTTCCCCACGAAGCAGTTTGTTTTGTATGTATTTTTAATTTAATTTAATTTAATATTTTTATACATCAGGTTCTTATTAGTTATCTACTTTATACATATTAGTGTATATATGTCAATCTCAATCTCCCAATTCATCCTACCACCACCACCCCCTGCCCGCACTTTCCCCCCTTAGTGTCCATATGTTTTTTCTCTACATCTGTGTCTCTATTTCTGCCTTACAAACCAATACATCTGCACCATTTTTCTAGATTCAACATATATGTGTTAATATACGATATTTGTTTTTCTCCTTCTGTCTTACTTCACTCTATATGACAGTCTCTAGGCCCATCCCTGTCTCTACAAATGACCCAATTTCGTTCCTTTTATGGCTGAGTAATATTCCATTGTATATATGTATCATATCTTCTTTATCCATTCATCTGTTGATGGGCATTTAAGTTGCTTCCATGACCTGACTATTGTAAATAGTGTTGCAATGAACATTGGGGTGCATGTGTCTTTTTGAATTATGGGTTTTTTGGGTATATGCCCAGTAATGGGATTGCTGGATCATATGGTAATTCTACTTTTAGTTTTTCAGGGACCTCCATACTGTTCTCCATAGTGACTGTATCAATTTACATTCCTACCAACAGTGCAAGAGCATTCCCTTTTCTCCACACCCTCTCCAGCATTTGTTTGTAGATTTTCTGATGATGCCCATTCTAACTGGTGTGAGGTGATAGCTCATTGCAGTTTTGATTTGCATTTCTCTAATAATTAGTGATGTTGAGCAGCTTTTCATGTGCTTCTTGACCATCTGTATGTCTTCTTTGGAGAAATGTCTATTTAGGTTTTCTGCCCATCTTTTTATTGGGTGTTTTTTTTTTTAAGTATTGAGCTGCATGAGCCGTTTGTATATTTTGGAGATTAATCATTTGCAAATATTTTCTCCCATTCTGAGGATTGTCTTTTCATCTTGTTTATGGTTTTCTTTGCTGTGCAAAAGCTTTTAAGCTTAATTAGGTCCCATTGGTTTATTTATTTATTTTATTTTCATTACTCTAGGAGGTGGGTCAAAAAAGATCTTGCTGTGATTTATGTCGAAGAGTTTTTTTCCTATGTTTTCTTTTAAGAGTTTTATAGTGTCCAGTCTTACATTTAGATCTTTAATCCATTTTGAGTTTATTTCTGTGCATGCTGTTAGGGAGTGTTCTAATTTCATTCTTTTACATGTAGCTGTCCAGTTTTCCCAGCACCACTTATTGAAGACTGTCTTTTCTCCATTGTACATTCTTGCCTCCTTGGTCATAGATTAGTTGACCATAGGTGTATGAGTTTATCTCTGGGCTTTGTATCCTGTTCCATTGATCTATATTTCTGTTTTTGTGCCGGTAACATACTATCTTGATTACTGTAGCTTTGTAGTATAGTCTGAAGTCAGGGAGCCTGATTCCTCACGCTCTGTTTTTCTTTCTGAAGATTGCTGTGGCTATTCAGGGTCTTTTTTGTTTCCATACAATTTGTGAAATTTTTTGCTCTAATTCTGTGAAAAATGCCATCGGTAATTTGTTAGGGATTGCATTGAATCTGCAGATTGCTTTCAGTAGTACAGTCATTTTCACAATATTGATTCTTCCAATCCAAGAATATGGTATATCTCTCCATTTGTTTGTGTCATCTTTGATTTCTTTCATCAGTGTCTTATAGTTTTCTGAGTACAGGTCTTTTACCTCCTTAGGTAGGTTTATTCCTAGGTATTTTATTTTTTTGTTGCAATAGTAAATGGGATTGTTTCCTTAATTTCTCTTTCTGATCTTTCATTGTTAGTGTATAGGAATGCAGGAGATTTCTGTGCATTAATTTTGTATCCTGCAACTTTACCAAATTCATTGATTAGCTCTAATAGTTTTCTGGTGGCATCTTTAGGATTCTCTATGTATAGTATGTCATCTGCAAACAGTGACAGTTTTCCTTCTTCTTTTCCAATTTGTATTCCTTTTATTTCTTTTTGTTCTCTGATTGCCGTGGCTAGGACTTTCAAAATTATGTGGACTAATAGTGGTGAGAGTGGACATCCTTGTCTTGTTCCTGCTCTTAGAGGAAATGCTTTCAGTTTTTCATGATTGAGAATGATATTTGCTGTGGGTTTGTCATATATGGCCTTTATTATGTTGAGGAAGGTTCCCTCTATGCTCACTTTCTGGAGAGTTTTTATCATAAATCTGAGATGATCATATGGTTTTTATTTCTTAATTTGTTAATATAGTGTATCATGTTGATTGATTTGTGTATATTGAAGAATCCTTGCATTCCTGGGATAAACCCCACTTGATCATGGTGTATGATCCTTTTAACGTGTTGCTGGATTCTGCTTGCTAGCATTTTGTTGAGGAGTTTTGGATCTATATTCATCAGTGATAATGGTCTGTAATTTTCTTTTTTAGTAGTATCTTTGTCTGGTTTTGGTATCAGCGTGATGGTGGCCTCATAGAATGAGTTTGGGAGTGTTCCTTCTTCTGCAATTTTTTGGAAGAGTTTGAGAAGGATGGGTGTTAGCTCTTCTCTAAATGTTTGATAGAATTCACCTGTGAAGCTATCTGGTCCTGGACTTTAGTTTGTTGGAAGATTTTTAATCACAGTTTCAATTTCATTACTTGCGATTTGTCTGTTCATATTTTCTATTTCTTCCTGGTTCAGTCTTGGAAGGTTATACCTTTCTAAGAATTTGTCCATTTCTTCCAGGTTGTCCATTTTATTGGCATAGAGTTGCTTGTAGTAGTCTCTTAGGATGCTTTGTTTTTCTGTGGTGTCTGTTGTAACTTCTCCTTTTTCATTTCTAATTTTATTGATTTGAGTCCTCTCCCTCTTTTTCTTGATGAGTCTGGCTATTGGTTTATCAATTTTGTTTATCTTCTCAAAGAACCATCTTTTAGTTTTATTGATCTTTGCTATTGTTTTCTTTGTTTCTATTTCTGGTTTTATTTCTGCTCTGATTTTTATGATTTCTTTTCTTCTACTAGCTTTGGGTTTTGTTTGTTCTTCTTTCTCTAGTTCCTTTTGGTGTAAGGTTAGATTGTTTACTTGAGATTTTTCTTGTTTCTTGAGGTAGGATTGTATTGCTATAAACTTCCCTCTTAGAGCTGTTTTTGCTGCTTCCCATAGGTTTTGGATCATCGTGTTTTTGTTGTCATTGTCTCTCGGTGTTTTTTGATTTCCTCAAATCAACAAAAACCTAGAGTCAAGCTCCTTCAGGCTCCTTCTTTCCAGAAGGCAAGACTCTGAAAGACCCTGTGATTGCAAGGACAATCCCAGCCAAGGTGTGAAATATTTCAAGAGCTTCTACTTGGCTTCATCTCTCTTCCCTTAGATAGAAGCAGGATTTCACCTGTCAGAGCCTGTGGTCACCCCAGCTCCTTGGATCCACTGCTATATGGCCCATCCTGTCCTAAGAGAAATGACAGTCCTTCAAGGTCTAACTGGAGACTCACCAATTCCAGGAAGTCTATCTTCCTAACTCTGGGGTCCTGTGATAATTTCCTTCTCAGGAAAGAACCTAGAAGAGTTAAAATAGAAACAACAACCAATGAATGTGAACACTCATTAACGATATTAAAGACACACACAGATGATCAGGTAAGTGATTGGTGGCACATTTAAGGTAGAGGTTCTCACTCTTAACTTCACATTAGAATCACCTGGGCAACTCTAAAAAGTCCCAAGACCCAGACTCAAATCCATTAAATCAGGCACAGTAATTCAGGGGTGAGGCTCTGGCATCAGTATTTTTTAAAAGCTCCCTTGAGTGTCTTTTAAGTGCAGCCAAGATTAAGAATCACCATTCTAATGGCAGCCCTGGGCCAGATGCCCAACAGAATAAAAACAGGCTGTCCTGAGCTTCCTCCCAAGTGAAATGAATCAGGATTCTGTGGGGCCCTTCTGTGTCTCCTGTTTCTTGTTTCTAGGAAATAGACTTCATTCAGCCTCCTTGACCTCTCCTGGTTCCAAAGGGCAGATTCAAACAGTTGCTTATCAAGAAAGAAAGAGAATGCAGAAGCAAGAGTGGAGCAGTCAAGAAACAATAGTGCAGGACTTCCCTGGTGGTGCAGTGTTTAAGAATCCTACTGCCAATGCAGGGGACACAGGTTCGAGCCCTGGTCTGGGAAGATTCCACATGCCACGGAGCAACTAAGCCCATTCGCCACAACTACTGAGCCTGCATTCTACAGCCTGCGAGCCACAACTACTGAAGCTCGCATGTCTAGGGCCTGTGATCCGCAACAAGAGAAGCCACTGCAATAAGAAGCCTATGCACCGCAACAGAGAGTAGCCCCTGCTCGCCGCAACTTGAGAATAGCCTGCACGCAGCAACGAAGACCCAATGCAGCCAAAAATACATACATAAATAAATAAATTTATTAAAAAAGAAAGAAAGAAACAATAGTGCAGTAATGGGTCAGGGTCCTGGTTCCTCCTCATGAATATACATAAAATTTCTTTGAGTTCTTCTGCAGGAACTAAGGCCCTCACCCAGGGTGAGGATGGTGACTTCAGGCTGAGCACAAGGTTCTTGGAATGCCACCCTGTTACCTCACCACCAACCAATCAGAAGAAAGTCTGCACACAGTGGAAGATAACAAAGACTCTGACCCCCTCCTCAAATGATTCTCCCTTTAAAAACTTTCTTGGTTGAGCAGAATCTTCAGAGTTGGTTTTCGGACATGAGTTCACCTTCCCAGGTTGTTGATCTCCTGAATAAAACAACTTTTCCTTTCCTACCAACACTTTTGTCTTGAGCATTGGCTTTTGAGGTCAGTAACACAAGCACACTTTCTCCTTTCTTCTTTCTTGCAGCTGGTGTCTATTATATCTGCCCACCTGCACCTCAATGCTGATCATACTCTCACTCAGAAACTGGTGTTTGTCCATTCAGACACCTGGTAACTAAGCTGATTTTACCCCGCACACCTGGCCTTACCTCTCAGGCTGGACATCTCTCGACCTTACACACCCGAGTCAAAACCCTCAGTCTCCATCTAGCTCTGATCAGCAAAAAGACTCACATAGCTTTGTATACTATTATATATGTTTCTCAGATTATTTCAGGAACGTCTCATTTCCTTAAAGAGATTTTGTACTCCTCAAAATCAGAGTCCTAACCCATTTCCAGGAGGGACTAACATACAGTTGAGCATACAGCAGGCAGAGCCTCAATGTTTTTATCTGTAAAATGGATATATTTATAAAATTCATAGATATGCAAATTATACCCTATTTCAAAAGAGATGTTTGAGATGATGCATGCAAATTGTCCAGAGTGATCTGGAATACAGTAAATGCCCCAGAAGTGGTGGCTATTGTTGGATCCAATGAAACCCAGGCATCATGGCTTCCAGACCAGTGCTTCTTCTAGATCTTATCAAGTGACCAAAATGACGACGAGACTAAGAACACGTAAATTTGTAATGCAGAAGTGCTGAGTATTTGGCTCCACTGAGTGGCTACTAATTGCAGTCCCTGCTCAGGAAATGAATTCTTTGACCAGGGAATTTCACAAGGCCAATTATCATGAGAATTTTCTGTCAACATGACCTACCAGAAAATAATAGTACCTGAGTACTAGCGGTGTGACACAGGGACAGTATGAGCCACATCAGCATGCCTGTGGACCTGACACCAGGTCAATGCTTAACTCACTCTGTGAAAGACACAGCAGTCTGGGGTCGACCTTCCTCCCCTCTCCTCACTCTGCGTGGCTCTTCTGAGAAGATCGTGAGGACCTACTATTCTGAACAGTGTGCTGTGCGGGCAGCTTGTTCTGCTGCTCAGCAGGACAAAGGACACATGATTTGTTTTGTCATCAGAGCAAACGACTTCCAGATGTCGCAGAGTTGGCAGTGCAGGGAGAAGGCAGAACCTTCCAAATTCTACCACAGTGCAGCCTCTTCTGTTAAAGAGAAGGAAGATTTCTTCACACCCTCTCCAGCATTTACTGTACTTTTTGATGATGGCCATTCTGACCAGTATGAGGTGATACCTCATTGTATTTTTGATTTGCATTTCTCCGATAATTAGTGATGTTGAGCATATTTTCATGTGTCTCTTGACTATCTGTATGTCTTCTTTGGAGAAATGTCTATTTAGGTATTCTGCCCATTTTTTTATTGGGTTGTTTGTTTCTTTGATACTGAGCTGCATGAGCTGTTTGTAAATTTTGGAGATTAATCCCTTCTTGGTCACTTCATTTGCAAATATTTTCTCCCATTCTGTGGGTTGTCTTTTCTTTTTGTTTAAGGTTTCCTTTGCTGTGCAAAAGATTTTGAGTTTAATTAGGTCCCATTTGTTTATTTTTGTTTTTATTTTGATTACTCTAGGAGACAGATGAAAAAAGATTTTGCTGCGATTTATGTCAAAGAGTGTTCTGCCTATGTTTTCATCTAAGAGTTTTATAGTATACCTGTTGGTAGGAATGTAAATTGGTACAACCACTATGGAGAACAGTATGGGGGTTCCTTAAAAAACTAAAAATAGAGCTACCATATGATCCAGCAACTGGGCATACATCTGGAGAAAAACATGGTTCGAAAAGATACATGCACCCCAATGTTCATTGCAGTGCTGTTTACAATAGCCAAGACATGGAAGCAGCCTAAATGTCCATTGACAAAGGAATGGATAAAGAATATGTGGTACATATATACAATGGAATATTACTCAGCCATTTAAAAGAATGAAATAATATCATTTGCAGCAACATGGATGGACATAGAGATTATCATACTAAGTGAATTAAGTCAGGCAGAGAAAGACAAATATCATATGATATCACTTATACGTGGAATCTTAAAAAAATGTTACAAATGAACTTATTTACAAAACAGAAACACTCACAGACTTAGAGAATGAACTTATGGTTACCAGAGGGGAAGGATGGGGGGAGGGGAGGGATAGATTGGGAGTTTGGGATTGACATGTACATACTACTATATTTAAAATATAATGGATAACCAATAGGGACCTACTGTATAGCACAGGGAACTCTGCTCAATATTCTGTAATAACCTAAATGGGAAAATAATTTGAAAAATAATAGGTACTTGTACATGTATAACTGAATCACTTTGCTGTACACCTGAAACTAACATAACATTGTTAATCAACTATACTCTAATATAAAATAAAAATTTTTTTAAAAAGAAGGAAGAGTTGCCAGATTGGAAAGGGTAAGGTCACATTAGCCAGAGGCTAAAGAGATCCAGGAGAAATAAAGACCACAAGAGAGCTCAGAACTCATCTAAGTGGCTTCAAACCCTCCCCTGGTAGAATATTTCCTATTATGCTGAGAGAGGTAGCAGATGAAATTTTGGAACCTATCTTGGTTCCTCAGGGAAAGTGGGTGGAAGCATTTAAGGGCGCCCTGTGTTATCCCATCGATTTTATTACATTCTTATTTTTTTACTTGAAGGATAGTTGATGTACAATATCGTATAAGTTACAGGTGTACAATATAGTGATTCACAAATTTTAAAGGTTATACTACATTTAAAGTTATTATAAAATATTGGCTATATTCCCCATGTTGTACAATATATCCTTATAGCTTATTTTATACACAATAGTTTGTACCTCTCAATCCCCTGCCCCTGTACTTCCCCTCCCCCCCCCCCCTGTTAACCACTAGGTTGTTCTCTATATCTGTGTCTGCTTTTTTTTAATATTCATTAGTTTGTTGTATTTTTTAGATTCCACATGTAAGTGATATCATACAGTATTTGTCTTTCTCTGTCTGATTTATTTGACTTAGCATAATACCCTGCAAGTCCATCCATGTTGCTGCAAATAGCAAAATTTCATTCTTTTTTATGGCTGAGTAGCATTCCACTGTGTGTGTGCGTGTGTGTGTGTGTGTGTGTGTGTGTGTGTTTATACCGCATCTTCTTTATCCATTCAGCTATTGACGGATACTTAGGTTGCTCCCCCCCTGCCCCTGTACTTCCCCCCCCCCCCCCCACTGTTAACCACTAGGTTGTTCTCTATATCTGTGTCTGCTTTTTTTTAATATTCATTAGTTTGTTGTATTTTTTAGATTCCACATGTAAGTGATATCATACAGTATTTGTCTTTCTCTGTCTGATTTATTTGACTTAGCATAATACCCTGCAAGTCCATCCATGTTGCTGCAAATAGCAAAATTTCATTCTTTTTTATGGCTGAGTAGCATTCCACTGTGTGTGTGCGTGTGTGTGTGTGTGTGTGTGTGTGTGTGTTTATACCGCATCTTCTTTATCCATTCAGCTATTGACGGATACTTAGGTTGCTCCCATGTCTTGGCAATTGTAAATAATGCTCCTATGAATGTTGAGGTGAATTAGCCCATCTATTTTAGTTAAGGTGACACTAGCTGCTGTATCAGCTAATCCCTGCAATCTCAATAGCTTAACACGATACAGGGTTATCTCTCCCTTTGACATAGACTGCTGTGGGTGGCCTGGCCTAATAGTCTTCCACATCAACATTCAGGGACCCAGGCTCTTTCCATCTTGTGGCTCCACTCTCCTCATGAGCATCAGAGATTGTCCCATCCAACTGGAAGATGGGGACAGAGATTGTGGGAAATGTACACCAGCTTCTTAACTGCTTCTGCCCAGAAATGACACATATCACTTCCAGACATATTTAATTGGCCAGATTTCAGTCACATGGCCACATTTGACTGCAAGAGAGCTGGGAAGTGTGCTCTAGCTGTGTGCCCAGGAAGAAAGGGAAATGGGCTTGACATGACAAAGCAGAAAGCTTAAAGTTAATTGAAACAAAGATGCCAGACCACAGTTGCAGACCAAGCCTCACTCCTCCTGTACTACAGGTTTGGTTTTCTTTCAAAGACAGTCTGAATCTTCTTGCTGATTCCTTTTCTATCTTTACTTTGGCTACTACAAAGCTCAATTGTAGAACTTTACAATGTGTGGTTCTATGTATAATCTTTTTCTTCTTGCCGAATATTTCAGTCTACATTTATTTCCTCCTGTCAGATTTCTTTTTCTATCTGGGGGAGAAAGATTTGCATTAAAGGAAATATTTTGGGGCTCCTGCTTTTGGGGTGAGCCTGAACCACGGTTCAGAGTCTGGTTGTTTGTTTAGGATCATATGGGTTTATTCCAGGCTCTTCTGGGGTCTAGTTTCATGAACTAATAGAAAGGGCATTTGCTTTCCTTTGAGATTAGGAAGAGAAAGGGGAAATGAAGGAGGAGTTAGCTGTGTGCCCTGGTGCTTAGGAAAACAGTCAGAAATGATGCTCATGGAGTAAGTGGCATGGTCTGGGCCCAGCCCAGACTTGAACCTCTGTGAGAATGCTCAGGGCCCCAAGCTGCAGGGGTTGGCTCAGGAAAAACTTTTTAAAACAAGGCAGAAAGGTAACAAAGTACAAGCAGAGGGAGAGAAAGTGTTTAAGTCCCTACCACGGCCACAAACCACAATGCAGTAATGGAAATGCAGCGAGCCTACAAGTGGAGAGTACGCTCAGGGTGTCACCAGCCACAGAGGTGGTAAGATGTGGCTCAGTGTGGAACAAGGGCACAAGAGAGCAAGTGCAGTCCTCCTCCATGGTGGGAGAATCTCTCAGAAAGAGCTCTTTGGTTTGTTGCTGTTTGGTTTTATTTTGGAAGTGTGCTGAGATTCCCCATAAACAAGTAGAGAGAAATTGCCACAGTAATTGAGAGGTTAATCATGGTATGAATGTGACTTCCTTCATACTCTAAGCTGGTGAGAGGCTTGGCACATCCCAGTTTCCTTCATCAGACATTTTGAAACTTCAAAACTTTTGAAAATGAGATGGGGCTGGTTATGAGTTGAATTTTGTCTCCCCAAAAGATATGTTGCAGTCCTAACCCTCAGTACCTGTGAACGTGACCTTATCTGGAAACAGGGTCTTCACAAATGTAAACACGTTAAGAGGAAGTCATAAACGTGAGCCCTAGAGAGACCTTCAAGATGGCGGAAAAGTAAGACGTGGAGATCACCTTCCTCCCCACAGATACATCAGAAATACATCTACATGTGGAACAACGCCTGAACGCTGGCAGAAGACCTCAGACTTCCCAAAAGGCAAGACACTCCCCACGTACCTGGGTAGGGCAAAAGAAAAAAAAACAGAGACAAGAGAATAGGGATGGGACCTGCCCCTCCGGTAGGGAGCTGTGAAGGAGGAAAAGTTTCTACACACAAGGAAGACCCTTCACTGGTGGAGACGGGGGCATGGCAGGGGTGGGGGAAGCTTGGGAGACATGGAGGTGAGCACAGCAACAGGGGTGCGGAGGGCAAAGTGGAGAGATTCCCGCATAGAGGATCGGTGCCGACCGGCACTCACCAGCCCGAGAGGCTTGTCTGCTCACCCGCTGGGGCGGGCGGGGGCTGGGAGCTGAGGTTCCAGCTTCGGAGGTCAGATCCCAGGGAGAGGACTGGGGTTGGCTGTGTGAACACAGCCTGAAGGGGGCTAGTGTGCCACAGCCAAACAGGAGGGAGTCCGGGAAAAAGTCTGGACCTACAGAAGAGGCAAGAGACCATTGTTTTGGGGTGTGCAAGGAGAGGGGATTCAGAGCATTGCCTAAACGAGCTCCAGAGACGGGTGTGAGCCGCAGCTACCAGCATGGACAACTGACATGGGCATAAAATGCTAAGGTGGCTGTTGCAGCCACCAAGAAGCCTGTGTGCAAGCACAGGTCACTATCCACACCTCCCCTCCTGGGAGCCTGTGCAGCCAGCCATTGCCAGGGTCCCATGATCCAGGGACAACTTCCCTGGGAGAACACATGGCGTGCCTCAGGCTGTTGCAGTGTAATGCCTGCCTCTGCCACTGAAGGCTCACCCCACATTCTGTACCCCTCCCTCCTCTTGGCATGAGTGAGCCAGACCCCCCTAATCAGCTGCTACTGTCCTGCCTGAGTGAAGAACAGATGCCCTCAAGCAACCTACACGCAGAGGTGGGGCCACTCCAAAACTGAGCCCCAGGAGCTGTGCGAACAAAGAAGAGAAAGGGAAATCTCACCCAGCAGCCTCAGGATCAGCGGATTAAATCTCTACAATCAACTTGATGTACCTGCATCTCTGGAATACCTGAATAGACAATGAATCATCCCAAAATTGAGGCGGTGGACTTTGGGAGCAACAATATATATACTTTTTTCCTTTTTCTCTTTTTGTGAGTGTGTATGTGTATGCTTCTTTGTGTGATACTGTCTGTATAGCTTTGCTTTTACCATTGGTCCTAGGGTTCTGTCTGTCCATTTTCTTTTGTTTTGTTTTGTTTTTGTTTTTTAGTATAGTTTTTAGCACTTGTTATCATTGGTGGATTTGTTTTTTAGTTTGGTTGCTCTCTTCTTTCTTTCTTTTTTTATTACTTTTTAATTTTTAATAATTATTTTAATCTTTATTTTAATAACTTTATTTTATTTTATCATTTCTTTCTTTCTTCCTTCCTTCCTTTCTTTCTTTCTTTCTTTCTCCTTTCTTTCTTTCTTTCTTTCTTTCTTTCTTTCTATTTTTCTCCCTTTTCTTCTGAGCCATGTGGCTGACAGGGTCTTGGTGCTTCTGCTGGGTGTCAGGCCTGTACATC
Source organism: Lipotes vexillifer (assembly GCF_000442215.2). Taxonomy (NCBI): domain Eukaryota; kingdom Metazoa; phylum Chordata; class Mammalia; order Artiodactyla; family Lipotidae; genus Lipotes; species Lipotes vexillifer. Next base: position 969,390 of record NW_006775074.1, read on the forward strand.
TGAGTTGGGAGAGCTGAGCTCAGGACATTGGTCCACCAGAGACCTCCTGGCTCCATGAAATATCAAATGGCGAAAGCTCTCCCAGAAATCTTCATCTCAACGCTAAGACCCAACTCCACTCAACAAACAGCAAGCTACAGTGCAGGACACCCTATGCCAAACAACTAACAAGACAGGAACACAACCCCACCCATTAGCAGAGAGGCTGCCTAAAATCATACTAAGGTCACAGACACCCCGGAACACACCATCAGATGCAGTCCTGCCCACCAGAAAGACAAGATCCAGCCTCATCCTCCAGAACACAGGCACTAGTCCCCTCCACCAGGAAGCCTACACAACCCACTAAAAAACCTTACCCACTGGGGGCAGATACCAAAAACAATGGGAACTATGAACTCGCAGCCTGTGAAAAGGAGACCCCAAACACAGTAAGTTAAGCAAAATGAGAAGACAGAGAAACACAGAGCAGATGAAGGAGCAAGATAAAAACCCACCAGACCAAACAAATGAAGAGGAAATAGGCAGTCTACCTGAAAAAGAATTCAGAGTAATGATAGCAAAGATGATCCAAAATCTTGGAAATAGAATGGAGAAAATACAAGAAACTTTTAACAAGGACCTAGAAAAACTAAACAGCAAACAAACAATGATGAACAACACAATAAATGAAATTAAGAATTCTCTAGAAGGAATCAATAGCAGAATAACTGAGGCAAGAGAACGGATAAGTGACCTGGAAGATAAGAGAGTGGAAATAACCACTGCAGAGCAGAATAAAGAACAAAGAATGAAAAGAATTGAGGACAGTCTCAGAGACCTCTGGGACAACATTAAACACACCAACATTCGAATTATAGGCATCCCAGAAGAAGAAGAGAAAAAGAAAGGGACTGAGAAAATATTTGAAGAGATTATAGTTGAAAATTTCCCTAATATGGGAAAAGAAATAGTTAATCAAGTCCAGGAAGTGCAGAGTCCCATACAGGATAAATCGAAAGAGAAACATGCAAAGACACATATTTCTTTTTTCTTTCTTTCTTTTTTTTTTTTTGTGGTACGCAGGCCTCTCACCGCTGTGGCCTCTCCCACTGCAGGGCACAGGCTCCGGACGCACAGGCCCAGCAGCCATGGCCCACGGGCCCAGCCGCTCCATGGCATGTGGGATCCCCCTGGACCGGGGCATGAACCTACGTCCTCTGCATCGGCAGGCGGACTCCCAACCACTGCGCCACCAGGGAAGCCCCAAGACACATATTAATCACACTATCAAAAATTAAATAAAAAGAAAAGAAATTAAAAGCAGTAAGGGAAAAACAACAAATAATATGCAAGGGAATCCCCATAAGGTTAACAGCTGATCTTTCAGCAGAAACTCTGCAAGCCAGAAAGGAGTGGCAGGATATATTTAAAGAGAGGAAAAGAAAAACCTTCAACCAAGATTACTCTACCCAGCAAGGATCTCATTCAGATTCGATGGAGAAATTAAAACCTTTACAGACAAGCAAAAATAAGAGAATTCAACAGGAACAAAACAGCTTTACAACAAATGCTAAAGGAACTTCTCTAGGTAGGAAACACAAGAGAAGGAAAAGACCTACAATAACAAACCCAAAATAATTAAGAAAATGGTAATAAGAATGTACATATCCATAACTACCTTAAATATAAATGGATTAAATGCTCCAACCAAAAGACATACACAGGCTGATTGGATACAAAAACAAGAGCTGTATATATGCTGTCTAAAAGAGACCCACTTCAGACCCAGGGACACATACAGACTGAAAGTGAGGGGATGGAAAAAGATATTCCATGCAAATGGAAATCAAAGGAAAGCTGGGGTAGCAATTCTCATATCAGACAAAATAGACTTTAAAATAAAGACTATTACAAGAGACAAAGAAGGACACTAGATAATGATCAAGGGATCAATCCAAGAAGAAGACATAACAATTGTAAATTTTATGCACCCAAAATAGGAGCACATCAATTCATAATGGAAATGCTAACAGCCAAAAAAAGGAGAAATCAACAGTAACACAATCATAGTAGGGGACTTTAACACCCCATTTTCAATGGACATATCAAACAAAATGAAAACACATAAGGAAACACAAGCTCTAAATGATACATGAAACAAGATGGGTTTAATTGATATTTATAGCACATTCCATCCAAAAACAACAGAATACACTTTCTTCTCAAGTGCTCATGGAACGTTCTCCAGGATAGATTATATCATGGGTCACAAATCAAGCCTTGGTAAATTTTAAAAAATTGATATTTTATCAAGTAGCTTTTCCGACCACAACGCTATGAGACTAGATATCAATTAAAGGAAAAAATCTGTAAAACATACAAACACATGGAGGCTAAATAATACACTACTTAATAACCAAGAGACCACTGAGAAAAATCAAAGAGGAACTCAAAAAATACCTAGAAACAAATGACAATGAAAACATGACAACCCAAAACCTATGGGAGGCAGCAAAAGCAGTTCTAAGAGGGAAGTTTATAGCAATACAATCCTACCTCAAGAAACAAGAAACATCTCAAATAAACAACCTAACCTTACACCTAAAGCAATTAGAGAAAGAAGCATAAAAAAAAAACCCAAAGTTAGCAGAAGGAAAGAAATTATAAAGATCAGGTCAGAAATAAATGAAAAAATAATGAAGGAAACAATAGCAAAGATCAATAAGAATAAAAGCTGGTTATTTGAAAAGATAAACAAAATTGATAAACCATTAGCCAGACTCATCAAGAAAAAAAGGGAGAAGACTCAAATCAATAGAATTGGAAAAGAAAAAGGAGAAATAACAATTGACACTGCAGAAGTACAAAGGATCATGAGAGATTACTACAGGCAATTATATGCCATAAAATGAACAACCTGGAAGAAACGGACAAACTCTTAGAAAGCACAACCTTCTGAGACTGAACGAGGAAGAAATAGAAAATATAAACACACCAAACACAAGCACTGAAATTGAAACTGTGATTAAAAATCTTCCAACAAACAAAAGCCCAGGGCTAGATGGCTTCACAGGGAAATTCTATCAAACATTTAGAGAAGAGCTAACACAAATCCTTCTTAAACTCTTCCAAAATATAACAGAGGGAGGAACACTCCCAAACTCATTCTATGAGACCACCATCTCCCTGATACCAAAACCAGACAAAGATGTCACAAAGAAAGAAAACTACTGGCCAATATCACCGATGAACATAAATGCAAAAATCCTCAACAAAATACTAGCAAACAGAATCCAACAGCACATTAAAAGGATCATACACCATGATCAAGTGGGGTTTATCCCAGGAATGCAAGGCTTCTTCAATATATGCAAATCAATCAATGTGATACACCATATTAACAAACTGAAAGAGAAAAACCATATGATCATCTCAATAGATGCAGAGAAAGCTTTTGACAAAATTCAACACTCATTTATGATAAAAAAACTCTCCAGAAAGTAGGCATAGAGGGAACTTACCTCAACATAATAATGGCCATATATGACAAACCCACAGCCAACATCGTCCTCAGTGGTGGAAAACTGAAACCATTTTCACTAAGATCAGGAAGAAGACAAGGTTTCCCACTCTCACCACTCTTATTCAACATAGTTTTGGAAGTTTTAGCCACAGCAATCAGAGAAGAAAAAGAAATAAAAGGAATCCAAATTGGAAAAGAAGAAGTAAAGGTGTCACTGTTTGCAGATGACATGATACTGTACCTAGAGAATCCTAAAAACTCTACAGGAAAAATACTAAGGCTAATCAATGAATTTGGTAAAGTAGCAGGATACAAAATTAATGCACAGAAATCTCTTACATTCCTATACACTAATGATGAAAATCTGAAAGAGAAATTCAGGAAACACTCCCATTTACCACTGCAACAAAAAGATTTAAATACCTAGGAATAAACCTACCTAAGGAGAAAAAACACCTGTATGGAGAAAACCATAAGACGCTGATGAAAGAAATTAAAGATGATACAAACAGATGGAGAGATATACCATGTTCCTGGATTGGAAGAATCAACATTGTGAAAATGACTACTATCCAAAGCAGTCTACAGACTCAGTGCAAATTGTATCAAACTACAAATGGCATTTTTCACAGAACAAGAACAAAAAATTTCACAATTTGTATGGAAACACAAAAGACCCCGAAGAGCCAAAGTAATCTTCAGAATGAAACATGGAGCTGGAGTAATCAGACTCTCTGACTTCAGACTATACTACAAATCTACAGTAATCAAGACAGTATGGTACTGGCACAAAAAGAGAAATGTAGAAAAATGGAACAGGATAGAAAGCCCAGAGATAAACCCATGCACATATAGTCACCTTATCTTTGATAAAGGAGGCAAGAATATACAATGGAGAAAAGAAAGCCTCTTCAATAAGTGGTGATGGGAAAACTGGACAGCTACATGTAAAAGAATGAAATTAGAACACTCCCTAACACCACACACAAAAATAAACTCACAATGGGTTAAAGACTTAAATGTAAGGCCAGACACTATAAAACTCTTAGAGAAAAACATAGGCAGAACACTCTATGACATAAATCACAGCAAGATCCTTTTTGACCCACATCCTAAAGAAATGGAAATAAAAACAAAAATAAACAAATGGGAGGTAATGAAACTTTAAAGGTTTTGCACAGCAAAGGCAACCATAAACAAAATGAAAAGACAACCCTCAGAATGGGAGAAAATATTTGCAAATGAAGCAACTGACAAAGGATTAATCTCCAAAGTTTACAAGGAGCTCATGCAGGTCAAAATCAAAAAAGCAAACAACCCAATCCCCAAATGGCAGAAGACCGACATAGACATTTCTCCAAAGAAGATATACAGATTGTCAACAAGCACATGAAAGCATGCTCAACATCACCGATCATTAGAGAAATGCAAATCAAAACTACAATGAGGTATCACCTCACACCAGTCAGAATGGGCATCATCAAAAAATCTACAAACAATAAATGCTGGAGAGGGTGTGGAGAACAGGGAACCCTGTTGCACTGCTGGTGGGAATGTAAACTGACACAGCTCCTATGGAGAACAGTATGGAGGTTCCTTAAAAAACTAGAAAAAGAGCTACCGTACGACCCTGCAATCCCACTACTGGGCATATACCCTGAGAAAACCATAATTCAAAAGGGTCATAACCGCAATGTTCATTGCAGCTCTATTTACAATAGCCAGGACATGGAAGCAACCTAAATGTCCATCGACAGATGAATGGATAAAGAAGATGTGGCACATATATACAATGGAATATTGCTCAGACATAAAAAGGAATGAAATTGAGTTGTTTGTAGTGAGGTGGATGGACCTAGAGTCTGTCATACAGAGTGAAGTAAGTCAGAAAGAGAAAAAACAAATACCATATGCTAACATATATATATATATGAAATCTAAAAAGAAAAGAAGGTTCTGAAGAACCCAGGGGCAGGATAGGAATAAAGACTCAGACGTAGAGAATGGACTTGAGGACATGGGGAGGGGAAAGGGTAAGTTGGGACGAAGTGAGAGAGTGGCATGGACATATATACACTACCAAATGTAAAATAGCTAGCTAGTGGGAAGCAGCCGCATAGCACAGGGAGATCAGCTCGGTGCTTTGTGACCACCTAGAGGGGTGGGATAGGGAGGGTGGGAGGGAGACGCAAGAGGGAGGGTATATGGGGATATATGTATATGTATAGTTGATTCACTTTGTTATACAGCAGAAACTAACACGCGGTTGTAAAGCAATTATGCTCCGACAAAGACATAAAAAAAAAAAAGTGAGCTCTAATCCAATATGGCTGGTGTACTTATGAGAAGAGGAGAAGAGACACAGAAACACACGCTGGGAAGAAGCCCATTTGAAGATGGAGGCATAGATTTAAGTGACGCACCCAGAAGCCCAGGAACACCAAGGATTGCCAGCAACCACCGTGAGCGAGGGAGAAGGAAAGATCCTTCCCTCGAGCCTTCAGAGAGAGCATGGCCCTGGTGACAGGTTGGTTTTGGACACTGGCCTTTAAAACTGTGAGAGGATACATTTCTGTTTTAAGATACCTTGTTTATGGCCCTTTGCTATGGTGGCTAGGAAACCAATGCAGGGCTGTTAATAATTATTAAAATGTGAAAGTAGAAACACGGCATGTATAACTACTTGGCATTTCTGTTTAACAAATATCAATACTTTTGTATCTCTACCTTCTCTTATGATGGTAAATAATAGAGGATATGACCAAAAAAACCCCTTGGACCTTCAGAATTAAAGGTGTGCTCTCCCCCCACCAGCAGACAAAGCAGTGCCAGTTACTCATTCAGCCACTTTAGCCAATTTCCCCGTGATGTAATTAAATGATTAAAAAAAATAAAAACTCTGCCCAGACAAGCTCCTTTCTAAGTTGGAAGTGAATGCTTGTATTTTAATCCTTTGAAGTCTGGCATGAAATCTCTGCCCCCAGTTTGTCTGCTGCATTTCAAATGTCAGAGTGGGCAGAGGGCATCCAGGAACACCATAGGGAAAACCAGATACTTTTGTAAGACCAGCAGTTGAGAGTGAAGGCCTCTGTTAACTCCACCACCACTGTGGTGCCTGACGTGGTATAACTGTAATTATGGGATTCATTTATCTGTCCCTGTTTTTCTCCCACTAGAAAGTGAGTTCCTTGAAAGCAGAGACCATGTTTTATTTTATCTGTAGTCAGCCCTGGCAGCTATTGGTTGTCTTGTTTTGTTTTGTTTTGTTTTTGCGGTATGCGGGCCTCTCACTGTTGTGGCCTCTCCTGTTGCGGAGCACAGGCTCCGGACGCGCAGGCTCAGTGGCCATGGCTCACGGGCCCAGCCGCTCCGCGGCATGTGGGATCTTCCCGGACCGGGGCACGAACCCGTGTCCTCTGCATCGGCAGGTGGACTCTCAACCACTGCGCCACCAGGGAAGCCCGCAGCTATTGTTTTTCTCTCTCCAGCATGCTTTCGTTTCTCCTTTCTTCTGGTAAGAGGGTTCCTTTTCCTTTGGGGACCTCTGCGTCACCCCATGTGGTCCTGGTGGACTTTCACTTATGATGATTTCACCCATTCAGTGGAATGGGCACGTGATCCAGACAGGGCCAACTATAATTCAGTGGTCCTTCAAAGCCATGGATTAGTCCAAGTGTAAGCACATGATTTAAGGTCAACCATCAGAGTCTTTCATAAAATTCTCTGAATTAGAGGGAGTGGGGTAACCATTTTTCTTTTCTGAGATGGGAAGAATGTTGCTTTGGGGCTTCAGTAGCCCTCTTCCCTGATACCAAGTAAGCCTATCTGCAGTAAAAAGAATGAGGCCAAGACACAAGGAGAACCAGAGACAGGCAGCGATGTACAGAGTGAGGAGCCTTGAGTCCACTACTCCAGTTTCTGGGTAAGGTCTTAACTCTCAAACTTCCTCCTTTGATTCTGTCACCTCCCCGGGACCCCTGCAAGCCTGTAATTCAATAAGTCCTACTTTTTTGTTAAGCAAGCTTCAGCTCAATTTCTGTTGCTTACTACCAAAAGAATCCTAAGGTACACATGGTTATACTCTCAATGACCACTGAAAATATTAATAATGGAAAACATTTATATATGCTTCCGTTGTTGAAATGCCTTATGCATATTAATTTATTCAAAAATGATGTCATTGGGTAAATACTAATATTTTCATACCTCTTTTAGAGATTAGAAAATCAAGGCACAGAAAGGCCAGAGAACTAGTAAGTAGCAAAGCTAGGATATAAAACTAGGAAGACTGGCTCCAGAATATGTGTTCTTAACAGCTATGCTATTTTGCTTCTTAGAAACCAAATACTTAACAATATTCTGTAGAATAAATGAGGGGCAGAAAAGGAAAGGTAGGAAGACCACGTTGCTTTGATGGCTGTAAGGGGAAACTAATGCTATGTTCCACACCTGAAAGGAGAGGAACAGTTCTGCACTTAAAGATTAGAAAGAACCAAATGTCCATCAATAGAAACTGCATACCCTAATGCTCAGAGTGCAGTCTCTAAATACCATCTCTTTCTAATGGGAACAAGGCTCCTTGTAAAAATGGCACTTTCCAGATCTGAGGCAGAAAAATGAACAAGTGGAGTTTTAGAACATCACATCATACTAGAATGTAGGGCATTTATTGAAAACCACTAGTGTCTTAAAAAAATTCAGGAAGTAACTTGGAGAGGCTCCCATTGACCAGTGATGGGAGAATTTGAGCAGTGATAAGGATAATAACTGCAATGGATTGAAACATACCAAATAGATTTAAATCCAAGATTTTATTATATGTAATATATATTATATTATGTATATTATTATATTATACATTAATATATATTGATATATAATATACTATATATTATTATATTATATATGTAATATATTATATATATATATACACACATACACACACACACATGCACACATACACACACAAAGAAAAACATCATTGATTGTCTTTGGGGGATGATCAGAAACAAGCTTATTATTTGAAAACGGGCAAATAAAAGAAACAACATTTTTTTTCTGTCTTTCCTCTGGGTAACAAATAATAAATGAGGGGAAGTCTATATATAAATAAAGAAGGAAAGAAAAAAACTGGAAAAATCACTGTTTGCAGCAGCTAATGAATGGATCTAGGCAATGATCAGCAACAACTGTTGACATCACAGAAAGAGAAACAGCCAGACCTGACATGCCTCCTGAAAGAAGCACCCAGCACCACTTATAAGGGTGTCTTGTCAAAATAATCAAATGTAAATCTGATTAAGTCTTTAGAACTAACTACCAATTTACAGGAAATACAGGGGACAAGGAAACGTGTTAAGTGACACCATAAGGATGCAAGCAGCAAAATCAAACTGTGGGAAACTCTAGAGGACAAACATCTTTGAATCGCAAGGGGAAGAAAAGAGATGAAGGAGGTATTACTAGATCAAAAGAGACTTGTCAGATATAAAAATAAATCACAATAAATGGATCTTAGTTGGAACTTGATTCAAACAAACTATATTAACAAAAAGTTTGTTGACAGAATACTTGTTATTAGGAATTATTATTAATATTAAGGTTTGATAAATGTGTTGTTTTTTAGAGTCTGTATCTTTTAGAGATGCATACGGAAATCTTTATGAATAAAATTATATGTTGTCTGTAAGTTTCTTCAAACTAATCCATGGAGTGAGAGAATTGTATGGGAGTATAAATGAGCTGGAAATTGCTGAAGCTAAGGAATGGATACATGGGTCTTCTCTACTTCTGTATGCATTTAGAATTTTTAGAATTTTCTGTAATAAACAGTTTAAACAGATCACATCGGTCAGAGCTGGCTTGGATATTGGGTCATGACAGAGACTTCAAGAGGGGATGGATATCAGCAAGGCCAATTAAGAAGGGTTGTGGACCTGGGAAAAGAGCCAAGCCAACATGGGAATTGGGACTTAGCATGGAAACTTGCATCCTGGGTGCTTGTCTAACCCTTTCCTCACGTGCTCACACATTTCCTCCCATGCACCCACTTACCAATCCACCTCTTCTCCCAGGCACTACCTTCCCAAGCCATGTATCTAATCACCTTCTACCCCCACTCACAAACCCTTCATTTACTACTGACTTTGTTTCCTCCTCTCCCTCTATGCTTGAGCATAAAGATGAGGTGGTAGATAGGCCCATAGCTGTTCAATGATTGCCCAGAATGAAAAGTGAGGTTGGTTGTAGTAAATGGCATTGAGTCCCTAGAATTCAGTAAACCCCTCACTGGCAAGGAGGGACTTCTATTTCTATATTCGCTCACAAATCCTAGTCCAGCCCTGCACATTCAGTTAGTGCTTCATCCATAATTATTTTAGTCTGACTTAAAGAATGACTTAATTTAGAGGCCTGATATTTTCTAATTTGGCTTTATAACATTTCTGGTCACCTCACTTTTTCCACTGAGTGAGGGGTAGCTTCTGTTCCTCTCTGTTTCATGTGGATTATCTCCGTAAGTCCTCATACAGAAGGAACTAGAATTCCAAGGCAATTTGATGCTCAGAGGGCTGTATCTGCAAACCAACCTGGAGATTAAGTGGGTGAAGTAAATTAATTGTCTTCTGGCCCATGGCCTGGTTCCTTGAAGTCACATACACAGTCTAAACCATTTTTTTCTGGAACTTTTCAATGGTACAGGCCAGTGGGTTAGGGGAAAAAAATCCCCTAAAATGACAGTGTAACGTTTTTACCAATTGCCCCACTCAGATCTGTACCCATAGCCTCAGCCCCTGCCCCATCACTATAAAGCCTCATTAGAAAGGATGCAAAGAATCACTTTGCCTTAAGATAACTTATCATTTAGAAATATTATAGAGACAAAGGAAAGGAAAAGTCAGAATTAACTCTTGTTAAGCATCTTCAGTGTGCTAGATATGACTGTGTTTATGGTTATATAATATACATGCATTAGGTCATTTAATAATATAAGAGTTTACAGAGAATTAAATGAGATAATACAGGTAAAGTATTTAGCACAGAAGCTGTTACATAGAAAACACCAAAAATAGTAGTGCTCCAAAACAATGAAATAAGAATAGTTTTTATTAATAACTATGGAGTAGTTATTACCTTCATTTTACAGATCAGAAAGCAGAGGCTCAGAGCCATTCAACAGCTTTTCGAAGATCACAGAGCTAATAAGTCCTAGAGCTGGGGTCTTAAGTGGGGTTTCTATGAGTATAAAGCTTATGCCAGAGTTTAACCAGAGCAACAGAACCAGTAGGAGATATATAGCGATAATAAGAGATTTACTGCAAGGAATTGGCTTATATAATTGCAAAGACTGCCTAGGCAAGTTAGAAGTCCACAGGATAGGCACTCAGGAGAGGCAGTCTGGAATTCTCAGGCATGAGCTGATGCTGGAGTCCACAGGCAGAATTTCCCCTTCTTCGAGGAAACCTCAGCTCTGCTCCTAAGGCCTTTCAACTGGTTGAAGCAGGCCTACCCAGATTATCTAGGATAATCAACTGATTATGGACATTAATTACATCTACAAAATACCTTCGCAGCAAAACCTAGGTTAGTGTTTGAATAAGTAGGGACTATGGACTAGCCAAGTTGACACATCAAAAGACAATCACAATGTTCTTTTCATTTGGCCTTCAGATTAGTAATTTAGAGCAGGAAGTTGCCTTGGCACTTATCAATTTCAACTTCCACATTTTAGAGGAGAGAGAATTGAGGCTCAGAGCTATGCAGTGATTTAGCCAAGCTCACATACTTATCAAAGCCCAGGCCTTCTGGCCTCCATGCAGGGCTCTTTTCAGAGCATCAAATGCATGAGCTCATTCAGCAAGTATTTACTGAGTGTCCATCCTGCACCTGTGAGGGACGAGATATGACATTATCTCATGAGATGCTGCAATAGATGTATGCATGGTGGAAGCATAAAGTGAGAAAATTAATTCCACCTTGCAGAGGAGTGTGGTGAGGAAGGGCCTCACTGAGAGGGAAATTTGAGATTTGGAAGATGTGCTGATTTCGACCAGGCAGTCAGCAAGGAAAAAGGCATCACTGATAGAGAAAATAATGACAGCAAAAGCCTGAAAGTAGCATTTACTTGAGGTGAGAAGAGACAGAAGACCGACTGAAGTTCTGCCTTCAAGAAAAGCGCAGACTTTTCCACATTATATGCAATAAAATCAGCTGAGGCCCACCCATGGGTGCTCTTCCGGGCCCCAGTGGTCCTTGACTTTATTTTGAGAATCACTGCCTCACAGTAACCCATAGAAAAAGAGGTAAACAGGTATTCCTGTTTTTAAACATAGAGAAAGATGGGTAACTCTGGCAAGAATACAGCCAGAATTGTCAAGTCTGAGGCAAACATCACTCCATTCTCCAGTTTCACAATAAGGATGAGACAAATCTTCACAATCGGACAGGACAGAGGCGGGTCTCTGGGGATTTCACTCTGCCTTGGGCAATGTCTGGGCCCCCGGTTGGAGGGGTCTGAGGATTGGAGGGTCACTGTTCTGTTCCATGAGACACTTTCATCTAGCAGAAAGGAAGTCCTCAGTGATATGAGAGGGGGACATTTGCCACCCTCTGGCAAAGAGGAGCCATGAAAGCAGTCCCATTGCGGCCAAAACGTGCAGTGAGCACTTTTTTGAAGCAAGTAGACATCTTGAGGAAATTGCAGCTGCCCTGGACACTGCGTCTACACCGGAGGCTTCAGGGTGGGAGGACCTGAGCTATCAGAATTTGGAGGGGTGTTTTCCCAGGGGCAGGACAAAGGGCGAGTGGGGTTGCCATAGGCTTGGTGTGACGTGGGAAAGAGCGTGTGAGTCCATTACGCATTAGCTGTGGGACCCCTCTGAGCTGCAGGGAAGCTGAGACAATACAAAACCCTGTCACTCGGGGTCGCTGTGAGGGCTGTGGGAGGAAATGCAAGGGCACTTGTCTAACACGGTGCCTGGAAAATATTTGTGGAATTTAAAATCATGGGAAATCTACACTATATGCCACCCCTCACTCCCCACAGTTACATATAGTCAGATACATAGTAAGAGAAAATTCAAAGGGGGATTAAATGATCAAAAGTCCTTCCTGAACCACCCACTCACTGCACCGCCAAATGAATTAGTTTCCCCAGCTAGGCAGCCCCATAGCATCCCTACATATCTCCCATCATAATGCTGAACAGACTTGCTTATAATTGCAGGTTGGTTGTCGGGCTTCCCTGATTGCCTGTCAGCCCTGGGAGGGCAGGGACCATATTCATCTTGTTCCCCACTGTATTCCCAGAGACAAATATAAGCCTGGCGCGTGGTAGGTGCCCCATATTTGCCAAGGGAATAAAAGAGTGTAAGAGGAAGTAGGCAGCTTCAGATGCTTTGCCTGGGTCTTCTGACTCCTGGCTTGGCTACCAGCATAATAATAATTGGGAAGCGCAACCAAAGCATCCAGGATCAAGTGACAGGAGACCCAGACCCAGCTTGGGTCCAGGTCACCTAGAAGACCTAGCCAAGCTCCTGACAAGGAGAGGGTAAGCAAGGCGTCACTGGATCAGGGCTTCCCATAAGCAGATTACAAGTGCGCTGGGATATTGATCCCTTGAGCCCATCTGACAGGGCCTAGGTCAGGTGGAACTCACAGGTTTGTCACCTCCAGCCAGGAGCAGCCTAAAGCATTTATGCCAGGGTGCCAGGTAAAGAGTTTCATAAAATGGAGAAAAAGAAATTGGGACGCACTCTTTGGGATGAATAACAAATTCTCCCTGGCCTAGGGCATGAGGAGAGGTTTCTTGGGAGGCACTGGGCATTTCAAGACCTACAAGGACACTTCAAGGGCAGGGCTAAGCAGAGAAGATTGAGCTGTACTGGAAAAATAATCAGTAGAGACATAGGCTCTATCTGTCTATCAGCTCCCAGCCATGCTGAGCCCATCGTCTCTCTTACTTGATTTTGATCTCTGCTACTTTGAGCTTTCCCTTTCTTACTGATCTTGGAGCCATGATCTTCACCTCATCTCATGAGGCCACTACAGCCAATTGTGGGAAATTCATATGTGACTCAGCTGAGAGCGTTTGCCACCTCAGAGAGTATCTCTGCCCTCAACCATGCAGTAATCCGCTCCTCCCAACTCTCCTCTGGGCTGTATCTCTTGCTGTATCCATAGTTTAAACTATGCTAACTAGGGCTTCCCCGATGGCGCAGCGGTTGGGAGTCCGCCTGCCGACGCACGGGACGCGGGTTCGTGCCCCGGTCCGGGAGGATCCCACGTGCCGCGGAGCGGCTGGGCCCGTGAGCCATGGCCGCTGAGCCTGTGCTCCGCAACGGGAGAGGCCACAACAGTGAGAGGCCCGCGTACCGCCAAAAAAAAAAAAAAATCAGAGGAAAAGAAGAAGAAAAAGTGCCCCCCCTCCGACTGTTTGCCATTAAACACTGATATTAAAAAAAAAAAAAAATCAGAGGAAAAGAAGAAGAAAAAGTGCCCCCCCTCCGACTGTTTGCCATTAAACACTGATATTAAAAAAAAAAAAAAATATATAAATATATATATATGGTAACTAAAGGCTCACGGGACAAAAAGCCAAGGGAATTGCTGAATTGGGAGAGGGAAGATACAGTTGAGCATGGCTACATATGCATCTCGAGCATTAGTTTGAGCTCTAAGAGAGAGAAGTCCAGCTCCTGATGGACTCCGCCAGTATTAGTCAGGATAGGCTAGGTCATGCTGAGGTAACAAAAACCCCAAAAATCTACTTGTCTGACCGCATTTTGTTGGCCATATCTGGCCAATATAGACAACCACATCCAACTTCAAGGGGGCAGGGAAACACAATCCTCTGTTTACCTAGAGATGTTGGTGATCATTTGTATTGTCTACCACACTGCCTGGCATGGAGCCTTGGAGTAATGAATTTCAAGTCAGACACCACATATTGTTTGAGTCCATGCTCTGACACTTACATGGACAAGTCACTCCATCTCCCCGAGTCTTTTTTCTTTTCTTTGTGTAAAGTGGAGACAACATCCATTTTCCCTGTTGCGATTCAAATGATCTAATGTAATTGCAAGTGTTCTGATAACTGTAAGCATTATCTATTAATAGTTAAAATAGTTAAAATTAATAGAAGCCCTTGCAAAATTTAATAGCAGAGGGAGCTATTTCTCTGTTTCTAAACAGAGAAACAACCAAGCACAAAAATACACTTAGGGGAGCCGTTTCTAGCAGCTAGCATTAGAGAAGGGATTCATTTTTCGTTGGGTCCTTAGTCCTCACTGCTTTTTTAATATTTTAATATTTTAAATATTTCTTTTATCCAAAAATTGTTGATTGACTCTTCTTGAACATGCTTAAGGCTTAGGGGACAATAAATAGCCTGCTTCTTCTCTACCTGATTTTGGACTGGCTGAAAAGCGGAAGTCACGCACAAGGAGAATAAAATACTGATTTTGTTAGCAATAAAACTGATACTCTCATGCACGTGCAACAGTGAATTTCTTCATACTGAATCCTAGAATTAGACAGACATACCTCTTGAAATTATTTCGATATAATCTAAATGTGATGGAAGAAATATATACAGGGAGCTATGGAAGCAAGGAAAAGGCAAATCATTTCTCAGCCATGTGCCAACCATCAGATGAGTATGGAATAGAATGCAGGCCCATCATCTGTGGTTGTGTGGGTTGTGCACTGCACAACTCTAGGGGGTGTTATGGTCTGTGTGACTCCTCTCCGACCCAGAGTTGTGCAAGGCACAGCCTGAATGGCTGCACACAGCACCCATTGTAGAAAGAATGGAAAACATTTTGATGGTCTAAACTGCTTTGAGAATCTGGTGGAATACAGGGATATGACTGTCCCTAGAAAGGCATACGTGTTTATGGTAGAATTCGGCAAATAATTTTCGAAGTGATACAAACTGCCTGAAGCCCATCTCTGAAGAGCTTGTCAAGAGTTCCTTTGAAGACGATCTCAGAAGTCCTATATAGCTCAGATATTCTATAATTCTAGGGCAACATTCTGGTTGGATTGCAGGGTTTGTCCTGCAACAACCTGGGGAAAAATCATGAACGAGAAGGTTAAGAGAAAAGACCCCCTATGAAACACAAGGCATGCATTAGCACAGAATGCAAATGGCCCAAGACTGAAAAGCTCATACACAAATCTACACTAACCACTAGGTTAGTTGTCAAATGATGATTTGTTTCCCTCTCTTTTAACATTTAGAAATTGCAGTTATTATTGTATTTAGAGGGAAAAAAGAGAGAGATAAACAACCCCTGTGGTTTCCATGCTTTTGGCATGAATTTGAGAACAACAGGCTTTGTTGCTGCAGGAGAAGCGAGCCCTGCCTCACTTCCTGGCTTGCCTTTGCTCTTGACTCTCCAGGGGTCGCTGTCAGTCAGACTCACCTCAGAGCCCTGTCCCTGATCCAGTTTTGCTTCTAAACTCATGTGGAGGAGAAAGTTAGACAAGCGGGGCTATGGAAGGAGCTGACCTTGTCTGAGCTTTGAGGTCTCTTCCCAGAATGTCTTGGATACCCTCTCCCAACACCCACAAAGACATAGATGGGTGTATATTAAGCTTTCAGCTGCTTTATCTCTATGAACAAAAGTGCCTCATTCCTCCCCCTTCTCCCTCAGTTATCATGAAGTGATAATGCAATATCTTGAAGCAGATTTTTTAAAGAATTGGCGTGAAGCACATCCTCAACTTTCTGTGGGAAGAGACTTGTTTTTATTTCCCAGCAGGTGTAGGAACACTGAGAGGGCAGACCCAGAGGGCACACGATCGCTGACACCTCCAAGGACACTGGAAAACGGGAAGAGTGAGAATGTGGACAACGGGACTGATACTCTCTTCTCTGAAAGACTTTCCTCTTCTGTGAGCCTCTGAAAATCAAGAAGTCAGGATAAAGGCAGCAGTCATCTGCTGGGAGAGCTCGCAAGGAAATTAGCATCCCCTAATCCTTATCAGTTTAGATTGGGCTAAACAGACATTTTATATGGGTGCTTAATTTAGTACCCAAAGGGATGCCTTCCATCCTATGCAATGATTTCAATCGGTTATTCTCAATCTTCAGAATCACCTGGATGGTCTTTAAAATAATTGGTTAAGATAGTTGGCCCTACCCCCAGAGTTCAAAATCAATAGGTTGGGGGTTGGGACTAAGGATTTTCATTTCCAACAAACTCTCAGGTGATGCTGCGGCTGCAGGTCCAGAGATTATACTTTGAGAACCATTAGTTCAACTGTTCATTCTCTCATTATTTTCTCTCTAGGCGGACAAGAGATTAAAGAGGATATACAGAGGATCAGGACAACTGATGCCCACTGGGGAATGGGAGAGAAAGGCTGGGGTAGAGGATGTGGTCGAAGGAGCAGCATGTTTCTAATATTGGTTAAAGCATATCATGAGGATCCCATCTCTGGGCTCCAGGAACAAGCTATTGATTGTATTCAGCATGCAGCACCACCTAACCTCCAAATTCAGGTCTCTGGTTTTATCTCTGTAATACTCATTTATCACATCAGATAAAAGCAAATAAAGATGTAAGGGAAAACACGTAGCCCGCTACACAGATCATGGGCATTGAATCAATTATACCACAATGCTTGCCATAAAGAAATTTCCTAGGCAGAAGAGGAGAAGGAGTTACAAGGAGAATGGAAGAAGAGGGTGTCACAATCCGGGGATGTGGGGACAGGGCTGTGACATTTCGAAAAGGAAGCCATTTAGTAGCAAAAATATAAATTTGTTGATGAGTGAATGGGTGCATAGACGTGTAATTTAACGATGTCAAATTCAAAACCATTGAGAGGATTTAGAATGGGGGTAAACTCAGTGCTATTAAAGGCTCTGAGTTCATTGGGTTTTAGGTCATGAGCATTAATAACCCTCTGCTCTTTCATACTACAAGTGGAAGACTGTGCTCAGCTCATAGCAGGACAATTTGAGAGGCAGTCACGTGTTTTGTGAATTGCAAGGAAGATGATGGCTCCAGAAAATTTCCTAAGCAAGAAGTTGCTCATGTCATAGTGTTTTGGATGATTGCTTGTGACTGTCATTGGAGAGCGTGGGTCCTCCCGATTACCTTCCACATGCCTCATCCTGATGTTCAACATTCCCTCAACCTTCAAGTTGTGAGCACACCTGGACCCAGGCTGGCCCCAGGTACACATGGACTTTCCCCCTCCACCATGGGTCTCTACCTGCCCTTCACCTGACATGATGGAGACTGGGACCTGGCCTGGAGCAACACAGAGATTATGAGGACCAAAGAGATTTAAAATGTCTTCACTTGTCAAACAACTTCCAATTCTTTTCCCCTGCAGATCTCTCCTGACTTCTGGCAAGATCGTTTCTGGATGCTATGTTCATTTTACGGCTGCATGTGTCCTGAAAGTTGAAAGATGGCTTATGTCACCCAGTCTTCCCTGGCCCTGGTTCAGAACAGCCTGAATTTTGTCTTCGTCACCTCCCTTTGGTGGCTCACATTTGGGTCACGAACAGTGATTTCTATGGGCAGTTTGGGCTTCAGAGTTCTCTAAAACTCTGGATGAAGCACAGCAGAAATTTTGCATTAGATTTTAGTATTTCAGTGTTTCAATAGACTTGGTTAACTGTGCGCATGGGGTGTCTGGCTGTAACCCATGTCTCTTTCTAAAGCAAAGTAGTTCATCCAAATGAAACCTGCTGGAATCTGCAATGAGCTTAGAGGCAAACACTGTATCCTTATTAGCTTCAATTCTGTGCAAGGAAAAAACTGCTTGAAGCCATCCACAGGGGGAAAAAACAGTTCTGTGTTTGGGTACTGACTTGGACATACTTAAATCCAGATTTGGTTTCTTTCTTTTTCTTTTCTTTTTTTTTTTTAAAGAATCAATTTTATTTTTTCTTTCTTTGGGGGGGGGGGCGGGGGGGCCGTGAGACACATGGGATCTTAATTCCCTGACCATGGATCGAACACGTTTCCCCTGCAGTGGAAGCACGGAATCCTAATCACTGGACTGCCAGGGAATTCGCCAAATTTGATTTCTTAAGAATGTCATGCTCTGGGCTTCCCTGGTGGCGCAGTGGTTGAGAGCCCGCCTGCCGATGCAGGGGACACGGG
>NW_006775074.1:988091-989349 GCF_000442215.2 Lipotes vexillifer
AAAAAAAAAAGACCCCACAAAGCAAAAAAAAAAATAAAAAAATTACTAAATTCCTCCCCCCAACATCTAAAAAAAAAAAAAAAAAAAGAATGTCATGCTCTGCATTGACAAAGCATGCCATGCAGGACTCCTTCTGCAGTAAGTACAGTGGTTTTAGCTTCGCTGGAGATATTATGATGATGCTATAGGTCACTACTGTTTACTGAAACACTTACTCTGTGCCCAGCAAGGTGTACTGGGGCTGGAAAGGTCACCTGGGTAGCTCATTCACAAAGGACTGTACATTTAAACTATTTTTGTTATGTCCAAAAATGATATAAATATAATCACAAAGAGACCCTGAGAAAAGGCTATTCATCGTATATGCTTGTGTCTAATTTCTGGACACAGAGTCCTCAGACCCCTTGAATTCATATTTTCTAGAATTCCTGTAATTGTATTACATTGTATTTTTTGATGTGAAAATTCATTAAATGTACACATCTTCTTCCCCAATTTCTGTAATATTGTTTTGCTATGCATTTTCTATCCAAGAGCCTTAAGAAATGAAATGGCTTGAGCCCCTCTTGACCCAGGCGAGGCCCCTGTGGGTACAAGGCACTGCGCCTTCCACCTCATTGGCATCATTTCATTCTTTTTTTTTTCCTCCAGGGCACACGGCACACCTTGCAGGA
Organism: Lipotes vexillifer; assembly: GCF_000442215.2. Lineage (NCBI taxonomy): Eukaryota > Metazoa > Chordata > Mammalia > Artiodactyla > Lipotidae > Lipotes > Lipotes vexillifer. The sequence goes on from NW_006775074.1 coordinate 988,766, forward strand.
TCTTAGTTCCCCGACCAGGGCAGGGCAGGCAGTGAAAGTACCAAGTCCTAACCACTGGACAGCCAGGGAATTCCCACATTTCATTCATTTTACAAAGCAACCCAAAAGCACCAGTATTATTACCCCAACTTTACAAATGAAGAAACGGAGGCTTACCTAAACTTAAGCCTGATAAGTGGAGGAACTGCGACTTGAACCCAGGTAAGTCCTGATGCCCATATTCACAGCAAAGGCTGCTTCAAGCAGAATTTTCCACATCTCAGGGCCACTCGTCCCCTCCTCACTGCTTTCTTCCACCGACGTTCACCACCATCCCCACTTTTCTCTTGGAGCATCTGTGTGTAGGTGTTCCTCCTGACCCAGATGGGGCAGCTCACAGAGAAGCAAGCCCAGAGGGTCAGTGTTTCATTGAGCAGAAAGTCAGGAAGGAGGCCAACCATTGCACTAGAATCTGGTGGTTCCCATAACAGCAGAATCAATCAATCAATCAACAAGTTCTTGAGTGTCACCTTAAACTCAGCCTGTCACCTGCACCTTAGTCTAATTGAGGAGTAGGAAGAGGAAGGTGGGCAGGGAGCAGGAAT
>NW_006775074.1:989359-1030324 GCF_000442215.2 Lipotes vexillifer
CAGACAAGGAGACACAGGCCTGCTATGGTGTGGGTCTGGCTGACTACAGGGAACCTGTGTGTTCTGGGGGGCTGGAAGTAGGCTGATTCAGAGGCTAACAGACATTGTTCTGTGCTATCACTCACCACTCTGGACCCCACGGCCACTGGCTGGTCCACTGTGTTCAGGAAATTCAACAGGAACCTTGGCAGTTCCTCAATGTCTATAAAAGAGGTATTAGGGTAGCCATAGAGTTGTAGCCATATAGTTGGTGTGGGTATGGGCTAAAGTTTTGTCCTGAAACTGCAGGTAAATACTAAGCATATTGACTTTGACTTAAATTAAATGTTTATTTAGGGTAGCTGGGCCTGATGAAGATTACAGGGAATTAAGCCACTCCCCCGATACACACATACAAGTACTTATTAAATATCTTTCAAGGTAATTGACAAGATATGGAATCAGCCTAAGCATCCATCAACAGATGAATGGATAAAGAAGATGTGGTACAGGAGGAACCAAGATGTCGGAGTAGAAGGATGTGCTCTCACTCCCTCTTGCAAGAACACCAGGATCACAGAGCTGCTGGACAATCATCGACAGGAAGACACTGGAACTCACCAAAAAAGATACCCCACATCCAAAGACAAAGGAGAAGCCACAATGAGGCAGTACGAGGGGCGCAATCACAGTAAAATTAAATCCCATAACTGCTGGGTGGGTGACTCACAGACTGGAGAACACTTATACCACAGAAGTCCACCCACGGGAGTGAAGGTTCTGAGCCCCACATCAGGCTTCCCAACCTGGGGGTCCAACAACGTGAGGAGGAATTCCCAGAGAATCAGACTTTGAAGCCTAGTGGGATTTGATTGCAGGACTTTGACAGGACTGGGGGAAACACAGACTCCACTCTTGGAGGGCACAAACAAAGTAATGTGTGCATCAGGACCCAGAGGAAGGAGCAGTGACCCCGGGGGAGACTGAACCAGACCTACCTGCTAGTGTTGGAGGTGGGGGTGGCTGCAGAGGTGGGGGTGGCTCTGTTTCACCGTGAGGACAAGGACACTGGCAGCAGAAGTTCTGGGAAGTACTCCTTGGTGTAAGTCCTCCCAGAGTCTGTCATTAGCCCCCCCAAAGAGCCCAGGTAGGCTCCAGTGTTGGGTTGCCTCAGGCCAAACAACCAACAGGGAAAGAACCCAGCCCCACCCATCAACATTCAAGTGGATTAAAGTTTTACTGAGCTCTGCCCACTAGAGCAACAGTCAGCTCTACCCACCACCAGTCCCTCCCATCAAGCCTCTTAGATAGCCTCATCCACCAGAGGGCAGACAGCAGAAGCAAGAAGAACTACAATCCTGCAGGCTGTGGAACAAAAACCATATTCACAGAAAGACAGACAAGATGAAAAGGCAGAGGGCTATATACCAGATGAAAGAACAAGATAAAACCCCAGAAAAACAACTAAATGAAGTGGAGAGAGCCAACCTTCCAGAAAAAGAATCCAGAATAATGATAGTGAAGATGATCCAGGACCTCGGAAAAAGAATGGAGGCAAAGGTCGAGAAGCTGTAAGAAATGTTTAACAAAGACCTAGAAGAATTAAAGAACAAACAAACAGAGACGAACAATACAATAACTGAAATGAAAAATACACTAGAAGGAACCAATAGCAGAATAAATGAGGCAGAAGAATGGATAAGTGACCTGGAAGACAGAATGGTGGAATTCACTGCTGTGGAGCAGACTAAAGAAAAAAGAATGAAAAGAAATGAAGACAGCCTAAGAGACCTCTGGGACAACATTAAATGCAACAACATTTGCATTATAGGGCTCCCAGAAGGAGAAGAGGGAGAGACAGGACCAGAGAAAATAGTTGAAGAGATTATAGTCAAAAACTTCCCTAACATGGGAAAGGAAATAGCCACCCAAGTCCAGGAAGTGCAGAGGGTCCCAACCAGGATAAACCCAAGGAGAAACATGCTGAGACACATAGTAATCAAATTGGCAAAAATTAAAGACAAAGAAAAATTATTGAAAGCAGCAAGGGAAAAACGACAAATAACATACAAGGTAACTCCATAAGGTTAACAGCTGATTTCTCAGCAGAAACTCTACAAGCCAGAAGGGAGTGGCATGATATACTCAAAGCAATGAAAGGGAAGAACCTACAACCAAGATTACTCTACCCAGCAAGGATCTCATTCAGATTCGATGGAGAAATCAAAAGCTTTACAGGCAAGCAAAAGCTAAGAGAATTCAGCACCACCAAACCACCTCTACAACAAATGCTAAAGGAACTTCTCTAAGTGGGAAACACAAGAGAAGAAAAGGACCTACAAAAACAAACCCAAAACAATTAAGAAAATGGTCATAGGAACATCCATATCGATAATTACCTTAAACGTGAATGGATTAAATGCTCCAACCAAAAGACTTGTTGAATGGATACAAAAACAAGATCCATATATATGCTATCTATAAGAGACCCACTTCAGACCTAGGGACACATACAGAGTGAGAGTGAGGGGATGGAAAAAGTTATTCCATGCAAATGGAAATCAAAAGAAAGTTGGAGTAGCTATTCTCATATCAGATAAAATAGACTTTAAAATAAAGAATGTTACAAGAGACAAGGAAGGACACTACATAATGATCAAGGGATCAATCCAAGAAGAAGATATAAAAATTATAAAAATATATGCACCCAACATAGGAGCACCTCAATACATAAGGCAACTGCTAACAGCTATAAAAGAGGAAATCAACAGTAACAAAATAATAGTGGGGGACTTTAACACCTCACTTACACCAATGGACAGATCATCCAAACAGGTAACTAATAAGGAAACAGAAGCTTTAAATGACACAATAGACCAGGTAGATTTAATTGATATTTATAGGACATTCCATCCAAAAATAGCAGATTACACTTTCTTCTCAAGTGCGCACGGAACCTTCCCCAGGATAGATCACATCTTGGGTCACAAATCAAGCCTCAGTAAATTTAAGAAAATGAAATCATATCAAGCACCTTTTCTGACCACAATGCTATGAGATTAGAAATGAATTACAGGGAAAAAAAGTAAAAAACAGAAACACATGGAGGCTAAACAATACGTTACTAAATAACCAAGGGATCACTGAGGAAATCAAAGAGGAAATCAAAAAATACCTAGAGACACATGACAATGAAAACACGACGATCCAAAACCTATGGGATGAAGCAAAAGCAGTTCTAAGAGGGAAGTTTATAGCTATACAAGCCAACCTCAAGAAACAAGAAAAATCTCAAGTTAACAATCTAACCTTACACCTAAAGGAACTAGAGAATGAAGAACAAACAAAACCCAAAGTTAGTAGAAGGAATGAAATCATGAAGATCAGAGCAGAAATAAATGAAAAACAAAGAAAACAATAGCAAAGATCAATAAAACTAAAAGCTGGTTCTTTGAGAAGATAAACAAAATTGATAAACCATTAGCCAGACTCATCAAGAAAAAGAGGGAGAGGACTCAAATCAATAAAATCAGAAATTAAAAAGGAGAAGTTACCACAGACACTGCATAAATACAAAGCAGCTTAAGAGACTACTACAAGCAACTCTATGCCAGTAAAATGGACAACCTGGAAGAAATGGACAAATTCTTAGAAAGGTATAACCTTCCAAGACTGAACCAGGAAGAAACAGAAAATATGAACAGACCAATCACAAGGAATGAAATTGAACCTGTGGTTTAAAAGCTTCCAACAAAAAAAAGTCCAGGACCAAATAGCTTCACAGGTGAATTCTATCAAACATTTAGAGAAGAGCTAACACCCATCCTTCTCAAACTCTTCCAAAAAATTGTGGAGGAAGGAACACTCCCAAACTCATTCTGTGAGGCCACCATCACCCTGATACCAAAACCAGGCAAAGATAATACAAAAAAAGAAAATTACAGACCAATATCACTGATGAATATAGATGCAAAAATCCTCAACAAAATACTAGCAAACAGAATCCAACCACACATTAAAAGGATCATACACCATGATCAAGTGGGATTTATCCCACGGATGCAAGGATTCTTCAATATACGCAAATCAATCAATGTGATACACTATATTAACAAACTGAAGAATAAAAGCCATATGATCATCTCAATAGATGCAGAAAAAGCTTTTGACAAAATTCAACACCCATTTATGATAAAAACTCTCCAGAAAGTGGGCATAGAGGGAACCTACCTCAACATAAAAAAGGCCATATACGACAAACTCACGGCAAACATCATTATCAATGGTGAAAAACTGAAAGCACTTCCTCTAAGATCAGGAACGAGACAATGATGTCCACTCTCACCACTATTATTCAACATAGCTTTGGAAGTCCTAGCCACGGCAATCAGAGAAGAAAAAGAAATAAAAGGAATACAAATTGGAAAAGAAGAAGTAAAACTGTCACTGTTTGCAGATGACATGATACTATACATACAGGATCCTAAAATTGCTACCAGAAAACTACTAGAGCTAATCAATGAATTTGGTAAAGTTGCAGGATACAAAATTAATGCACAGAAATCTCTTGCATTCCTATACACTAATGATGAAAAATCTGAAAGATAAATTAAGGAAACACTCCCATTTACCATTGCAACAAAAAGAATAAAATACCTAGGAATAAACCTACCTAGGGAGACAAAAGACCTGTATGCAGAAAACTATAAGACACTGATGAAATAAATTAAAGAGGATACCAACAGATGGAGGGATATACCATGCTCTTTGATTGGAAGAATCAATATTGTGAAAATGACTACACTACCCAAAGCAATCTACAGATTCAATGCAATCCCTATCAAATTACCAAGGGCATTTTTTATGGAACTAGAACAAATCATCTTAAAATTTGTATGGAGACACAAAAGACCCCAAACAGCGAAAGCAGTCTAAAGTGAAAAAAACAGAGCTGGAGGAATCAGACTCCCTGACTTCAGACTATACTACAAAGCTACAGTAATCAAGACAATATGGTAGTGGCACAAAAACAGAAACATAGATCAATGGAACAAGATAGAAAGCCCAGAGGTAAACTTACGCACCTAATCTATGACAAAGGAGGCAAAGATATAAAATGGAGAAAAGACAGTCTCCTCAATAAGTGGTGCTGGGAAAACTGGACAGCTACATGTAAAAGAATGAAATTAGAACACTCCCTAACAGCATATACAGAAATAAACTCAAAATGGATTATAGACCTAAATGTAAGACCGGACACTATAAAACTCTTAGAGGAAAACATAGGAAGAACACTCTTTGACATAAATCACAGCAAGATTTTTTTTTTTTGCAGTACACAGGCCTCTCACTGTTGTGGCCTCTCCCGTTGCAGAGCACAGGCTCTGGACGCGCAGGCTCAGTGGCCATGGCTCACGGGCCCAGCCGCTCCATGGCATGTGGGATCCTCCCGGACCGGGGCACAAACCCGTGTCCCCTGCATTGACAGGTAGACTCTCAACCACTGCGCCACCAGGGAAGCCCACAGCAAGATATTTTTTGATCCACCTCCTAGTGTAAAGGAAATAAAAACAAAAATAAACAAATGGGACCTAATGAAACTTAAAAGCTTTTGCACAGCAAAGGAAACCATAAACAAGACCAAAAGACAACCCTCAGAATGGGAGAATATATTTGCAAACGTATCAATGGACAAAGGATTAATCTCCAATATATATAAACAGCTCATGCAGCTCAATATTAAAGAAACAAACAACCTAATCCAAAAGTGGGCAGAAGACCTAAATAGACATTTCTCCGAAGAAGACATACAGATGGCCAAGAAGCACATGAAAAGCTGCTCAACATCACTAATTATTAGAGAAATGCAAATCAAAACTACAATGAGGTATCACCTCACACCAGTTAGAATGGGCGTCATCAGAAAATCTACAAACAACAAATGCTGGAGAGGGTGTGGAGAAAAGGGAACCCTCTTGCACTGTTGGTAGGAATGTAAATTGATACAGTCATTATGGAGAACAGTATGGAGGTTCCTGAAAAAGCTAAAAATAGAATTACCATATGATCCAGCAATCCCACTACTAGACATATACCCAGAAAAAAACATAATTCAAAAAGACACATGCACCCCAATGTTCATTGCAGCACTATTTACAATAGCCGGATCATGGAGGCAACCTAAATGCCCATCAACAGACAAGTGGATGAAGAAGATGTGGCACATATATACAATGGAATATTACTCAGCCATAAAATGGAATGAAATTGAGTCATTTGTTGAGACATGGATGGATCTAGAGACTGTCATACAGAGTGAAGTAAGTCAGAAACAGAAAAACAAATATCGTATGTTAACGCATGTATGTGGAACCTAGAAAAATGTACAGATGAACTGGTTTGCAGGGCAGAAGTTGAAACACAGATGTAGAGAACAAACGTATGGACACCAAGGGGGGGAAACTGCAGTAGGGTGGGGATGGTGGTGTGCTGAATTGGGCAATTGGGATTGACATGTATACACTGATGTGTATAAAATTGATGACTAATAAGAACCTGCTGTATAAACAAACAAACAAACAAACAAAAAACAACTAATACTAAACTTTCTTTGGATTATTTGTATGGAAATATATTAATATAAATGTTTCAGACATTTCATGAAATTTCTAAAAATCTTATATGTTCTGGTATAATGTTATAAGTCATAATTCTAGTTATTACTTTAAAATGTATATCTGAGAAATAACTAAATTTCCTTGTCAATTGCATTATTATGAACTTTCATCAAATCTTTAACCATGGTCATTTTTAAGTCTTTTGTCATTTACAGACAGTTCTGGGTGTACTCTGATGCTTTTGCAAAAATGTTCCTATAAAAGGGTTTCATCTTCAAGGAATTCATGGAAAAGACCCTGAAAAGTACAGGTTTCTGGTAACTGACTAGACTGCAGAACTGAATGAATAAGCATTTTCAGAATACAAATGGAAAACTGATGAATTCATAAAAGTGCTAACAAAAGATCAAGATGAAAAACAGTTAATTACATGAGACTGAGTAAACTGATGAGGATGATTATAATTTTTGTGACTTTCTGTTTGAACATAAAAATAAATCCCCACCCCAAAAAAGATGTGGTACATATATACAATGGAATACTACTCAGCCATAAAAAAGAATGAAATTTGGCCATTTGCAGCAACATGAATTCACTTGGAGGGCATTATGCTAAGTGAAATAAGTCAGACAGAGAAAGACAAATACTGTATGATAGCATTTATATGTGGAATCTAAAATATACAACAAACTAGTGAATATAACAAAAAGTAGCAGACACACAGATTTAGAGAGAAAACTAGTGGTTACCAGTGGGGAGAAGGAAGGGGGAGGGGAGGGGCAATATAGGGGCAGGGGATTGAGAGGTACAAACTATTAGTTATAAAATAAGCTACAAGGATATGTTGTACAACATGGGGAATATAGCTAATATTTTATAATAACTGCAAGTGAAATATAACCTTTAAAAATTGTGAATCACTATATTATACACCTGCAACTTATATAATATTGTATGTCACCTCTACGTTAGTTTAAAATAATTTTAAAAAAGATATTTCAAGCTCACATCACTGTGCCTTCACTGGGGATTTTATAGGTGGGGCAAAGATTGAGGAGAATTGAGCACACTCTAAGAAATGGTGAATTTAATACATTTATAACAAATATAAATTTTTAGAATTAAAATATACCAAGATAATCACAGTGCAGCTCTGATGTCATCTCTAGTTCTTTCTGACTGGGCAATGGGTAAAATTCTGAGCAGGAAAGCCTAGGCCCTGGTTTTCTGTTGTACCCACTGACCCACAGCAGTTCTTCGTGGCTCAGTCACTTCCTTCTGTCACAGATGTCACGCCAGCCATGGAGGCAACTTTCTTCCTGTTAGCTGTAATGGACAGAGCCTTCACCAACCAGATTCCCAGAATGCTGACAATTTCTGCCACCAGCTGCTGTGCAGATGCCTGTTTATAACTGGAACTGAGGTGGCAGGAGAACCAGCTCTCAAGGCTTTTTGTGCAAAAGAATCACCTGCAGAGCTTGTGGGAAGTGCAGGTCCTAGGGCCACACTGCTGAGATTCCATCAGTGAATCGGAGGCGGGCCAGGAATCTGCACTCTCTCTGAACACCCCAGAAGATCCTGAAGCCTGTGGGACCACCCTTGGGAAACAAGTCTGTGCTCCCACCTCTCAAGTCTCATCCTCTCAGTTCTTGCTTTTGTTTTTGTTTTTTTGCGGTACGCGGGCCTCTCACTGTTGTGGCCTCTCCCATTGCGGAGCACAGGCTCCAGACACGCAGGCTCAGCGGCCATGGCTCACGGGCCCAGCCGTTCCGCGGCATGTGGGATCTTTCCGGACCAGGGCACGAACCCGTGTCCCCTGCATTGACAGGCGGACTCTCAACCACTGCACCACCAGGGAAGCCCTCATCCTCTCAGTTTTAAATGGGATAAGAGCACCTTCCCTGGGGAGGCCAGTGGCCATGCAAGGCCCTGAAGCTAGTCAGTGGCAGGGCAGGATTGGCACTCATGTTTGCCAGGCCTAAAGCCTCGCTCCATCTGGATGGCAGGGCAGCTCTAGGGGCTTCAGTATGGCCCCTCCCCGGGTCTCCAGACACCACAGGCCAAGTCGGGGTGCTGTGACCATGAGGTTTAGAATGGAAATATGGACAGTGCTTGGTACAGAGCACTCATTCAGGAAACGTCCAGTGAATGGACGATCAGACAGTAATTATAGTGGTATCATTTTGGGGGTTCCTTCCCTGGGCCAGGCCTTCTACCAGTGCTTCTGAGTTCTGCCCCACAGGATCTGGGCCCCCCTCTATATCCACGCAAGACCAATCATGGAATTCTACCTCCCCATTCCCTGTCTCAGCCTTCATCTTCCTCATCTGTAAAATGGGGATAATCAACCCTCTCTCACCTGCTGTTGAAGGACAAAATGAGATGACACCAGTAAAGTGTCATGACATCTCCAAAAGGATGTTTCTAACTCCTTTGGTTCCCTCCCTGCTAAGGATGGCTGCCATATTAGCAGCCATTAGCCCCAAGTTCAGAGCGGGCTACACTGGGAGTAGGGGGTGTGGTACCGAGGGCCTTCAGGGATGCTCAGCCTTTAGATCAGTGCCAGCAGCCTGAGAGTGTCCAGTGGGTCAGTGCTGTTGCTGCCTTCTGGGTTCTGTGAAAGCAAGTGCCCTTGAAGAGGACCAGGGATTTGTCTTGTCTTGGACCTGGTGAAGGAAGTTAGAGATGTGAATATGAAAAGAACGTGGGGGTCAACAGGCCTCCAGCAGGTCTGGGGTAGTGGATCCTCAGGCACGCCCATTGTTCCTGCAATCCCTGAAAGCTCCACAGTCTTCCACATCAATAGGTCTCAGCAGAATAGCCTCTGCTAGAGTGGCCTCCCCACTCCCTTCCCCTGGTCTAGTGCAGGGGTAAGCAGTACAGCATAGGGCATGGATTCTCCAACGATGGCCCATTTCAGAGTCTCCAGGAAGGTGGAATAAATGCACATTCCCAGGTCATACCTCAGAGGTTCTGATTCAATGGGTCTGTGGAGAGGCCCAGGAATCTGCCTTTTTTTTCTTTTTCTTCTTTTTCATATTGTATTTTTTCCAGTTTATTGAGCTATAATTGACATATAACATTGTATTAGTCCAAGGTACACAACATAATATTTGATATATGTATACACTGTGAAATGATTGGCACAAGTTTAGTTAATATCAATCACTCACGTAGTTACAAAAATTTTTTCTTGCGATGAAAACTTTTAAGATGTACTCTCTTAGCGACTTTCAAATATACAATACAGTGCTGTTGACTGTAGTTACCATGCTGTACATTTACATCCCCAGAGGTTATTTATCTTATGACTGGAAGCTTTTACCTTTTGGCCACCTTCACCCATTTCCCTCACCCCTCACCCCCTGCCTCTGGCAACTGCCAATCTGTTCTCTGTTTCTATGAGTTTGGTTTTAATAGATGAAATGTATAAGTGAGATTGTACAGTATTTGGCTTTCTCTGGCTGACTTATTTCACTTAGCATAATGCCCTTAAGTTCCATCCATAGTGTCACAATGGCAGGATTTCATTCTTTTTTATGGCTGAATAATATTCAATTTATCTGTCAGTGAACGCTTAGGTTGTATCTATATCTTGACTATTGTAAGTAATACTGCAATGAACAACCCAAGAGTCCATCAACAAATAAATGAAGAAACAAAATGTGATATATCCATATAATGGAATATTATTCAGCCATAAAAAGGAACAGAGTTGTGATATATGCTACAATATGGATGAACCTTGAAAGCATTATGCTAACTGAAATAAGCCTGACACAGAAGGACAAATATTATTTCACTTATATGAAAAACCTAGAATAGGCAAATTCATAGAAACAGAGAGTAGATTAGAGCTTACCAGGAGCTACGTGGAGAGGATGTGGAATGGGGCGTTATTGCTTAATGGGTACATATTTTATGTTTGGGGCGATAAAAAAAAGCTCTGGAAATAGATAATGGTAATGGTTGCACAGCATTGTGAAAGTAATTGACGCTTCTTAATTGTATACATAACAATGGTTAAATTACATATTTATGTTATATGTGTTTTATGGCAAATGCAATAATTTTAAAGTGGCTTTTCTTGTGTCTTTCCTTCATGAATCAAAATCCAGCATTAGGAGAATACCAAATCAAACCTGCTTGCTAATGTGTGGTGAGGAATAAATTCGTCAATTTAGATTAAATGCTCTAGCCCAGTGCCTACCAAGGCAGGTGCTTAGTGCAGGTTCTCTTTTCCTGGGCAAGACTTCCCTCACTGACCCCAAACCTGTGTACCTCCACCTGTCCCTTCCTTTGACTAACGGGGAGCTCTGTCGGGTCCGGGACTCTCTTTGTGTATCTACTGCCTGACTGCTGGCTTATCCTGGAGACTGCAGGATGACTGAGGTGGCCTGGGACGGAGGTGAACCGAGAAGAGATGGGGCCCGGCCCACTCTTTTCCACTGTGAACTGTGGGCCGTATACTTTCACCTTTCACACCTTCATTCATTGGCCCTTGCAGGTCCCTGACTGGAATGCAACTATCATTCTGGCTCCTTTATCTGGTAAATGAGAAGCCAACCCAAATGCAACCTCTTCTGTGAAGTTTCCCTCTCTGTGTTCCTACACAATATGCCAAGGCGTGTTTTATACACACCCCTTGATAGCATTTGTCAAGTGTTGTGGGGCTTTACCGCACACTCTGCTTCTCTACCTCTAGCCCATGTGCCCTCAAGGGTAGGGACGGGGCCTGACTGACCCTAGTATCTGTTACCATGAAGCGTGTGACATGTCCGTACAGTAAAGAAATGAAGGAATGATGCCAGGCTGTTTCTGCTGCGAGAACCTCAGGTGTCACCTTTCAAAGAAGAGGGTCGGCCTGGCAGAACGGTTAAGAGCACAGCCTTTGGAACCCAGATTCCACTTCTCCTTCGAAAGCTGTTTGGTTTGGGGTGAATGCATCTCTTTTTAAACAAGAATTTATTTAGCATCTAGGCCCACCAGGGAAAGCTAGACACAGACTAGGTACTGCGTCTGAGAAGCCTGTAGGCTGGGGGTGGGGAGACTATAAGCAAATCACTAAGTAAATAACTACAAAACAATTTTACAAACATGTAAGAACAATAAGAAAAGGATTCATTGCTCTGATTCTGTATAACGGGGATCTAATGGAGTCTCTGTGTCAGAGCAAGTTTCTCTGAAGAAATGACACTTCGGGATCCCCCGGGGGGAGTGGGAAGTGAGGGCGGAGCCTGAATGCATCTCTATATGCTTCTCTTTCCACATCTGTAAAATTGGGATGGACGGTATCTGTCTCTTACAGTGCTTATGGGCGTTGTGTTAGGAAAACCAGCCAGTTTTCCTCCTGTGTGGCTCCTCTTCTTTCAACAGAACACTTTACTTCTGACACTTCTGGTCAGCAAATGTGTGGGTTTGTTTCCCACACCAACAAGCAATTCTCTGTGACACCCGCTGGGTGTCCTATAACTTAACTCAATTTTGACACTATCTACCTGGAAGCGTCAGATCCCACAGGTTAAGGGCTCAATCCCACGAGACTGTCCCCTTCCACACTTCGGATGCCAATCCCAAGTAGCAGGTCCCCAGGTTACCCACAACTTCTGTTCAGCTTGGCTATAAATCAGAGATTCTCATGACCTGCTCCTCCTTGGATCTGATTACTTGTGAGAGCAGCTCACAGAACTCAGGGAAACACTGACTTATGTTTACAGGTTTATTAAAGGATATAATAAAGGATACAGATAAACAATCAGATGAAGAGATACATAGGGTGAGGTCTGGGAGGGTCCCCAGTGCAGGGGCTTCTGTCCCTATGGAGTTGGGGTGCGTCACCCTCCCAGCTCATGAATGTGTCTGCCCACCTGGAAGCTCTCGAAACCCTGTGTTATCAGGATTTTTTACGGAGGATTCCTCACGTAGGCATGATCTATTACTAACTCCATTTCCATCCCCTTACCCTCTCTGGAGGATGTAGGGCAGGGCTGAAAATTCTTAGCTTCTAATCATGACTTGGTCTTTCCAATGACCAGCCCCCATCCAGGAGCCATCCAGGAGCTCACTCAGAGTCACCTCATTAGAACAAAAGACACTCCTATCACCCAGGAAATTATAAGGGTTTCAGGGTCCCAGTGTCAGGAACCAGGGGCAGATATATATACATATACAGATAGATAGATATAGATATATAGATATAGATATATCCTATTAATGTCCCAGGCATCAAATGAGTCCTTGCCTGTAAAGTATTTGGCAAAGAATCCTCACAAACCTCAACAACTGTCACTCTTGTCAAATGACCTGGGCAAGCCATACACATTACAGTTGATTTTTATATTATATTTTGTGTGTACTCTCCAAATTCTCCCCCTAGGAATATATATTACTACCCTAACCAGGAAAACAGGAATGCACCTGCTGGTAAGCCCCACCCACCAGACCCAACTCATTTGGGCTTCATCATCAGAAGGCTAAATTCACCACGCTCATTTGGATACTGTACACTGGATGGATTCATATTGTGAGGTGACCACTAAAAACCTGAAAATGTTATAAAAGATTACTGTCCAAGATGGGGGAATTCCCTGGTGGTCCAGCGATTAGGACTCCGGGCTTTCACTGCTGGGGGCCCCGGTTCTATCCTGGCTCTGGTAACTGTGATTCCGCAAAGCCACGCAGGGGGGCCAAAAACAAAAAAGATTACCGTCTGAGAGTTAAACCGTCTGAGAGGCAAACACAACGAATTTTAATCAAACAAGGAGTCCTCGCATGGGACTTCCCCTGTGCCAGGCACGTAGCTCTTCCACGTGGTTCCTCATTTCATCCTCACAAGTCTTCTGAGGCGGATGTTATTATCCCCATTTTCCAAATGCATATTGGGTTGCAAGGAGGTTGAAGAACTTGCTCAAGTCATGGGGCAAAACCACAGGCAGGAGCCAGAGGCTGCCCGCCTTCAGAGCCCACCCTCTTAACCCTCTTTAAATCCACCGGACAAAGACCGGACCCAGTAACGCTTGACTAAAATGGTTTGTTTGTTGAAAAATGTATGTGTGTGAAAACTATGACGCTCTTTCCTTTCCTGGACAATTCAGTCCCAAAACCATTAAGTGGGCACAGCGAGGCAGGGGCTCACGGGGAGACGAAGCTGGGTGAGGGATGTCGCACCCACGACAGGCGAGGAGGCTGGCACCTAGGCGGTGACCGTGACTCCCGCAGGGCAGTGGCACAGGGCTTGGGAAGGGGACGGGGGACAGTGAAGGCGGACTCTCACTCTATATATCACTGTCTTGTCTGATTTCCTTTTTGGAAACGCATATGTAATCATGAACAACTTGCATTATCTTTATTTTTTTTAATTAAAAATATAATAAAGAAAAGAAGAGGAAGGGGGAATAGAAACTGAGAGTGGCTGGGAAGGGGTGAGCGGGGGCTCAGGCTTGGAGACAAGAGCGCTGACGTCAGAGCTGGGACGTGCGTGATGCGTTGGTCTCCCCAGCGCCCACCCGGGCTTGCCCAGAGCTGGGGGCTGGGGTTCCCCCCCACCCCTGTAGCTTCTCCAGCCTCCGCTCCAAATGCTCCAAGGTTCATACCCACAAGGCCCATCTGGCTGCTCTTCAGGGGCTCTCTGACTCAGGGATGTTCCCAAGTAGCTTTGAAAATACCCACGTCACTCTCACAACCCTCCCCTGTCTTTGCTGCCACGCACAGGGGGCCCAGCCACAAAACCCAGGGATTAAGGGCAGGGCGTGCGGCTGCTCTTAGAAAAGGTGGAGCTCTTCCAGGCTTTGCAATCACTTTTCCAGGATGCTTTCCCAGCCGAATGTCCCACCACAGGCTGCCATGAAGAAACTCAGAGTCATCCCTTGCACTTCGCTGTTGTGAGTGGGTTTCTCTTTGAGGGAAGAGAAACAGCTACTATTTGTTCAGCTCCTCTTGAGCGCCAGGTGCGCTGTCTCATTGAATCCTCACAACAGCCCTGAAAGGTAGACATTGGTACATACAGAGAGAAACATTTTATATGACTTTCCCACCATCACCCATTGTTTCAGAGTTCAGGTGCTAAACCAGATTTTCTGATCAAAACCGAAATTGAACTTTTTCAGTATGCCACGGTGCATTCTATTATGCTCCAATAGCTTGGGATTTTCTAGTTTTCTTTAGTTGTGAACAAAGAAAATGCTTAGACTTTTTTTTTTTTTTTTAAGCTTTGAGTGTTTTCTATGTGCTGGCACCATGTTTAGTGCCTTTATTTAGACAATCTCTTTTATTCTCACCAAACCCCATGACACATGTTATAGATGAAGGAACCACGGTCCAGCGGAGCCAGGAACCAAGGGCACACAGCAGTCAGAAGGTGGCCTCGAGACAGAAGGAACCCAGGTGGCTTGAACGCCCATTCTCTTAACCACCTGCCTATGTCTCTCATCCCCAAACTAAGGGAATGTCCTCACTAGATTGTGAAGATTTAGTGAGCCAATGTATATTATTTAATGCCTGGCATACAGGTGCTCAACAAATACAATTTCCCTTCTTCCTCCTGTCTGGGTTCCTGGTAGCTGGTGCAGGACCGTCGGGAGAGGACTTGGATCCAGAGAACAATCATTAGATGTCAGAGGTGTTTAGTCTGAGCCCCTCCTTGGGCAGATGGCTGGGAGAGGTGAAATGATAGATGGAAATGAAGGCTTAGTGTTGTTGCCAAAATCTTGTCTCCCTGTGCACCAATGCCAAAATAATATGGAGACAGAGATTTGGAAGATAAGAAATAGAGAGGCTTTTAATTTTTTTTGCCAGGCAAAGGGAAGCCACAGTAGGCTAGTGCCTCAAGAACTGTGCACCCCACAGGGAGATCAGCTCGGTGCTTTGTGTCCACCTACAGGAGTGGGATAGGGAGGGTGGGAGGTAGACGCAAGAGGGAGGGGATATGGGGATATATATATATATATATATATATATATATATATATATATATATATGTATAGCTGATTCACTTTGTTATAAAGCAGAAACTAACACACCATTGTAAAGCAATTATACTCCAATAAAGATGTTAAAAATAATAAAGTAGCTGCTTAAGTTATTTAAAAAAAAAGAACTGGGTACCCCCCTTCCTAGGGAATTACAAGGATGCTTATAGGGGAGTTTGTGGTCTGCAGTGAATGATAAGGATCAAAATGGTGAAGGTCTTGCATTCTTCCTCTCCTTGCATTATTTCAAAACAGTCACTGCTGGAGTAAGGCAACCCGATAATTGGGTCTGGCAGCCTGGTAACTGGGTCTGTTAGTCCCTGGGTTACCGGTCTGCTACCTCCTTTCTGAAATGCAAACAGCTACAAGGGGTGATTTGCTACAAGAGATTATAGGGAGGGACTTCCCTGGTGGCACAGTGGTTAAGAATCTGCCTGCCAATGCAGGAGACATGGGTTCGAGCCCTGGTCCGGGAAGATCCCACATGCTCGCGGAGCAACTAAGCCCGTGAGCCACAACTACTGAGCCCGAGTGCCACAACTACTGAAGTCCTCGTGCCTAGAGCCCATGCTCCGTAACAACAGAAGCCACCGCAATGAGAAGCCCACGCACCGCAACGAAGAGTAGCCCGCGCGCAGCAGTGAACAGCTAAAGCAGCCAAAATAAATAAATAAATAAATTTATTTTAAAAAAAAGATTATAGGGAGAGTAAAGAATAAATACCAGGTGCAGGATGTAAATTACCTAAATTACACAGGATTAGGAATGACAGGTTAGCTTTGTAAAGGACAAATCTAACTACAGACACTACAGATTAGTAACAGTTCAAATAAAACTAGGATTGATTAACTAAGGCCAGTTTAGGTAGCCTGTTCACTGTTCCCTTTATTTTCCTGGTTATCAGGAGAGGAAAAAACCTCATTTCTATTTTTGTGGCAACAGTATTCCTTGGCTTCCCCCTCCCTTTTTTGTCACCATCTATCCCAGGAAACTCCATGAAGTTGAGGCCTGTCGGTTTGTTTAACTTTGTGTCCCCATCATCGGTCCCAGTAGGAGTTTGAGAAGCCTTTGTTGAGTGAGTGAACTCCCGTCTCATCTTGCAGCTGAGCAGAGTCTGAAGTCATGAAGTCTTCATCCTCATCAGAGCTTTGTATCTAGGGAAAAGCTCACCATCTTTGGGTCCCTGGCCCAACCCGACTGATGCTCAGGGGTGACTCACCGGCTTGGTAAGGAGCCCAGTTCCCCAGCTGATGTGCTGAACAAAGACTGACCCAGGGCCAAGCGGGGGATTGGCCACCTGGCGTAGCCTGCAGGCCCGGAAGCAGGCACAGTGCAGTGCAAGGGAGCCCCAGGCTCAGCATCCAGGACCTGGGGTCTTATATCCTCCTCCTCCCCTCTCTGGGCCTTACTATCCTTGGCTCTAAAAGGAAAGAGAGAACTAGATGCGCTCTGACCATAGGGTTTATCCAGCAGAAAGACAAACTGAGGGGGAGTTGAATTCCTGGGCCGTGGGGATCGCTGCCCCAAGCTGGTGTCCATCTTCAGCAAGACCTCAGAATCAGCTGCCAGGAAAGAAGAACTGACATTTACTGAGCCCTGTGCTAGCGACTTGCTGGTCTGTGCTACTCTTGTGCTACTCTGTGGGGTCCTCAAACAAGCTTGCGCAGCATACTCTTTAGTAATAAAAAGGAACAAACGATTGATACATGCAGCAACTTGGATGGCATTGAGCTGAGTGAAAAAAAGGCCAATTCAAAAGGTTGTATCTTGTGTGGACAAATAACGCCACCCGCCATTTCAGTAAATAAAGGACGTCCTGGCCATAGAGCCATCAGGTACTGCAGCTGTCCCTGGGTGTGCCCTGAGGGGAATTCAGAATGGAGCAAAACAGGACACTGGCCCTAGCTAGTTAAGGTGCATATGAAAGGAATAATTTTCATCTTCCCACATATAGAAAAGCACTAAAATCACTAACTTGAGATGTCTGTTTTTTTGTGATTAGCAATAATCTTTGATGTTTTACTACCTTTTTCCTCAGCAACAAACTCCTACGTATCGTGGCTTCACCCTTATCTCTTTGAAACACTCCCTCAGAGCTATCTGAGAGGTTGCCTTCCCAGTCTACAGTCCTCAGAATGTCCTTGAATAAAACACAATTCTCAACATTCAGGATCTGAAATTTAGATCCCAGTGAGAGGTGGTCAACAGCTGTATGATTCCATATGTGTAGCATTCTAGAAATGACAAAATTATAGAGATGGAGAACTGATTAGTGATTGCCAGAGACTGGGGATGGGTCAGTGGCTATAAAGGGGTAGCATGAAGGAGTTCTTTTGTAGTCATCGAACTGTTCTGTATCTTGATTGTGGTGGTGGTCACACACATCCATATGTGTGATGAAATTGCAAAGAATTGTGCGTGCGCACACACACACACACACACACACACAGGAGTGCATATAAAACTGGTGAAAGCTGAATAAAGTCTGTAGAGTGTACCACTATCAATTCCCTGGCTTTGATATTATGCTGTAATTATGTAAGATATTACTATTAGGGAAAGCTGGGTGAAGAGTACAGGGGACCGCTCTGTACTACTTTTGCAATTTTAAAAGTTTAAAAAAAAGTCCTGTGGGATATTACTATCCCATTCTACAGATGAAAGACCTGAGGCTCACCGAGGTCATAGAGCTCTAAGCAGGAAAGTAAAGATTCGATTCCACTTCTCCTCTGACCCCAGAGTTGCAAGCTTCTCTTCCACCATAGGGCCTTGGTATGGAAAGGGAGATGTCAGGAGCTGGCTCATCCAGTCCCAAATTCCTTCCACTTCGGGCTTCAGAGATTTCTTTGTGGAGCTGTCCAGTGTCTGATCCTGCCAAGGGAGCACATGGAGTATTCATGTCTCCCACCTGGGCACTGAGAGGCTGTGACTTAGCTCATTTGTGGGAAAACCCTTTTGGAGCGACTCTACTACACTTCCTTCCCTCTATCATCAAGGCCTTGGTTGAAGGAGAAAGAATGACCCTGAGCACATGCAGTTTGCGCTCAGAGGAGTAAAACACACGTCTTCACCCCCACTTGTCCTTGCTCTCCCTCCCATCTCACTTCATCTAGCTCTGCTGGCACTGGCTAGACTGAGGTTGGGGGAGGTCTACTATTGTTACTGAACTCAGGTTCAGCTGCTTGCCACTCGAAAGCCAATACTCGAAAGACAAGGGCTGGTAGGAAAGGAAAAGTTGCTTATTCAGGAGGCTGGCAACCTGGGGAGAAGGGGGACTTGTGTCCAAAAACCAACTCTGAAGATTCTGCTTGACCATGAAAGTTTTTAAAGGGAGAATCATTGGGGGAGGGGGTCAGAGTCTTTGTTATCTTCCACTGTTTACACAGACTTTCTTCTGATTGGTTGGTTGTGAGGTTACAGGGTGGGGCTCCAGGGATCTTGTGCTCAGCCTGAAATCACCACCCTCCACCTGCATGGGGTCCTTAGTTCCTACAGAACTCAAGAGTATTTTGTTATTTTATTACTTGAGGAGGAACCAGGACCCTGCTCCATAGCTGCACTATTGTTTCTTTACTGCTCCTCCCTTGTTGCTGCATTCCCTGTCTTCCCTGATTAGCAACTGTTTGAATCTGCCCTTTGGAACTCAGAGAAAGTCAAGGAGGCTGAATGAAGCCTATTTCCTACAAACAAGAAACGGGAGACACAGAAAGGATTTGTACGGGGTGGAGGTGGGTGGGTACCCACAGGGTCCTGCTCTGTTTCACCATGAAGACACTAAGACAAGAGCCTTCAGCCTGTTTGAGGAGAACAAGGACAAGTAGCAAACAACAAACGGAACAGCAATTAAGGCAAGAGTGCATGCAGGTTGGGGGAGCAGCCACTCCTCTTACTCTAGATTAAAGCTGCGGCAAGGGGAGGAAGGAAGTATTTAATGTGCATCTCGTGGTGAGCAGCTGGTACGTACTCACAGACTTGTGTTTCAGAGAACAGAGAATGTGCACCCAGTTCTTTCTGATGAAAGGGACAGATAATATTTCGGAGAGGAGTTGGACTTCAAGACCCCGAGGCCAAAAGAAAGACATTGGCAAAGACACAAGTCATTAAATTTCATGCCATGGGGTGGGAGTAGACATGGGTGAAACATTCTGTTTTGACCTGCTCTGTCCAATATGGTAGCCACTGCCCACATGTGACCACTGAGCACTTTGAGTGAGGCTAGTCTGAAATGAGATGGGCTGGATTTCAACACTCAGTTAAACAAATGTGTAATATCTCAGTATTTCTTATATCAATTACATGTTGAAATAATGAGAATTTGGATATGTTGGATCAGCTGAAATAATTCTTAACACTGATTTCTCCTGTTTCATTTTATTATTTTTATGTGGCTACTAGAAAAATTTTAATTATTTATGTGGCTTTCATCATATTCTATTGGGGAGCCCTCTAGACTACCCTTGTTCTATCTAGTGCTTACTCTTTTTTCTGCTCCCATTTGCAGCTGCCATAGTTTGGGGCAATTTCTTTTCTCTTTCCTTAAAACGTGTAGCCTCCCTTATCTCAAGGGGTGATAATTTATTAAGTACTTTGAAAGATAGTAAAGAGCCTCAAGGGCCTCTGTGCTTAAAGCTTCCTTTGCAACAGACAGTTCTGATATTCAAAATGAACAAATGCACAAATGTTAAAATCTTTATGGGTTTCTTTTTTTTTTTTTTTTTTTTTGCGGTACGCGGGCCTCTCACTGCTGTGGCCTCTCCCGTTGTGGAGCAGAGGCTCCAGACGCGCAGGCTCAGTGGCCATGGCTCACGGGCCCAGCCGCTCTGCGGCATGTGGGATCTTCCCGGACTGGGGCACGAACCCGTGTCCCCTGCATCGGCAGGCGGACTCTCAACCACTTTATGGGTTTCTTTACCTCTGAAATTACCATGAGAACATTTCCTTTCATATCTTTGAAGTTTCCATGGAAGCTCAGGCTCTATCTCTTTGCTTCCTGAGGTAATGTGAATTACATTTCTGGGGATTTGGAAGTGATTTTTGATAGCATTTTGATTTCTCTGCTTTTTCTTTTCTTCCCGTCTGAGAAAAGACGCACTGAAACATTGGAACACGGCTCTTGGAAAATGTATCTTGATTTTCCTTCAATCACTGGATTTGACTTCCTTCTGCTTCCCCTGAGGGGTCTGCAGTCTCTAGAGATCCACAAAGAAGCATTTATTTGTTCCTTCTCTTTTTTCATCTCACTTTCAAGAAGGGAACCGGAACACTGATGTTATTTGACAGGGGAAGAGGTAGGAAATTCTCCATTCTGCGGTAATTCGGTTTTATCAGAAGCAGCACAGAGCTGCTGGCCCTGGTCATCAGCCTCCGGCATCTTTCTTCATGTCCTGCCCTCACCCCGGCGTGGTGGTGTTGGTATAGGGGAAGCAGCATAGACTAAGCCTCTTTCCTGACTGGGCACAAGTCATAAACAGAAGGTGTCACCGTTCTCTTACTCCACTGGCATCAGTGTTTAAATAAGGTGGTGTATGTTAGAACCCCTATGTATGATCAGGCCACTCCAGATGGCTGTTCTCTTGCTCTCTGTACCTCCCATGCTGGACCAGTCCCTGCCTCACCCACACCCTACTCACCTGATTCACCTCCCCTCTTAATCAGAGAGCCTAATCAGTAAACACCTACATACTTGCCCCCACGCCCAGCTAGTGATTGTTCTAATCTTTAGAGCAGAATTCTCTCTACTATGATAGTTTATCAAAGGGGCAGTGAGAGGTATGATCCTCTGCTGGTTTCTCAGGTGACCTGATGTCAATTCCCTCTATAACTGGTAACCTCCCCCTTCCCTCCGGAGCGAAGAGTGCTGCCATGCCCAGTCCGCCATCTGGTGCACAAGGATGGGGTGTCCCTCCAGTGCCCTGCTTCAGACATGTAAGCTCCCCGTTGCAGGAAGGAGGACCCCTTCCAGGGTCCGAGAGTGGGCTCTTGTCTAACACTTAGAAATGAACCGTCCAAGGAGACGCACGTGCTGACAAAGCAAATGACTTTATTGGGAAGGGGCCTGGGTGGAGGGCAGCAGGGTAAGGGAACCCAGCGGAACTGCTCTGCCATGTGGCCGGCAGTCTCAGGGTTTATGGTAATGGGGTTAGTTTCCGGGTTGTCTCTGGCCAGTCATCTTGCTTGGTCCATAGTCTGACTCAGGGTCCTTCCTGGTGACGCGCGCATCTCTCAGCCAAGACGGATTCCAGCACGAAGGGCTCTGGGAGGTTGGTCATCTCCTCCCTCTTTTGGCCCCTCCCAAATTCTCCCAGCAGTTTTCAGCGGCAGCAGTGTGTTCCTTAGCGGGACCTCCAGTTGTGAGGCAGCTCAGGCACGTGGTTATCATTGTGCCTGGCCAAGGCAGACGGTTTCAATCAAAGCTTCCTAACACCCCTGCCCACTGAACCACTGATGTCTCTGTCGCTGATTCCAGGCTCTTTCTTCGGTCTTGAGGCTGGGCAAGGACAGGGCTTGCAGACCTGCAGGGTGCAGCCCAACACCTTAGAGAAAGAAATGAGGCCGCTCAGATATCATTTCACACGGGTGCAGATGGAGAAGTCACCAACCAGGAGAGTTCTTTACAGGTGTTTCAGAAAGACCCCCAATTCAGCCCTCGGTCACTAAAGTGAGAGAAGGAAATGGAGGGTGTGTTGTACGTGGCACCTCTAATTGGGCAAAATGGATGGAGTAGTGGTAGAGACCCGATGATGGGCTGTGCTGGGGGAGGGGGCAGTTCCCTTCTGATCTGATGCTCTCATCTACACTGGGTATTCTCAGAAGACATACATGGGTATACTATAAATAGTTCCTTAGTGTCTGGGTGTCAGGCTGTGGGCCAGGTGCTGGGGATACAAGAACTGTTAACACCAAGTTTGTGTGCCCAATGCACAGTGAGGCCAAACGAAGTGAAACAGTGGAGTTTGGAGCAAAGAAAGGTTTATTGCAGGGCCGTGCAAGGAGACGGGTTGCTCATGCCCTAAAAGCCCCAAGCTCCCTGTAGGGTTTCTGCAAAGCACTTTTAAAAGCCAGGTGAGGGAGGGGGGGGTCACGGGGTATGTGATCATCATGAGCACAGTTCTCTGACTGGCTGATGGTGAGGCAGCAGGGTGGTGTCACAGGGGTTAACATTATAAGTCCTTAGGCTCCAGGAGGCCTGGGGCTATGTGCTCATGGTAGTCAAGTAGTTAACATCTTCCATTTGTTGAAGGGGGGGTGGGGTTTCATATCCACAAAACAACTCAGGAAATGTACGTCAAATACTATTATCTAGGTACTTCAGAGAGGAGGTTAAACAGAGGATATGGGCGAGGCCCCATGGCGTCCTGCTTGGTTACAGAACGAGGAAAGCACTGCCTTCAAGAGCTTTCCTGGCCCCATGCAATACTGCAGTGCGCCAAGCACCCAGGCAGTGTGTAACCTTGAGCACAGGGGGGACATCTGAATCAGGGAACGAGAAGCGGGGAAGTCATGAGAGCTTCTTGCAGGAGATGCTGGAGGTTTTTTTTTTAAGGTGTGGTAAAATACTCCTGTTTCACTACACATAATGTCCTAAAGTTTCATCTATGTTGTGGCATGTACCATGCTACAAGGGAGGTATGTATGTACCATATTTTCTGTGTTCATCCATTGATGGACATTTTGACTGTTTCCACCTTTTGGTTATTGTGAACAATAGTGCTATGAACATGCGTGTACAATCACCTCTTCAAGACCCTACCTTCAATTCTCCTGCGTTTACACCCTGCTGTGGTCTGAACTGTGTCCCCCTAAAATTCATATGTTGAAGCCTTAACTTCCAATGTGACTGTATTTGGAGACAGGATCTTTAGGAGGTAATTAAGGTTAAATGAGGTCATAAGGGTGGGGTCCTAATCCCATAGGACTGGTAGTCTTATAAGAAGGAGAGGAGGGATCTCTCCCCCTCACCCATGTGCACGCACCAAGGAAAGGCCTTGTGAGGGCATAACAAGAAGACAGCTGTCTCTAAGTCAGGGAGAGAGTCTTCACCAGAAACTGCTTTGACTGGAATCTCAGTCTTGGACATCTAGACTCCAGAACTGTGAGAAAGTAAATTTCTGTTGTTTAAGCCACCCAGCCTCTGGTATTTTGTTATGGCAGCCTGAGCTGACTAACACATACCCATAAGTGGAATTGTTGGATCATACGGTAATTCTATACTTAATTTCTTTTGAGAACCCGCCATGCTGTTTTCCAGAATGGCAGCACCATTTTGCATTCCCACCAACATGGAGCTGACTTTTGAATAAAAGGTAAGAGGGGATGGGGACAGAGACGAGCACCTGAGGAAGCAGAGAGACCTTGAAGGAATAGTACATGTGGCCACATCAAAGACAGGAGGGACGGTGGGGATGAGCCTGAAACAGTGCGCAGGAGGTAGGTCCCCTAAAGTTTGCTTTTTTTTTTTTTTTTTTTTTTTCAGTCCGCGGGCCTCTCACTGTTGTGGCCTCTCCCACTGCGGAGCACAGGCTCCGGACGCGCAGGCTCAGCGGCCATGGCTCACGGGCCCGGCCACCCCGCGCCATGTGGGATCTTCCCGGACCGGGACACAAACCCGTGTCCCCTGCATCGGCAGGCGGACTCTCAACCACTGCGCCACCAGGGAAGCCCAAGTTTGCTTTTTATACTGAAATCCATGGAGAGTCCCGAGGGATTTAGAAGTGGTGGGGCTGGGGTGGTGATGAGGGTTGGCATCATCAGACCTGCTTCCCACGAAGGCCACTGAATGCGGGAGATGCGTTAGACACAGAAGGACCATTAGAGGAATTCGGGGAAGCAGTGACAAGAGCCTGAAAAGCAGTGTTGGGGATGAGTGCCTCAGAAGGGTGCGGGGTAGATTAAACCGCAGGCTCGGAAACAGAGAGGCTGGGATTTAGGATGACTTCCCTGGCAGGCAAGACACTAAGGTGGCCCCCGTGACTCCCTGATGTTCATGTCCTGTGTAATCTCCTCCCGGAGTGGGGCAGCACCTGTGACTTGCCTCTAGGCAACAGAACAAGGCAAAGGAGGAGGGATTTTGCAGATGAAATGCAGCTGCAAAGCAGTTCATTTTGAGTTCATCAAGAGGGAGAGACTTCATCGGTCAAAACGCTTAAGAGGGACCAGGCCCTTCCTTTTGTGAGAGACAGTCCTATGGGCTTGACATACGCAGTCATGCTAGAGAAAACTCACATGCCAGGACCTGTGGGTGGCCTCCGGCCAACGGTCAGAAAAAGCAGTCAGACAATTGCAAGGGAAATGAATTCTGCCAACAACCCGAGGGAGCTTGGAAGCGGCTCCTTCCCCAGGGTCACCTCCGGATGAGAACGCAGCCCACCCACACCTTGATTGCAGCCTTGTCAGACGCTGGGGAGGGGACCCAGCTCAGCCATGTCCAGACTTCTAACCTAGAAAACTGCCAGATAATAAATATGTGCTGCTTTAAGCTGTTGTGATTATAGTAAAGAGTTGTGGAACAAGAGACAACTAATACAACCTCCAAGGTTCCTGGGGGGGGCCACCCTAGGAAACAGTGCGGGAGCTAGAGGAGGTGATGATAGTCTCAGCTAGTACTTATGGAGTACTCACTGTGTGGCAGGCACTGTATTAAGATTTCATGCAGCTGATTTATTACCCACAACAGTCAATTGTGTTAATTGACCATTGTACAAGGGAGTCCCCTTCTTAAGAGAGGGAGGCAGGCCAACCCATGTCTGGCAGTATACAGCCTCTATTCCTTCTTCTCCAACCCCAGGCAAACAATTCCCAATCAGAAAGCATCTGATTTCTGCTTTAGAAATTCCAGAATCTGTGGGCCCTTCATCAAGGACTTTTTTCCTTTAGTTACTGACAAATGGATTTTAATATGTGCCATGAACCCTACTGAATTTTGTGTATCCAGCAGAGAGGAATGAGCCTCAAGACATTTCAGAACTCAGCTTCTGCTACATCTTCCCTGAAGAGAAGGTGAGAAATATTAAGACACATTTTTCATTAGAAAAGAAGTTTTATTTACGTAGACAGGACAGTGCAGAACAAAAACACTGTTTCACTTGTATGTATAGACACAGCAGCCTTGATTTTCAGCCTTTCAACTCTCCTTACAAAGAAGCATGGTCAGAATGTAGGACGTGGACAGGTGACATATGTGGAAATATGAAATATAACAGTGATAACCACCCAAATGCAGAGCTTTCAAGGTTCTTGGTTTTTTTAAAAGGTCATTTTCTAAGACCGTAATTTGTTCCCATCCTTCAACCTCTGTGGAATAGAAACCAATCATTCTCACCAAATGACATAGCAGAAAGAACATACTTATTTTTCATTAGAAGTTTTGAAGAAATGCAGTCATTAGAAAGAATTTATGCCTAGCACCACATTATAGAATACCATTAAATTGTCATTCTGGTGCTTTAAAAAGAGCCAACTTGTTAAAGAGGAGCAGATGGCTTCAGTTTTTGTAGGAAACGCTTGTGACATTGTGGAATTCTTTCTTCCTCTTCTGGTGGGGCAGGGGGAGGCACTCAAGGCATAAGAAACTTTTATAAATTTCAGGAACTTGAAGAACAATGACTGATCAAACCTCATGCTTTAACTGACAAAGTATTTTTACAGCTAAAAAGAGAACCCGGAAACAATACATTTCACCTAAAGCAGGCAGGACAAATCAATCACGGATTCATATCTATTATATTCCACAAACAACACAATATCATCTTTGCCAACCTTTTTCGAAGGTTTTACCTTACTTGTGAAAAACAGGGCGAAAATGCCAGTGACTGCCCAGAAGGAGCCATTTCATCCCAGTGCCATCAGATGAAACCTCAATTACTCACAACTGCACATTTCAACATCTCTTATCAAGAGGTTATTTTGGGAAATTACCGAGACAAGGACCTTTATAATTTCAATTGCCCTAATCATTGCAAGGCAACACTGAACTTGTATTGAACTTGGAAAGTGATCACAACTTACTCCACAATAAAAAGCTTAAAAATCCTCACTATTTACATGCAGAAACCTATTCATTTGCAAAACTACTCCTCTCTCCACCAAGAGGCCAAATGAGCCTCCCCTCCCTTGCAGAGGACCATTTGCCTTTTAAAATGGGTTTATTATAACGGTGTGTTCATTTATTCAAATATTTACAGAATGCCTACTACACACCAGCCATTGTTTTTCAGGAGCTTGTGATATAGCAATGGGTAAAAACTCCCACCCTCCTAGATCTTAGATTTATCCTGGAGATAAGCAAAAGAAAGCAACACGGACGCATCTTAAATGCTGTGCAACAATCCGCTTCTAAGAGCTGAACGGTTCTCACAGGGCCAATGCCCATGGTGCCCTGCCATCCCACCTTAGCTCATTTTTGGAAAGGAGAGGGTACTCAGAACAGGAAGGAAGCTTCCACACATGAAACACGAACATGCAACCAGACCCGCCATACAATGGGACGTTTCTCGCATTCTCCCAGGACGACTACAAAGTAGGACAAAGCATCTTCCGTGTCAGGTGTATGCCCTCTCTCCCCACATTCCAGTGAGGCTGGCTGCACAGGGACGATGACTTGGGTTTGGAATAAGATCACTTCTGGTGGCCAGAGAGACAATAGCAGCCCATGCCAGCTGCCTGATCACTGCAAGCTACTGCCCCCACCCCACCGGCTCTTTTAATTGACTTTTTCAGTCTGACTCTAGGAAATGATGTCAGTTACTCAAAGGGGAGGACAGTTCATTCAAAAGTGTGCAAATGTGGTTTCACTAAGTAAATGTACAGCTGAGACTTACTGTCGAAAGCAGACACTTTCCACAAGGGCCACGGGAGCCTCCCTGCTGTGCGGCTCGGTCCCCAGGCATTACAGCACAGCTTCTTAACCTGGGGTGCGTGGACCACCATGACCCTTGAAGGTGTATGTAGTGTTATGTGTATATCTGAGGAGAGGGTCCATAGCTTTAAAGAATATACTTACAAGGGGGGTTTGTAACCTCCCAAAAGTTTAAGAGCCTCCATATTAGAGGGTCTCTGCCTGTCCCTTGGTGAAATTAAATGTGGAGCTGGACATGGCTGTCAGAACAATCAGTCCCAGCCCCAGCTGTAACGCTGGTGTTACAAGTCTGGCTTAGAGGCCTTCCTAACTCGTTTGTTAGGAAGATACAGGCCAGAAACAAAGTCAGCTACTACTGGGGTGGTCACTGAGGGTCTGTTTGCCCCCTTTTGTAAAGCAATGATGACTCCTCATCCTTGGAAATCTGCCACCTCAAACGGAGTCCTCCCTCTAAGCCAGCAGTGGATGGAGGAGTTAACTTTCCTAATAACACTTTTTCTCAAGCCAAAATGTATGACCAGACATCCACATCAGACTCTTAGTGCCATGACTATTCATGGACAGCATCATGTACCCCAAGGCTTGGGTTCCCCAAACCCTGCAAGTAAGGTACAAAAGGTGAGTGGAGCACTTTCTGTTCAAAATCAGTCTGTGTTATTGTTTTGTTTAAGCTTCAGCCTGGGGGATACGTGGCTCAAGAACCTCTGGGAAGAACTGTAACTAGACTCTCGAAACCATCAGCTACAGAAATGATGGGAAAGAGAAAAACAATATGGTGTCTCCTGAGAACACAGAGCATTTGCTGGGAGTTTTCTGGAAGGGCCTTCAGTGTGGTCACTCTTCCTCTAGATACCTGCCTCTGTCTTCACTGCCTTTTATTAGTCTCTAAACTCCTCAAAGATGAGGACCTGCCTTATTCACATCCTTATAGCCAGTCACTAGCGTGATGTCCGGGACATCACAGATGTTACTGGAACTCAGAGAGTAGGGATGGGGGGGATGCAGAGGTTAAGGGCTCTAATTAAAGAATTACATGTGACAGGGCTTAGAGAGTCCCTGGTCTCCTAAAATAATGTACCCATTTCTACCACTTCAAACTATAAAGAAGTTGAGGCTTTTTGAAAAAAATAAAAAAGAAGGATAGCACAGAAAAATATATTTCAGAAAATTTTCAAATTATAAAAAGAAACCAGTGTAAAGAACTGCGATATAACATCTCAGATACAGTGATATAAAAATGCAGCAAAATTGATGATTTAGGTTACTGACATTTCTAAGTGACACTATTATTCAATGGTAATAAATATTATGCAGTAAGAATAATTTAAAACACTGATTGGGGCTTCCCTGGTGGCGCAGTGGTTGAGAGGCCGCCTGCCGATGCAGGGGACACGGGTACGTGCCCCGGGCCGGGAGGATCCCACATGCCGCGGAGCGGCTGGGCCCGTGAGCCGTGGCCGCTGAGCCTGCGCGTCCGGAGCCTGTGCTCCGCAACGGGAGAGGCCACAACAGTGAGAGGCCCGCGTACCGCCAAAAAAAAATACAAAAACAAAAACAAAACAAAAAAAACACTGATTGCATCCTGGATATTTATCATTAGCTTTCCATCTCAGAAACCATCACAGAAGCACAAATAAAATCTGCTTTTGTGAATATTCTGAAAGGTGGAGAGCAGCTTATGTAATTAGATCAGGTAAACAACTGTCCCTAAGAGCCATCCATAAACTTTGAAGCTCCTGAGGATTATTCATTAGCAATGTATTAACTTTCTAAGAATAAAAACAGGGAGGTCCACAGATGTCATTTTTAAGAATTTTGTATAAAATGTAAACATAGTTAGGATCTATTTACATGATCAGAATTGGAAAAAGGTTTTTGATATTCTGGGTCAGCCTTAAATGTTTATGAAACAATGCTTGGGTGATACACTATATACCCATTTGTAACATTTATTCTATAATTCCCCATCAATGCTAGAATGTTCTTCCCAAATGGCCTCAATTTTGACATCACACGATTCTAAATTTAAATGAATTTTAAAAAAATGTTCTTAAATATAAATGAACTGCGAAGTTGTTCTGGCTCCAAGCACAGCCATGTGGCAGATGTCATTTATATGTTCTGATTGTAATAGGCAAAATGTCCCTCACTTTAAGCCTTCTGTGTTCTGTGAATTTGTTTAAGTAACATCCTGTCTCAAATGCTTTTGACTACAGAGGACTTCCCTGCAGATAACCTCTTCCAAAGTGATTGGATTACCTTGTTCTGTATGTTCAGCTTTCCCCACTGGGCTCTTTCAGGAGCATTCTTTCCTGTATGGAAGTCACAATATCCTTTCGATGCTATCTTACTGACAAAGTTCTCAGTCAGAGCAGCACTTGGGTCCGCTGCCCTTTGCAGCAGAGGGCATCACATAGTGGTTAGAGGACCTCGGTTGGTCAAGGTCGACAGGTAGCAGGGTCCAGAGCCTGATGTACAAGAGTTGAGGCTCCAGCAATTCTTCCAATGTAGGATACTGCCAGGAGCAGATCCACCTATGGGTCTGCAGTCAGCGAGTGAGTATTTTTCTCATCCAACAGTGACTAGGGCACAGACAAGATTCATATTAAATTATACCCTGACATGTTTATTATTATTTCATAAAACAAAACGAAAAAAACTCCCAAAGTCCTTGCTTTCCAGAAGCTCTGAGGCTCGTTGCACCATCTGTACATAAAGGTGTTTTTCTCTGAGGCACTAAAAGGTCTCTTACTCTTACTAGGATTAGACTTTCCACTTTCCGTCTGATGATGACGTACACATCTACGTTTGCTGTGGCCTACTTGTCTCCACGTTGTCTCGCAGGAAGCTCACGAACCATCCTCCACAACGTTTTGTTGACCATCGTTTTCACCAGGGACTCAGTAAGACATACCCAGTATCTCTGCTGAGAACCATCGACTGTGAACCAGCTGGGTACCTGCCAGAGGTTCTTCAGCCAAAATGAGTCCCATGTTGCCCAGGTCGCTGATCTGAAGTTCACGGGAAAAAAAGTCATCAGCAAGAAGTATCCAGGAGTCTCTGTCGAGCATTCTGCTCTCCATTATTTATTTTCGTTCCACTGTGTCCATTCAGATCTGTCCAAATGGAAAACAAGTATTTATGACAGAAGTCCCTCGGCAGGACCCATCGGCACTAATTAACTTCTGCTATAAATCTACCTCCTGGTCTCTGCTTTACCCAGTTAATCTAAGCCTCACTGCAGAGCAGCGGAAGTTGGGTCAGGGCGACAGTTAAATCAATAAACTCTCAGTCCCTTTTGTAAGCGACGGAGAGTGACAGACAAGACGATCGGCAGTATAGGGAGAAAAGACAAAAATTAGCAAGAATGACATCAGAGAAGAATGCTTGAGAAGGAAGACAGCACAGCCCAGAGAAAGCACAGATGCTTTCCGTTGGAAATTTGGGGCAGCACCAATGCTTTCCCCTCTCTCTCCCAGCACTCAGGGGTTTCACCTAAAACCACACCAGGAAAACGGTTTAACAGCGGTGGGCAGGGGTAAAGACTGTCGGTCATTCATAAGAGGTGGCTGCAGAGGTGCTCCGTGGGCTTCTGCAGCTTCCACCCTGAGAGTTAAGCCTACCTTTGAGATCTGCCGTCTGGTCCCCCTGCTCCTCCACCACCATCTCCACGGGCTCAGGATTTTTGCCATCAACCACATCCGTCTTGATCGTGCCGAGGTTTGTCAGGAGAAGCATGGGGTCGATGCCCTGACAACTGCTTTTAATATTCTCCAGAACCTTAAGACACTTGTACGACTTGAGTTCACTAATATTCTCCTCCAAGAAAAGAATGTAGAGACTCAAGTCGTTGTACCCTTCCGACTTGAAATGCAGAACATCAAAAGTGGGCAGGATTTCATACACCTTGAGAACATCCGTCTTCTGTCGGAATGGAACAAACAGCGTGTACACCACCAGGGGAGCCAGCATGACATACACCACGAGGTTGATGAAACTGAGCAACTGGAAGATGCCGACGGCAATGAGTTTGCACTGGAACCGATCGGGGATGGTGCTGTCATTTTTCAGGATGCCAGATTTGATGTTGCAGATGAACTCATCCGAGAGAGAGGAGAGGCTAAAGTAACAGCCCAGGTAGACGCCTGCTAACAGTATAATGCTGAGTGACAGCACCCGACAGCTGATGTACTTGACAATTAAACTTTTGGAGTGTTTCTTTGTCTTTAAGTACTGCTCCACAATTGGGTACTTGAAGTGGCTTTCCGATATCTCCCACAAACTGAAAAGAAACAAATAAAAATGATTTAAACCCTTAACCAAGACTGTCAAATAGAAACACATTCAACAATATCACACCGAAAATCTCCAATGCCTTCCCTCCCATACTTCTCTACCTGTAACTTCACTAGAGTACCAGGGAATAAAATCAGGTTTTTTTTACAAAAGAAGGAAAAGCAATAATAAAACACTCCCCCCCCCCCTTAATTTTTTTTTTTTTTTTTTTTTTGCGGTACGCGGGCCTCTCACTGCCGCGGCCTCTCCCATCGCGGAGCACAGGCTCCGGACGCGCAGGCCCAGCGGGCCTCTCACTGTTGTGGCCTCTCCCGCTGAGGAGCGCAGGCTCAGCGGCCATGGCTCACGGGCCCAGCCGCTCCGTGGCACGTGGGATCCTCCCGGACCGGGGCACAAACCCGTGTCCCCTGCATCGGCAGGTGGACTCTCAACCACTGCGCCACCAGGGAAGCCCCAAGGGAAGGACTCTTGATGTGACGACAGGTGCTGGGGCAGACAGGTGAGGGTGAGATTTGGGGCAGTGGGCCTTCCTGGCTCCCAAAGGGGGTCACCAGGTGGATGACAGCTCCCCACGTACTGGTAGTGAGAACCCTAAGCCCAGATGGGCAGGAGAAGGGCTGCTAACTCATACTCCCAAATCCTGATGGGCCAGCGGCTGGGGGCTAAGTTACCTTTGCCCCAGGTTCTCATTAACTTCTCGAGCTGGGCAGGCACCGTCTCTCAAGTCAAGGTCACGTACGCTCTTTGCAGCTCTAATTGCGCGGTTGTAAACTTTGTCAAGTTCTTCCATGATAAATTTCAAATCTGAGCAAAGATGAGGAACAGCTGCGAAACGCCAGAACAGGGAGGGAAGGTACAGCAGGATCGCCACCAGTAACAGGATGTAGGGGAAAAACTGAAAAATAGGAGAGCGAATCACGGGATCAACAGACCACCCCCTGAAGTAACCATGCTAAGCACTGCTAGCGGTTTTCTCATTTTGACACAAAAGTGCATGCCCACATCACTTGTGAAGGTCAGGCTCCTTACCCAATAATTACTTCTTATGGCTAAATTCACCTGTCCAGGTAATACGTGACACTGGTAACTACCTTTCCCCTCCACTTCGACAGACTTTAATTTGAATTCGTTGGCAGCTACATGGTGACACATGGTGTCTCCTCCCTAATTACAGAAGGAAACGAAAAAATAAAATTATTCCCCTGTCCTTTAGAATAATCCCTTGACAAAATCTCAATTAAGGAACATGTAAATGTCACAGTGGCCTCTGGGTTCTTCTTTTTTTTTTTAATTGCTATGGTTTTAGGAGGTCACTAAAGCTTTTAGAACTCTGTTGTTTTCCTCTCTGGAATTTGGGAGAATGACAGAAATGCATAATGTTGCTCAAAACAAATTAGAAAAATGTTGGCTTCAATGATCCTGTAATCACCCCATGAAACAGCTGAAATAAGCAGGTAAAGTTCACAAAATGCAGAACAGACTTCCATAGTGGACAGACCGTGAGGACCACCCAACATCCTCATTTTACAGCCAGATAATCTCAAGCCTGGAGAAGCCAACCACAATGGGTGACAGTCATGAGGGGAGCAACCCGATCTAGATGTACATTCACAACAAATGAGAGGGCATTCAGAAGTCAGAGAGAGCGAAGAGCATCCAGTAACCAGGTCCGCAGGGCAGTAAGGAAAGGCTTAGCCTCAGAGAAGACGCAGGAAGCTGCAGCCAGAACAAATCTGAAATTAAACTTAGCTTAGTGGTCTTCGCAGAGAGGTTGCTGAGCCTCTGACCTCAGTTTCCCTGTCTATCAAATGGTCACGTAATACAGGTGTTGTAAAGATTAAATTAGATAATTTATGAAAAATGCTTTGCATGGTGCCTGGCACGTCGTAGGCACTAAAACACAGCAGCTAAAACCAACGGAAAGGCTACTGAGTGGGCACTTATCTTCAATCCTCACAATGACCCTGGCAAAGCCGTTGCCGGTGGCCTCACTTTGCAAAGAGGACGCCCAGAGCAGTTTCTGGCCACAGAGCACAAAGCTGGTGATAGAGACAGAATATGAAGGTTGACCTTTCTGATCCCAGAACCACGCCTCTTTCACCATAATACACTGCAAATTATTTTACTTCTCTGGAAAACTCCTCCCTACCTTTGGATTGGTCTCTCTCCACAGCTGCTCAGAGCTGTAACAGGAAGAGGCTACGATGGCCTTGAGTTGACACAAAACTCCCACCCCGACCTCTCTGGGAGCCGGCAGCAGACCAAGTAAGAGTGTGACTCTCACTATAGATCAGATGTACAGAAAAGTTGCAAAGATGGTCCAGCGTGTTCTCGAATAACCCTCATCCAGTTTTCCCCTCTGTTGACATCGGACATCTCCATGGCACACTTGTCAAGACGAAGGAACCATCGTTGGCACGTTACCATTAGCTACATTTCAGGCTTTTATTTGGATTTCTCCAGTGTTCCCATTATTGTCTTCTTTCTGTTTCAAGATCCCATCCAGGGTATGCACTGCATTTTGTTGTCACGTCTTCCTAGACACCTTGGTTCTGTGACAGCTCCTCAGTCTTTCCTTGTTTTTCATGAAGAATAACGTTTTTAAATGCATAAAATAACACATAAATTCGCAAAGGAAATGGATGATGTTGGTATACAGCTGTCACAACATTAAAAGACAAATTTGTATGTGCGTCTTTGTCAACACATTTAATGGGATCTAACAGATGGTCCAACAACACAGTAACTCTGAAGTGAAGAGTAAAAAATACTCTAAGATAGCTGTGATTTCTGTTGGTGACAGTCACACATGGCACTAATACCACTACAGAGTCTTGCCTACTTACATACATATTTTTTTAATGTTAAGTTTTAGCTTGAGGTACATAAAAAATAAAGCTGCCCTGTGTTTTCTTATCCTAGTTCGTGGACTTCCTGATGCTATCATGGAGCCCACTTTAGAAATCCCTGCCCCAAGGGCAAGAGAAATAGCAGAAATGGCTCAGAAACTCCGCAAAGCCCTCACCAACGCAGCTGCTTCCCTTTGGGGCTCTGGCATGGGATGGGGTCCTCAAAACTATTAATCCGGGCTTCCCTGGCGGCGCAGTGGTTGAGAGTCCGCCTGCCGATGCAGGAGACACGGGTTCGTGCCCCGGTCCTGGAAGATCCCACATGGCGCGGAGTGGCTGCGCCCGTGAGCCATGGCCCCTGAGCCTGCGCGTCTGGAGCCTGTGCTCCGCAACGGGAGAGGCCACAACAGTGAGAGGCCCGCGTACCGCAAAAAAAAAAACCAAAAACCAAAAAACAACTATTAATCCAATTTGCAAAGAGCTGCTACACAATGACACACACAACAGGCTGTGATTAGCTGCATTTTGGCTACATAATTCATAGTTGGCTACACTGAAATGCAGTGTTCCTTCAATCCTAGTCACTCTGAAGGGTGCTCATTAGTATAAAAATTTAACTGCGTGACGTAGAGTTTGTGCTGCTTCCATAACTGAAAGAACCAGACATTTCCTTTGGGAACCACAGAGGGAAAACTATTTCTAACTTGGGGCTGTGGAATATGTGTATAAGTCACTTTTGGTTCAAAGCTATTTGAATAATAGTATTTTATCTCGAACTGTTCTTGTGAAGTGGGAAGTGACTGTTCACAGTCTGTAGCAATTTTTCTAACATGCCAGCACGGTGTAATAATTAGCACCAATGAACAGTTCAAACACAGCTCACTGCAATTTGAAAAATGAATGTTTAAAGGTATTACATGAATGTTTAAAGGTGTTTGCTTTCTTCTAAAATATCCTTGTACCTTGATCACCCCTACGGGAATGTAGTTGAATGCCCCGTTTCTTAGTTTTTCTCCATAGTTAAACCTCTTTTTTCTTTTTCATCAAAAATAAAAAGCTGATTTGCAGTGAATCTGCAGCAAGATGGCTTTAAAATGAATTCAAATGAAATCAGAATCCAAAAAAAGCATTAAATTATAGTCTTTAAAATCCTTTTGTCCAAATAAGGAACATGGAAAAACTACCGAGCTTTATGAGTACATCTGCTGGATGGGAACGGCTTTGTTTCCAAGCTCTGTCTACTCCCAATTAGTTCTGAGATGCTTGGCATCTTTCAAAGCTATGACTGCATGATTCTGTACGATGCCCATGTTAGTTAGTGCTGAGCTATTCCAAAGTTGGTGAAGCTACTCATAGCAAGGTGAAACCAAGAACTTGGTACACTTTTCAGTCTCTGAAAAGAGACTGAAAAGTCTCTTTTTTTATCTGCCTTAAAATCTTGTTTTGTTTCTGGAGAGGGTTGTAGTTAGAACAACAGACCCTCCAGATGGCAGGGACCTTGGAGGAGACCCGCCCCAGCCTCCCTCCATGTTCAAATCCCCTCTAGCTCATCTAAGGCAAAGGAACATCCAGTTAGGACTGAGCGACTCCTCCCGTGAAATGGATGTGATCACGTCTTATGGGATTAAATGCAGATGGGTAAATTCATTCAAAAATATCTCCTGGGCACTTGCCAGGTACTAGGCAGTGGGCTGGGAGCATGGCCCCAAAGAGGAAGTGCACAGTTTGCCCCAGGACCACACAGGTCAGGGGGGAATGGCAGCTAATAATTAAATAATCAAAACGTAAAAGTGATGATCACAAAATATGTAGTACTGAGGGAACAGAGATGTCCTTGGGGAGGTGAGGCAAGGCTTTGTAAAAGAGGTAACGCCTGAGCTATGTCTTAAAGTACAGTGAGGCAAAACAATAACAACAAAGCACCCATAAAGCACTATTACGGTGACTTCCCTGGTGGCGCAGTGGTTAAGAATCCGCCTGCCAATGCACGCGATACGGGTTCGAGCCCTGGTCCGGGAAGATCCCACATGCCGCCGAGCAACTAAGCCCGTGCACCACAACTACTGAGCCTGCGCTCTAGAACCTGCAAGCCACAACTACTGAGCCCATGTGCCACAATTACTGAAGCCCGCAGACCTAGAGCCCACGCTCCACAACAAGAGAAGCCACTGCAATGAGAAGCCCGCACACCACAATGAAGAGTAGCCCCTGCTCGCCGCAACTAGAGAAAGCCCGTGCACAGCAACAAAGACCCAATGAAGCCAAAAAAAAAAAAGCACTATTATGTTAACACTCAGCTCTCTGTGGCCCTTCAGATATCCTCTTTCCTCTGTCTAGAATTCTTTCTCCTTGTCTACCTGGTGAATTCTCACCCATCCCGGGCACCAAAGTAAATGAGCAAGCCCACAGCTGAGAAAGTAGTAAGAGCTGAGGCTGGAAGGGTGTGTAGTAGGTTGACAAACTCACGTCCACCCCGAACCTCAGAATACGACACTGTTCGGACATAGAGTTTTTGCAGACGTAACTAGCGAAGATGAGGTCATACTAACTAAGGTGGGCCCTAATCCAGTGACTGGTATCCCTCTAAGCACACAGAGACACACTGGGGAGACGCCAGGTGAAGACAGAGGCAGAGACTGGAGCGATGCATCTACAAGGCAAGGAACGCCAAGGACTGCCGGCCACCACCAGAAACTAGCAGAGAGGCATGCAATGGACCCTCCCCTCTGAGCCCCATAGAAGGAACCGACTCTGCTGACACCCTGATTTCCAAATCTAGGAGAGAAGACATTTCTGTTCTTTCAAGCTACTGAGTTTGTGGTCATTTGTCACGGCAGTCCTAGGAAACTCATACAAAGGGGAAGCAGGGACCGAATTATGAAGCTCCCACAGTACGGGAAGCCGCCGGTGGAGGGCATGATGGGAATTTATTTTAGAAAAATTATTACAGCCGTGGAGAAAGGAAGACACTGGAGAGGAGCGACGAGGCAGGAGCTTACTGCGGCAAAGAGGGGGTAAGTGATAAGCACTAACTAAGGCAGCAGCAGTGGGGAGAGGAAGACAGACTTGAGACTACACGGAGGGGGAAACATACCTTCCAGTACCCAGCTGGAAGTGATGGATGGAAAAGGGGAAGAACTAAGGCTAATCCTGGGTTTTTGGCTTACATGAGGGCAAGGGTGGTGGTACCAGTAGTTGAAATAAAGAAACAAGGAGGAAAAGATTCACAGCAGAGGGGAGTGAGGCAGACCTGAGAAGATGAGAGTCTGAACGCGAGATACCTGTAGTTAAGGCAGGGGTGGTGGAGGTGTAGTTAAGGCACTGCCCTGGTGGAGGTGTGTCGTACATAACTAAAAAAAAGAAGACAACCTGGCCATCCTTGCAACTCTGGACTTTGTAGCTTATAGATGGTCAAAGCCAAGAACATGGCTGGGATCGTCCAAGGAGAACACGGAGAAGACAAGAGAACCAGGGAGGACATGAGACCCTAACGTTTAAGGGTCAGTTACTGGGAAGCAGGTAAACCAAGAACAAATTCCATAGGGGAAACGATATATAAGGATTCGTGAAAGATATGGGTTCTTGAATGCATGTCGTTTGGATAGTGATGCATTTAAAGATAACCTCAATTCTGGGAAGTCCAATGAGTGAAGAGCTCCCCAGAAAGGATGATGCATTCCATGGGCAGTTTACAGAGGAGAGAGAATTAAGGGGGTATGTCATTCTATGCTGCACTCAAGGGAAGACACCCAAGGCAGCAGGCTTCGTGCTGGGTGACACTCTGGAAGGGACCTAACAGGAGGAGAGACCTGTAAACGAGAAGATGGCAAGCAGAGCATTTGTGTGTGAAAGAAGAAAAGACTCCTGTCAAGAGAATTAGAACCAAGTTACAAGGAAGCAAGGAAAAACCTTCCTAAAGATCTGTACGAACATGATATGGATTATCCTATGAGGCAGGGAGTTCTCTTTCACTGGATCGTCTGGGAGGGCTTCAGAACTCTAGATCAGGGATGGGCAAACCTTTTCCCGCAAAGGGCCAGACGGGAAATGCCTGTGAGCCATATGGCCTCTGTCACAACTAGGCAACTCAGTCATAGTATAAAAGCAGACACAGGTAATAACGTGTAAATGAATGTGCATGGCTGTATTCCAATAAAACTATCTGCAGAAATGGGTGATGGGCTGGATTTGGCCAGAGGATGTATGTCAGTTTGCCAGCCCCTGCCCTGGATCTTTGCTTTGCAAAGAGTGGTCCACAGACAAGCACCCTCAGTATCACCTGGGAGCTTGTTAGAAATGCAGAATGCAGGCCCCCATCAGACCTGCTGAATCTGAGTCTATATTTCAATAAGATCTCCAGGTGATCTGCGTGCACACAGAGTTTGGGAAACACTGGTTTAGATGAGTGGTGTCTACACTGGAACCCAAGCTGGCCCAGCAGAAGCAGACTCTCCTAAAAAGTAGATAAAAAACCACATTCCTGGCCTTAACCCCACAGGTTCCAACTTGTGTTCTGGATGGGGCCTAGGACCCTGTGTTTTCACACAGATAATGCTAAGGTTTGAAAAACTCTGGTCTGGAAGCCTCAGAGAAGCCCTGCAACTAAGTTTCTGTGAATCCACTTAAAGGAAATATAGCAAGATTTGACAGCTCTGTTAATTTTATTTTCTTGTTGTTTTTTTTGTTTTTGTTTTTCAGTCAAAAACTGGCTTTTCTGTTTCAGGAAGAAATCTTGCCTAACAGTTGCCTACTTTATGAACTTGAACAAAGAGACCAGAACACCCAAAAAAGGCCGGTTGTCAAACAGCCCTAGGGTGCCACCTGCTGGCCCCTTGAATGCACCCATATTTTCACCAGAGACGACGACTCAGAGATACCGGAGGCTACTGGAAATAAAGGGAAGCGGGAGAGAGAGGGAGGAGAAACAGGGCAGGAGAAATGAAAGAAGGAGGTGGGGAGGGATGACAGCATGAGTTATACCACTGCCATAAACTACACCAATACATACTTCAATATTACACTGAGTAACTTCTTTGGCGGGGGGGGATTTGGGTCTCCTGGTTTTAACTCTGGCATCAGAAGTGCACTGAGAAGTGTTCAGATAAACCCTGTGCCTCTAACCCCCTCATTGGGCTCAGAATGCTCCTAGAGACCTAAGTCTGGTTCTGATAGGACCTGCAAGCTCCCTCATTTCTCTCCTCCCTTCCATATGTGTGTTCTGATCACCCACTGTGGACTGTGCATTGTTCTCGGGGTAGAGTGATGAACAAGACACGGCATGGTCTCTGCCTGCATGGAACTTAGAGCCTTGGAAATAAAGAATCAGTTAAGGGGAATTAAGGCAAGTAATGACCATCTCCCAGGGTGATTCCAGGAAAAGTACAGGCTGCTCTGGGAATACACAGCCAAGCAACACAGACCAGGGTGCAGTGCAGCTGATATTCTGCTTGGCCAGTGGCCCATTTCTAGGATCTGAATGTCTGAGGCAGGGCATGTAGTCTACTGTCTACACAGCAGGCCCACGGTTTTATTCCTGGAAGCTTCACGTCGGCCCACCTGGCCCCTGAAGCAGTCTGAACTGGCAACAACCCTCAGTCTGGAGGTTTAGAGGAAGCTTCTAGGTGGAAATGATATTTAAGCTGAGACTGGGAAAATGCATTAGGAGTCCACCGGATTTGCAAGTGAGGCTGCGGTGGTTCACAAGGGCCAGAGGGAGACTGAAACTTGTTAGCCAGAATAGTTTTGTTTTGTTTTGTTTTTTTAAAGAACTAAAGACATTTCATAGGGACACTGGAGGGTTTTTGTTTAGGGAAATGACAGGCAAAAAAGAACACCTGTGATTATGTGGCAAGGGGTAGAAGGAGAGTAGGAATGACAGCAGCAAGACTGGCAAGAGGACGGCCGCTGCCCTAGGGGCCGGAAAGAAGGATGAAGAGTTTAAGAGCTCCTTATGAAGACAGACCCGACGGGGCTCAGTGACTGACAGGTTGTGCGGATGGACAAAGAGTCAAAATGGCCCTCAGACTTCTGGCTGATGTAACAGGGTGGTTGGTGGAGTCATTAATCGAGCTAGAGGTCACATTGGGGACAGGCAGGAAACAGAAGTTCAGCTCTGAACAAGCTGTGCCGGAGTCACGTGCCAGACCTTCAAGTGTTCAAGTTCAGGGTTCAGCTGGGTGTGTGGATCTGGAGCTCAAGAGAGAAGGCTGGGGGCTTTCCTGGTGGTGCAGTGGTTGAGAGTCCGCCTGCCGATGCAGGGGACCCGGGTTCGTGCCCCGCTCTGGGAGGTTCCCACGTGCCGCGGAGCGGCTGGGCCCGTGAGCCATGGCTGCTGAGCCTGCGCGTCCAGAGCCTGTGCTCTGCAACGGGAGAGGCCACAACAGTGAGAGGCCCAGGTACCGCAA